>NC_072432.2:53375384-53694423 GCF_028878055.3 Symphalangus syndactylus
CCACGCACTGTGGCTTATGCCTGTAATCCTAGCACTTTGGGAGGCCGAGGTGGGAGGATCACCTGAGGTCAGGAGTTCGAGACCTGGCCAACATGGTGAAACCATGCCTCTACTAAAAATACAAAAATTAGCTGGGCGTGGTGGCGAGTGCGTGTAATCCCAGCTACCCAGGAGGCTGAGGCCAGAGAATCACTAGAACCCAGGAGGCAGAGGCTACAGTGAGCCGAGACTGTTCCACTGCAATCCAGCCTGGGTGACAGAGTGAGACTCCGTCTCAAAAAAAAACAGAAAGTTGAACTAGATCAGTGTTCTTCCAAATCTTTTGAATATGACCTAGAGTAAAAAATACATATTACATTCATCCCAAGACACATAAATGGAGTTATAAATACTCAACTCAAACAAAATTCACAAAAAAATACTTTTTCTTACTATATGTGATGCCTTCTGATGTCCTCTGTTTTCTTCAGTTCAGTTCTGTGTTACTTCATATTTCAAAATGCTAATCACAACCCACTAAACTGATTTTATGACCCATTAATAGATCCTCCATAGTTTGAAAAATTCCTGGACCAGGTGACTTAAATTTTTCAACTTTATGATTTTTCAGATTTAAAATTTTATTGCTTGTAATTTATTGTATTATGTATTGCTTTTAGATCTGGGTTGCTTAGCACTTTGGTCGGAGAGAAGTCTGTGACTCAGAGATGGGAGGTAAGTTTAATGAATATATGAGCTTCCTTAGAAGTTTGTAGTTAGAGTAGAAGTCATACAGTTAAAAGCACTTTAATTATCCATAAAATATATACCATAGAGAAAATGTTTTATTTTCATTCTTGTTAGAAGAAAAAAAGTATTTCATTGTTCTGAAATCTGTTAAAAAGAAACTGTCCTTTTACATCATTTTGCATATAAAATTTTAAAAGCTGAACATAGTGGAAATAAGATTGCTCAAAAATGAATATTTATCTTTTTCCAGAGAGGTGAAATCAGCAACTTCCAATATTTGATGCATTTGAACACTTTGGCTGGCAGATCATATAATGATCTCATGCAGTATCCTGTCTTCCCCTGGATCCTTGCAGATTACGACTCAGAGGTAAATCTTAAGTCATTTTGCTTAAGTAGAACACGTTTTCAAAAATAATTTTAAAATACAACAATTGAAGCGGGGTGCAGTGGCTCATGCCTAAAATCCCAGCACTTTGGGAGGCTAAGAGAGGTGAATCACTTGAGCCCAGGATTTCGAGACCAGCCAGAGAAACATGGCGAAACCCTGTCTCCACTGAAATCACAGAAATTAGCCAGGTGTGGTGCCAGACCCCAGTTGCACCACCTACTCAGGAGGCTGAGGTGGGAGGATTGCTTTAGCCCAGGAGGTGGAGGCTCCAGTGAGCCAAGATCGCGCCACTGCCTTCCAGACTGGGTGAGCGACCAAGCAAGACTCTGTCTCCGAAAAGAAAAAAAAAAAAATTACAGTTGCCTAAATGTTTTATTTGGTTTGTAGTTTAATGTTCTCAATAGGCAAAGGCACTTAATTCAAATAGATGAGAAGCATTTAGCACAGACATGTAAAAAGTTTGGATAATTGACCCACTTACTGAGTACTGGCCATTAATTCATAATATCTATTCAGTTTCTTTAAGTGCGGATTAATTTGCATCTATTGGTGGACGTCAGAATCCATCTGCGTAGTTTGAAGTGTTTGTTAGGAAAACACAAAGTAACTCTTCTACAAAATATTCCTGCCATATAAGGGAAATTTTTTATACTATTCCAAGAAGCCTTGGTAGAAGATTTCCAACAATTCAACATGTACATGGCTGAAGTCTCAAAATCAAGAACAAATAGATGCATATGAATATTTTGATTCCCCTCTTCCTTTGCCTCCTGTCTGATAGACGTCTGATTAGTTCAGAAATGAACCATAACAGGCAAAACAAAAGACACTTAGCCCTAGGTAAACAAACAAAAAGATTGTTTTTAAAATTCAGAAATTCATTGAACCTTCTTATTCACTAGAATCATGGCTGCTTATCCTTTCAGAAATTTTAGACATCAACATATTAAGGAGAAAGATAAAGCTTCTATCCTCAGAAAATTTTGGTCTAATGAAAGAATGAAAGGAAATCCACCCTATATGCATGGGTGTACGTAGTGCATTTGATATGTGAATCTGTATATTTGCTTGTATAGTTAATTTGCATACCTAATGCACAATAAATAAATAATAAAAGGAAAAGAAGAGATCAGGAGTAAAGATAGATAAATGAAAATATTTTTTCTTTAAGTCAATCAAGGAAAGTTAGAAAATGTAGATTTTTTTAAAGAGACAAGAAGTCCAAAAGAAATGTGGTTTTCTGAGAAGGGAGTGGAGTACTTTGTCAACTCATATTTGAATATGTATCTCACGGGAACATGGCAGGTCCCATTACTGAACCTTCAATTCTCTACCTCATTGTCCTGATGCATTTCTGACCCTCACTGTATATTCCCCATCTCAGGAAACGGCACCATCATCCATGCTGTCTTACAGGCTGGAAATTATACTTTTCCTACTGTCCATGTCTGCTCAGTGGCCAAGGCATGTCTACCTTTGTCTCCATCAGTGTACCTAGTGTCTTGTTTCAGGCCCTCCACATCTTTTATTGGACCATTGCAGCAGTCTCCTAACTGGGCTTAATGCTCTAGTCTCTCCTTCCTTCAGTGTGCCCTCTACACTGCAGCCGGTTTCAGGAACACTAATTGAGTCATCCCCCTGTTTAAAATCATTCAGTGACCAGGTGCTGTGGCTCACACCTGTAACCCCAGAACTTTGGGAGGCCGAGGAGGGCAGATTGCTTGAGTCCAGGAGTTCAAGACCAGCCTGGGCAACATGGCAAACCCCATCTCTTCAAAAAATTAGCCAAGCATGGTGGCATGCATCTGTAGTCCCAGCTACTTAGGAGGCTGAAATGGGAGGATCACTTGAGCTGGTGAGGTGGAGATTGTTGTGAGCTGCGAGTGTGCCACTGTACTCCAGCCTGGGCAACAGAGCAAGAAGCTGTCTCAAAAAAAAATAAAATAATGAAGTAAAAATAAATAAATAATAAAATTATTCAGTGAATCACCATCATAATTTGGGAGAGAGTTGAAAAACCTCACTATAGCAACCTTTTCAGTGTAGCCCCTGTGTATATATTCCTCATGTACTCCCAGAACTGCTATCATGGAGCACCCCAGTTCCTTCTCCTGTAATTTAGTGGCTTTTCACATACAGCCTGACCTGCCTGGTGCCCATCGTGCATTTCTTCTCTCCACCAACTAACTCAACTGACCAGCTCCACTTCATCCTTCAGGAGGCACTCAAGTACCAGCCCTGTGATGGGGACCCTTCTGTTCTTTTTCTCCTCTGCCTTCTATTCCCACACTGCCCTATAGCTGTATAACATGGTACCTATGTTGGGGTTTTTTTTTTCACCATTTTAATCAGGGAGCTTTCTTTTACAGCATTGTCCTGCTATTCATTTGACCCTACTCAATTGTAGGATCAAGGTCCTTGAGCACATAATCCATTTTATGTCTCTCTCAACTCTCAGCCCATAGGATGACACCTGGTACTTTGTACATACTTTAACATTTGTTGAATTAACCAGAAAATATAAACAAGGTACTTTACTATAAACTTTGAGATAACAAATATGCTAACTTGACTTACATTCATAAATGTAGATCAGTTTCTCCTGCCCAAGATTTTTAAAAATAAAAGTTTGGCAAAATTGGTTATTCATGATGTCCTATAAAAAGGACACAAATATGCCACAGGCACATATTTCAAATTTCCACTTTTAAAATCCTCAGGGAGTAAATTTTAGTTTCCTTTTAAATATATGAATTAGGTCAACTCATCAACTTTTAAAGTAATCTCTGGTAAACTAGAAGAATCCATCTCATTGGGAAGTTACTTGATCTGGTGTGATGTTATCTTTTAGAGGTGAAAGAATTACTGAGTGTTCTAGTTTATATCACTTCCAGATCACCTCTGAGAAGAAAATGCTCAGAAGTAACGGAGGGAGACAGGGTGGGGGTGGAGGGAGGGAGGACACAAGGGAGATCTGATCCTCCAATTATGTGAGTGATGAGGTTATCGATGAATTGGAGCTATTGTGTCCACAGTCTCCTGCTGGGTCCTTGCCAAGACTTGGAAGCATTTTCCCTCTTAATCCTCATCCCCTAAACCTGGATCCTGATCGGCTTCTTCTGTGAAACATGTAATTTCCAAAGCACTTGTCTTCCAACTGAATTGGTTAACAAACTCCCATGTGCCTGTCTATAAAGTGTGTATAAACAGTACGTACATAGCATTATTTTGGAGTCCAGTTATACCAGCTTGACCCCACAGATACTAGTGCGTTTATAAATCATCATCGTCCACTACAGCCACTGTATCTACATTAGTGAGGCTAGATAGTGTATAGTAACTTGGAATTGAGTTACATTTTGTATTTTAGGAGGTGGATCTTACTAATCCCAAGACGTTTAGAAACCTGGCTAAGCCAATGGGAGCACAAACAGATGAACGATTAGCTCAGTATAAGAAGCGGTATAAAGACTGGGAGGATCCTAATGGTAAGGAACTTTTTCTGTCATTGGACTTTGTACCCAAGTTTCAAAAGTAAGTCATTATGTAGCGGTCTGACATTCTTACGTCCTCCTTCAAATTGCTTATATATCAAATCTATATATATTATATGTCCACACATATATGCAGATTATTATAGCAGAGGAATCAGGTTTGCATGTCAACTTATGGCCATGCTTAGAAGGCATTTTAAATAGTTTATCAGAGCATTGGTGGAAAACTAAGTATTCCTGCTTTGCATAGGGCAGAAATTTCCCATCATAATCTGCCTCTGTCTCTAATCATGTTTAATTCAGGAACCATACTTGAATTTATTGTCCCTCCTTAATTTTATTGAGGCAATTTTTGGAACCCTTTTGCATTTAAAAAAAATTACTATACTCTAAAACTTTATAGTTTACTTGTTATTTATTATGTTTAATGTTTATTGTGTTTCTCCCTCAAAAAGGCAAAACAAAGGAGAAAGAAAGCCTAAGCTTGTAGCCCTATGTGAGCTCTTCCCCGCCCCCCCACTCTGCCAAGGAGAATATGCAGTAAAAATATATAAAAGTGCTTAATATTCATAAACAATGATTTAGAGAAATATATAATTGCAAAGCCAGAACCTAATAAAAACTATAAGTCAATATCCTGCTTTAGTGGAAGATGGTCTACTATTAAGGGTTAACTATTATAGTAAGCCTCAAAACATGAAATTGGTAGACATACTAAGTTTGTGGGAATAGGCCATTGGACTATACTTAATCTGGACTACTTACTGTCAAATGTAGAAGAGAGGGATAGTGGTGTCATGAAGTTTTCCTGCTGCAAATGCCAGTACTAATTGCATTTAGTGTCACAGTTATCACATAGGCTAGCATTTTCAAATGTAAATACCAATTTTATTTTTCATATTTCTTCTTTTGATTTCAATTGTGCTTTAATTTTCTTAAACAGGAGAAACTCCTGCATACCACTATGGGACCCACTATTCATCTGCAATGATTGTGGCCTCATACCTTGTAAGGATGGAGCCTTTCACACAGATATTCTTAAGGCTACAGGTAAAGCTTTAAATTTGGGGTTTTTCTATTTTATACAAGCCTACTTCTATCTAAAATGTCACCTTTTAAAACATTATCTTCTATTATAAGAAGCTCTGCGAAATTTTAGTGACAAAGTAGTTACATAACTAAAGTAGAATTTTGCTGGACCAAAATTGATTAATGAACTAGAATTCGCTTAGAACAAGTAAGTGCCAGCAACCTTTAATCAAATACATAAGTAGCATACATTTTTCAACCAGCCCTAACTGGTTGAATTAAACAATTTTTATTTTACAAAAACATGGTATATTCCAGCTCATTCTCTGTTTCCTCGATTATAATTGCTTTTCTGTACATTCTCATTCATTTATTCAGCAAATCTTTAATAAATACTTACTGTGTGCCAGGCACTGTTCCAGGTACTTGGGAAGACTTCAGTTAATAAAGAGAAAAGCCTTACCTGTGCAGTTTATGTATTTCAGTTGAAGGAGACAGCCAAACATCAAAAATAAGAAAATTGTAAGGTGTTTTAGAATGTGATAAAAGCTATCAGAAAGATATAGGTCCGGAAAGGGGGATGGGAAGTGGGGAGAACAGGAGGTTGGGCAAGGTGGGATGCAGTTTTAAGTAGAGTAGTCAGAGTAGGTCTCCTGTGAAAAAAAGTCTAAAGGAGGTAAGGGTGTTGCTTCTGCAGACATCTGGAGATATGTGTTCCAGGCAGAGGGAAGAGCTTGTGCAAGGGCTCTAAGGCAGTCTTATACCTGACATGTTCGAGGAGCAGCCCGGGGGCCAGTGTGTCCAGAATAGAGTAAGTAAGGAGGAAAGTTAGTTGTAGGGGAAGAGGTCAACAAGGAAACAGGCTAGATTGTATGGCAGACGTTAGCAGCCATGGCATGGACTTTGGCATTTTCCCATAGTGAGCATCATAAGACAGGTACACCATGTTAATTTAAAACACAGCAACATAGGGGGTTTGACTGAAGAAGATGGGTAGTGTACCTATGAGGCTGCGTAGTCAAAAATATCCCTTTTCTATTTTAATTTGCTTTATCAGTCTGTAACTGATCACCTTTTCTAATTCTCCATTTAATTCTCATTAGTATGAGAACTTGCATATCATGTTAATTTATAAAATTAGCCAAACATAATTTGAATGTTTCCAACTGTAGATGATTTACATTAGAATATTTTCCTGTGATGGCATCATCAAACTATGGAAGAACTCATATTTCTTACAGCCTTGTCGTCTCTTTAAAATCTACTATTTTTTGGATGACTTTTTAAAATCTTTACATTTGGATTTCAGTTTGATTATAAAACAAATGCAGAGAGAACCGTCTGTAAGGATTACCCCAAAGAGAATTAGATGTTTTATGTTTATTAAAAATTTGTGTGTATTTAATGTAGGATAATGGGAAATTGAAACGTCACCAACTATAGTTGGAGTTTTCAAGCTCTTGAACTTGACAGAAGCTGTAAGGTGGGAACGGTTCTCTAATAGAGAGGTGTCTTCTCATTCTGCCCACAGGGTGGCCACTTTGACCTGGCTGACCGGATGTTTCACAGTGTGCGCGAGGCCTGGTATTCAGCGTCAAAGCACAACATGGCAGATGTAAAAGAACTTATCCCAGAGTTCTTTTATTTACCAGAATTCCTGTTCAATTCCAACAACTTTGATCTAGGTACGTAGAGCTATGGCACTATCTTAGGAATGTTAGCCAGGAAAAGTCCAACAGAAATAAGTCACTTCTCTGAAGATTGTCTGCAGCACACATTAACAAGAAAAAAATTCGTTATAGTTTCTTGCAGTCATTTGCTGTAATTGGGTGTGGTTACATGTGATTTTTGTGGTTACAAAAATTAGCCGGACATGGTGGTGGGCACCTGTAATCCCAGCTACTCAGGAGGCTGAGGCAGGAAAATTGCTTGAACCTGGGAGGTGGAGGTTGCAGTGAGCCGAGATCGTGAACTGCATTCCAGCCTGGGCAACAGAGCAAGACTCCATCTCTAAATAAATAAATATTGAGACAGATTACTCCCAACATTTAGAATTTTGTTGTTTTGATGAAAACAAAGGTGAAGTGAAAATTTATTTGAAAAGTATTACTATTGAAACCCATTAATAGCTAAGAGTGGTATATCCAAATTTTCCACGTATTGTTTTAATCTCGTTTATTGCCTAATACATTCTTGGTTTATATGCTAATGTGTTTTAAAATTAGAACTTCAGAATAACTTTAAGTTAATCCCTTTTCTTTATCCTGTAAGGGCTCTATTTTCTAGAAAAACAGGACCAAATCAGCATTTATAAAAACAAGAAAAACTCGAACAGTGCTGTTTTTATATTATCTGGCTGTTAGAGGAAGTGGATTTGACTTTGGTTACAGTTTCTTGGAACACAGTTTGCTGATCTATGCTTTTGAGTATTCTTTCAAAGCATATCAAAATTTCATTGTTTCCATGTTAGAATATTCCTGCCAGATATTTGTTGTTTTATATTTTTTTCATTCCTTGTATTTTCCACTGTTTTATAAGAGTTAGCACATAAATTATAACTGTACTACCTCCAAATTTTCATGAACAGAAAATACAGGGGAAGTGTTTGTATCCTATACATATGAAAGATATTTCTATTTGAAGTTTTCTAAAGATAATTTTTATGTATTTAATTGTCCGTCAGCAATTCTGCCTTTGTGAAATGGGATCTAATAGGAAAGATAACAAGGCTGTCTCCAGAGCCCCAGGAAAAGTCTGAAATTGATTTTCATTACCTCTAATTATGCCTAGAGCTCACCCTTGAGAAGCTAAAGACACAACTTTAGGACTTAGAATTAGAGAAAGTGATGGGTTTTCCCAAAAGAATAGAATAGTCAACAAGAACAATCAACAAATACCTGCTATAGCCTTTGACTGTGAATGCACATTAGCATTTTCTTTTATTGGGACAGAGTCTTTCTCTGTTGCCCAAGCTGGAGTGCAGTGGCATGATCTCTGTTCATCACAACCTCCGCCTTACAGGTTCAAGCAATTCTCGTGCCTCAGCCTCCCAAGTAGCTGGGATTACATGCGCCACCACACCTGGCTAATTCTTTTTCATATTTTTAGTAGAGACAGGGTTTCCCCATGTTGCCCAGGCTGGTCTGGAACCCCTGACCTCAAGTGATCTGCCCACCTCAGCCTCCCAAAGTGCAGTGGTTACAGGCGTGAGCCACCACGCACAGCCACATTAGTGTTTTCTTATGTTCACTTATAATTCAACTTTGGAGAATGTTGCCTTCTTCCCCAGGGATACCACTGTCCAAGAGACAAATATGGAGAGGTGCAGAAAGAAAGAGATAGCTCATGATCTTCCAGAAACATCTGTCAGTTATGATAATCCATGTTGCAAAGGTGTTCCAGACCGACCACTTACAAACCCAACTAACCAATCTACTTTTAAAATAAGTAAATAAAAAAGGAGGATGTATCTTTGTCATGTTCACCCTCATAACAAATTATCTTCCCTCCTTGAAATAGCATACTTTAAAACACAGTGGTTGGGCCGGGCATGGTGGCTCACACCTGTAATCCCAGCACTTTGGGAGGCCAAGGCAGGTGGATCACTTGAGCTCAGGTGTTCAAGACCAACCTGGGCAACATGGCAAAACCTCATCTGTACAAAAAATACAAAAATTAGCTGGGCGTGGTGATGTGCACCTGTAGTCCCAGCTACTCAGGAGGCTGAGGTGGAAGGATCACTTTACCCCAGGAGGTTGAGGCTGCAGTGAGCGTGTTCGTGCCACTGCACTCCAACCTGGGTGATAAAGTGACACCCTGTCTCCAAAACAAAACAAGACAAAATGCTGTTTGTATATTAAAACCTAAAATCCTACGACTCTTATAAAAAAACATAGGGGTAAATCTTCATGATCTTGAATTTGGCAGTGTATTCTTAAATATGGTATCAAAAGTACAAGCAACAACAACAAAAGATAAATTGGATTTAATCAAAATTAGAAGTTTCTGCATCCAAGAATGTTACCAAGAAAATGAAAAGATGCCTATAGAATGGAAGAAAATATTTGCAAATAATATATCTAATAAAGATCTAGTATCCAGAATATAAACAACTCTTATAACTCAACAACAAAAAGACAAACAACCCAATTGGAAAATGGGCAAAGGGCTTGAATAGACAATTTCCCAAATAAGTTATACAAATGGCCAGTAAACTCATGAAAAGATGCTGAACATCATTAATCATTGGCGGAATGCAAATCAAAACCACAATGAGATACCACTTCATATTTACAAGGATGACCATAATGGGGTGGGGAGAACTGAAAAATAACAAGGGCTGGCAAAGGTATAGAAAAATTAGAACCCTCACACATTGCTGGTGGGAGCATAAAATGGTTCAGCCACTGTGGGAAGTAGTTTGGCAGTTCCTCAAAAAGTTAAACAGAATTACCATATGACCCAGCAGTTCCATTCCTTGGTATATAGAATTGAAAACGCAACTCAAGTAAGTATGTGTGTGAGCATGTTCATAGTAGCATTATTCACAATAACCGAATGGCAGAAACAGCCCAGATGTCTATCAAGTGATGAGTGGATAAACCAGTTGTACCATATACATACAATGAAATATTATTCGTCCATGAAAGTGAATGAGGCACTAATAAATACTACAATGTGATTGAACCTCAAAAACATTATGCAAAGTGAAAGAAGCCAGACAAAAACAGTCACATATTGTACATTTCCATTTATAGGAAATACTCAGAATAGGTAAGTCCACAGAGAAAGGACACAGATTGGTGTTCTGGGGCTGGGGTGAAAGTACTATGGGCAGCTACTGATTAACAGGTACAAGATTACTTTGGGGGTGATAAAAATGCTTTGGGACTAGATAGAAATCGTGGTTGCATAACATTGTGTCTGAACTAAATGCCACTGAATTGTGCCCTTTAAATGGCTAACTTGATGTGAATTTCACCCCAAAAAAAAAAAAAAAAACAGTTTGCCTCTTCACACAGAAAAGATAGTAAATGGTGTACAAGAAAACACACTTGGGGCTGGTCGCAGTGGCTCACGCCTGTAATCCAAGGACTTTGGGAAGCTGAGGTGGGCAGATTGCTTGAGGCCAAGAGTTCAAGACCAGCCTGGCTAACATGGTGAAAACTCATGTCTACTAAAAATACAAAAATTAGCTGGGCGTCGTGGTGTGTGCCTGTAATCTCAGCTCCTCAGAAGGCTGAGGCACAAGACTCACCCGGAAGGCAGAGGTTGCAGTGAGCCAAGATCATGCCACTGCACTCCAGCCTGGGCAACAGAGTAAGACTCTGTCTCAAAAGAAAGAAAGAAAAAGCACTTGGATTTTTTGTTTCCCCTTGCTGTGAGATAAGTAATATTCACCCTGGGGTCTTCTTGTCCATACATCCTTGGATACACATGGAGGAGAGCTTCAGAATAGCAAAATTAAGGGTGGGGCACTGGCTCTTGCCTATAATTCAAGCACTTTGGGAGGCCAAGGTAGGAGCATCACTTGAGTCCAGGAGTTCAAGATTAGCCTGAGCAACAGAGCAAAACCTCGTCCCTTCAAAATAAAATAATTAGGCAGGCATGGTGGCACATGCCTGTACGTGGGAGGCTGAGGTGGGAGGATCTCTTGAGGCCAGGAGCTCAAGGCTGAAGTGAGCCATGATTATACCACTGCACTCCAGCCTGGACAGCAGAGCAAGACCCTGTCTAAAAAAGAAAAAATATATATATGTATATATATATGTATACATATATATATATATAGAATATATATACATATATATATATAGAATTAGACAAAGGCTTTCCTACAGACTGTTACCTTTATATGTCATTTTAAAATTGCATATAGTGTTCATAAAATAAAATTCTATCAAATAAGTATTCAAGGATTATAGCAAAATTTTGAAAATTAATTTCTATCTCAAGTAGCCTTTTTACCTGCTTATTATTACCAAAAAATTAGGCCTAGTGGGCATTTCAGGGGGATTCAACACAGAGCGTGTAGTATGTGTGGTTGAGGAGGAAGGGTTGTAATAACTTGATTTATTTGTGTCTTAAATCATATGGTAACCTTTCCAACCAAGTCAAGACATTCCTTTAAACAATATTTTACCACTCACTTAATATCACCTTGTAAATAAACCATCAACTATTTGTACCACTCACTTAATATTTGTACCACTCACTTAACATTTGTACCACTCACTTAATATCACATTGTAAATAAACCATCAACTAGCAATGATAAAGGCAAGATTGTATCTAAGGGAAATATTTTATTCGCTTTCACTTGGAATTGGCTTTGTGTTCTGAAATTTGAACAACTGCATTTCTGTATGAAAATTTCCAATACAAGTATTTATCTAACCAACTGCTATTAAACTAGTGAGTCAACATTGTTATTTGTAGAGTCGTTTTTACAATGATAATCTGATTTGTATCGATAAAAACTCTGTAAGCTAAAGTGACTTTTTTGGTATATTTCAAAAAAAGAAGAAAAACACCCTTTTCGCTTAGATGCAGCCAAATTTAATATATTTTGATGTGGATAGATTTCATAGTGAATGGTTTCTTTTATATTTTAGAAATTATCTTGGCTATCACTTAAAATAAGTTTATATGGAATAAATATTATTTATGTGCTTTATCACAACATGTTATTTTTTGTTTTTGACAGGTAGCCCTATACTTTTTCCAAATATTTTTTCTGTTAAATGATGCCATAACAGCAAAAAGTTATGTCATTTCAGATTTTGCTTTTTAAATGAGAATGCTTACTGCAAAATACATGCCAGTTCTACAGAGCTCTTTTGAGAACCTAAGAGTCAGTGATATGAGAAACCTCTTGTATTACAGATATCTACAGGAGACTGTGTCCAGGAGATTCAAGACAGTAACCCTGCAAAATGTTTTGCTGAAAAGGAGTCCTGCAGTCAATTAAATTTCAGACATTTTGTGTTTGATATCCCTCTTAGAGAAGGGCAGTGCATGTTAGCATATTAAACCTCTGAGGAGTCCTGCCCTCAAGACTGCAGAAAGAAGCATGTTTCACTTTGTATAACTCAGCATTTCCTGAAGACATTGGCAGTGAGGGCCTCAGTTTTGCTGACTTAGTAACTCTTTCTGCTGGAGTGATCTGAGGAGCAGTCTTGAGGGATGTTAGAGTTGATAATCTCTGAAGTCCTTTCTGGTGTACAATTTTAGCATTCTGGTAATGAATCTAACCTACCATTTCTCTGTCAGATTAATATAAAGTTACCATTTATCCCATTCTTTCTTTTTTTTATTTTAATGTATCCAATTGCATAGGCTGTAAACAAAATGGCACCAAGCTTGGAGATGTTATCCTTCCACCCTGGGCAAAAGGGGACCCACGAGAATTCATCAGAGTCCATCGTGAGGTAATGGAAGTACACTTTACAACTGAAGTTGAATTTCATTTGGTCATTGAACATAATACAAAGACAGGGCCTCTAGCAGAGTATCACCTGTTTGTTACTAATACAGCCAGGCCCCTTTATCTACAGGGGACACATCCCAAGAATGCCAGTGGATGCTTGAAACCAGGAATAGTACCAAACTCTATATAACTATGTATTTTCCTATACATATATAGCTCTGATAAAGGTTAATTTATATATTAGGCATAGTAAGAGATTAAGAATAATAATAAAATAGAACAATCATAACAACCTACTAAGAGCTATGTGAATGTGATCTCTGTCTCTCACTCTCATAAATATAATAATATTTTCAAACCATGGTTTACTGCAGGTAACTGAAACCTCAGAAAGTGAAACCACAAATAAGAGGGGACTACTATGTTGTTTTTATGATTTTTAGTTATTTTAGTTCCTATTAATCACTTAACCAAGGTTTTTCTAGTCTCTGAGCAAGTAATAGAAGTCAGCCAGTGACTAAACCTGTGTTTGAAATTCCAGGCTTTGGAGTGTGATTACGTGAGTGCCCATCTACATGAGTGGATTGACTTAATCTTCGGTTATAAACAGCAAGGCCCTGCTGCAGTAGAAGCTGTAAATGTCTTCCATCATCTTTTTTATGAGGGTCAAGTGGATATCTACAACATCAATGACCCACTAAAGGAGACAGCCACAATTGGGTTCATTAACAACTTCGGTCAGATCCCTAAACAGGTATGGATGTTCTTTTCTTATCATTGATATACTCTGTTTCATTTTGTAACATTTCTCTAGATTGTAGATGACCACAAAATAATTAAGTTTAGATTAACTTAATAAAGAGCCATAAATATCACCTAGTATTTCAATAGATTCGTAGATTGTTGCTTTTTTCTCACTCTCACAGTCCAGATAAATAAAAATTTTTGTTTAAAGAGAATTATCCCTTACAGACTAATGCAGGGTGTGCTTTCTTAAACCTCCATAAGACGTAACAGGAGGGGCCTTACAGGCCACATACACAGAGACAAGGTTTTGTCTGGAGGCCAGTGGGAAACCAGTGCTGATTTTAGGCAGAGAAATGACATGGTCATATTTAAACTTTAGAAGTTCATTCTGGCCTCAGTCAGAATAAACTACTGTATGTGTGCCTCTCTCTCTCTCTCTCTCTCTCTTTCTCTCTCTTTCTCTCTCTCTCTGTGTGTGTATGTCTGACACACACACACACACACACACACACACACTGGGGACCCAAATGGGGAGCGGAAGACCACTAAGAAAGCTATTGTAGTAGTTCAGGGAACAGATATGATGGATTGGGTTAGATTGTTAACATAGGCATAGTAAGTGCTGTGCTGTGAGAGCACGTGCCATAGGAATGCCTAGGACATGCAATAGCTGCTCTCACCACCTTCTGGAACTTGGAGAGGAAGACCAAGATCTAAGCCTCTCAGCACCCAGATACTGTAGGCCTGTTTCATGTTCAGCGATGAGCAAACCTCCATGAAGAGACCTCATCCCTTCTCTCATCCCCATTGTCCGAGGTGTGGCAGGAGGGCTGGGTGCACCAGGAGTAACTGCAGCACTTTTCCACAGTGTGGAGAAGGCACACTTTGACGAGCTGGTCAGACCACCCACCTTTACTAAGTACCAGTGGCTCATACTTTGGTCCTGGCTACCTTCTCTGTTCCTGCTTTAGATGTCTCTACGGACTCCCTTTTTGTAGGTTAACTTGAGGTTTCCAGGGTTGACACTTGAGAACACACAAAACAATGGCTCATCTCTTTATATAGAAAAGCCAAGATAGATAGCAGGACATGCTGTAACTGTACCATTCACAATGCAGACTGATCCCCTAGCAATCTGATCCCCTAATAAAAGAAACATGTTTACTTTTATTTTTATTTATTTTTATTTTATAGAGATAGAGTCTGACTATGTTGCCCAGGCTGGTCTCGAACTCCTGTACTCAAACAGTCCTCACACCTCAGCTACCAAAGTGCTGGGATTACAGGCATGAGCTATGGCGCCTGGCCATGTTTACTTTTAAAGCAAAATGCTTGCTGATAAACTGTTCACAGTTGAAGAATATTAGCTATACCTTTATTTAGTTAACTTTTTTCTTTTTCCTGAGAGTTACAAGGGCTGGAGCCACCTTTCATACCCTAGGGGAAATACATATTCTGAACATAAAAATCAAGACACTTGCACTGTTGTAGGATTTTTGTGCTACTTTGAAGTAGAAGAGGCCAGAAGTCTGGGAAGTATCGTTTGGATGCCAACATATTTCTGGGACATACATTGAGTAATAGAGGGTACTTTCAAGTTAAGCCATCCTCAAAAATGTAGGTTTTATGGTCATCATCTCCATACATCATTATATACCCGCAGCCTGGTGCAGTGCTCTGTCCTTAGGTCCTCACATAAAAGTGCTTCAGTAAGTGCACATTCATGAATGTGCTTTAAAACTGTGTATCTTTATAGAAGCCTGATCTTACAGTCCTTTATGTAGATAAAATAGGAATAAAACATTTAAAGGTTTGAGAGTCTGGAATGTGTATCTTCCTCTTCATAAGAATTTTTTCTGTTGTTTTCTCTTGGAAACTGCAAATATCTAATTTACAAAGTGTGATGGTGTTGTATTCATCTTAAATCTCATTTCATTTAAAGTTTTTCAGATCTCCTCCTCAAATACTAGTTTTCCAACAGAAACTACTCTATGCCTGTCTGAAAGATTTACAATAATTGAAAAATAGTAATGTTAAATGTACTTTTTTTTTTTTTTTTTTCGAGACGGAGTCTCGCTTTGTTGCCCCAGGCTGGAGTGAAGTGGCACAATCTCGGCTCACTGCAACCTCCGCCTCCTGGGTTCAAGCCATTCTCCTGCCTCAGCCTCCCAAGTAGCTGGAACTACAGGCGTGTACCACCACGCCCAGCTAATTTTTGTATTTTTAGTAGAGACGGGTTTTGCCATATTGGCCAGGCTGGTCTCGAATTCCTGACCTCATGATCCGCCTGCCTCGGTCTCCCAAAGTGCTGGGATTACAGGCATGAGCCACCTCACCCAGCCGTTAATATTTTTAATCCTGTAGAAATACTGAATGACGATGTAGCACATTTTTATTTTCTTTTTTCCCTTTACAACATAGCAAAGCACAAAGATGATGATAATATTCACACTTTCAGCAAATCAGTAGCACCTTTTTAGGACACCAAAATGATGTTTCTAAATCACATAAAGGCCACATTGAAACCAGAAATAATCCAACTAGATAGAATGTCTGCCTGCCTTCAATGGCACAGAATGGTATTAGGCTACTAAGAGTTAACTTTTGAATGTCATTGGAAAATAATTGTCAATCAACTGTAGATTAACTTTCTTTGAGAAAGTTATTGTGAATTCAGCTTAGCATAGAACAAGACAATAGCCCATGCTTTAGTATCATAGTCCTGTCCCTGCTTATTCAGGTGTGAGTTCTCTGGCCACCTTCATAGCCTCTTTGAATCTCTTTCCTCAGGTGTAAAATGAGGATAATATAGTACTTAATGGTTCTCATGAACCTTAATTGAAATACGAACACAATGCCTGGCATATAAAAGGGCTTGTAAGTGTTATCTTTCATTATAAAGTGAGTCATCTCCTTTCATACCAGTTATTTAAAAAACCTCATCCACCAAAGCGAGTGAGAAGTCGACTCAATGGAGACAATGCAGGCATCTCTGTCCTACCAGGATCTACAAGTGACAAGATCTTTTTTCATCATCTAGACAACTTGAGGCCTTCTCTAGCACCTGTAAAAGGTAAAATAATGAGAAATAAACTTTTGATTTATGATTTAATGGGATTATTTAATAATCCCAGTTTAACAATAACAGATTTGCTTTTGACAATAGCATACTTTGTTTAATAAGTGCCATACATTTTGTGTTAAATTACTAAATACCTACTAGTATTTATATTTTCTCTTTTTGCTTTTGTTTCTCTGTTTTCTTTTTTTGGCTTGTTGGACTTCGTATCAAAGAACCAAACAGCCTTCTCTCTCCTCTTTAAGAAAATCTTGTAAATTCAACTTTATAGATAAAAAAAAATTTGTCTTCATAATTTCATTCTCATTTAAATATATTCTGCCTATCCGATATATTAGTAAAAGAACATATTTTTAGTATACCAATGAAAAGACATCTGTCTTTTATCTAATGGTATAATGGGATATCTAAAAATATTTTTTCAAATAGGTTTTTTCCCCTTAGAATGAAAAAAAAAAAAAGTTCTGCAAAATCTTGAAGTTGTCGCTTAAAAATATCCAAGAATTGGAACAAAGTCTGGTTAACTTGTGTGCCATTCTATGCCATTTGGCCTCATTACACAGACTCTGCTCTGTGCCAGCGTCAGTCACTGCTGGTGATTCTTCTGGAATAAGTAATGTGGTCATCAGAGTGCTGGTGTGGAGCAAGGAGTCCGTTCCTCTAGGGAGTGACATGACCTTCCTTGAGGAAGTCTAAGGGCTGGCTATAACTTGGGAGGTACTAAAGACATAGGTTTGTTGATAATCTGTGTCCCTATGACATTCTAGGGAGCATCCCAGATTACTCTCTACAACCCTAGGGAGGCAGACCTGAATGGTAGTAACCAAACCAGAGAGTGCCCAGAAATAGGAAAGCTGGAGGAAAGTCCTGCAGAGGACCTGTTAGGTTCAACATTCCACCCAACAGGTCTTGTAGGAGATTCAAAAGCCCGGCTCTGTTTCTGAGATCATTTTGTCTCAATGTAGGTGTCAGGATGCTTGATTTATATGAATATTTGAAATTATCATGCTCTGTGAGATAATGACGTTTTTCCTGTTCCTGTCCTAATACCATGATTTCTTTTTTCTAGAACTCAAAGAACCTGTGGGACAAATCGTATGTACAGATAAAGGTATTCTTGCGGTGGAACAGAATAAGGTTCTTATCCCACCAACCTGGAATAAAACTTTTGCTTGGGGCTATGCAGACCTCAGTTGCAGACTGGGAACCTATGAGTCAGACAAGGTTTGCATTATTTCCTGCCTACTCATTTAATATTGCTCTTTTGTGGTCTGGCTATCCTATATGACTAATAGGGTTGGGGAGAACCCAGTCCAAGGGCTTGTCAGCTGTTCCTCCAAACCCCAAAAGAAAAGTGAGCTTTCCTATTTGGGGAAAGGAGAGCTTCACTGAGTGAGAGCAGGAAAAAGGAGCTCATAGAGATGTCATGTTCCCTGCAGAACAAGCCTCTCTTTCAAAGTTGTGTAATAGGGGCTAGCAGTTTCCTTCTCACTCAAAGAATTCCTCCGAGAGATCCTAGCCAGCAAGGTGCTCAGCATTTCTGTCAACCAGAGTAGCCTCCTTTTGATGAGTCACCATTTGGCCCACTTTTCATTTTAGTGCTCCAAACAAGCTGGCAGAAAACCTGTTGCTCCATCCCACAAGAAGCAACAGCAACTGTTTTGGGTCCCATAAGTACCTCTTGGAGAGATGATCCGTAGTGATCCTTTAGTGCCCTGTGTTTGCACTCCAACAGTCCCCTCCCAAATGCAAGACGAAAAGAATCTGCATAGTCTGTTATGTTGCTTTGTAACATGATTCCATTTTGTTGATGTTCTCCTTAGCGGCAGTCATGATCTCTTTTCACATTCTGTCTACAGCAAATGCATCCTTTTGCCACATTGTCCCCTGCACCTTCCATAGGTCACACAATTTGAGCATCACTTTCCCAATCTGGAGAAATCAGAGACCCCCAGTATGAGCAAAGTCCTTTTTGGTTATGACTTTCAGCAGCAACAATAGTTTGGAGGCGGTAGGGGTAGTTCAGGGTAGAGATTCCGTGGATATGCTTCTGAACTAAAGCTAGCTCAGAGCATGAGCCGCTGTTTGCTGGTGAGGTGCCTGCACCTTCACTCAGCTCTGCTCCTTGAGTTTCAGAAGTTTGTAGTACTTAACGGCATGTGTGTCTCACATCCATTTTACTTTACAGGCCGTGACTGTTTATGAATGCTTGTCTGAGTGGGGCCAGATTCTCTGTGCAATCTGCCCCAACCCCAAGCTGGTCATCACGGGTGGAACAAGCACGGTTGTGTGTGTGTGGGAGATGGGCACCTCCAAAGAAAAGGCCAAGACCGTCACCCTCAAACAGGTAAGAGAGAACATAGAAAATGCTAAGAGGGACATAGTCCATCTCCTGTGCCTACACCCTGTAGGAAGTAAAAAGCTTCCTTAATTCTGAGGTACTTCAGATATAATGGACAAAACCAAAGTGATGTTCTGTTGCTAGAAATACTTTTTTGAAAAAAAAAAGGAAATCAGAATAGGCTGTTTCTAACAATGATCTAAGCCAGTCCCTTTGTTAAAATCTGAAGAAAGTTATCTTTAGGTAACATATATTTCAGTGTATTTAAGTAATATAAACGCAAAAGTCTAAATTGAATTATGTTTGCTATTGACTCATATTAATTTCCTTCCAGGGTGATTTCCATTTATCTGCCACTAAATTCTTTATTCTTTGTTTTTCTCTTTTCTCATTTGTCATATACTTAAGGATATGCCAAACTCATGAATATATTCAGTAGAGCCCTTGATGATTTAATTAACAAGTATTTCTGATTGCATGTTGCATACATGACTCTTATTAATATTTACTCAAAGCAAGAGTCCTTTTATAATTAAGCCATTTCTTAATATTTGATCTGTGAGAGAACTTACCATAAGGTATTTTTTAAATAAGGAGCATATATCTAAGTATTTTTAATGATATAAATTTGAAAAATAGTGTTACAATACTACTTATCAATTATTGAGCACCTCTATTTCAGGGGACTGTGTTGAGTATTCTACAAATACAAAACTCTAGTCCACGCAATTCTACAAGGTAGTTATTAGCCCCATTTTACCCCTGAAAAACACACAGGTTAGAGTGGTCAAGACACAAGTCTAAAGTCACACGTAGCAGTAAAGCTATAATTTAAATTAAGTTCTGTCTGACTTCAAAGCTGTTATAAAGCCAAACTCAAACAGTGGTGTCATAAATACCTATAGAAAAGAAATTGAACCCCTGTTCAGTATAAAACTGAATCATCGGTATAGGCCAGAAACTTCACAGAGTTGCTGGGTCCTGAGGCAAGCCATATAAAGAGGGAGAAAGTCTTGAAGTGAACAGATTACAAGGTTAATAGTACATTTTGCTGATCTAAATTCTGCTTAAAAATATTTTCCATTTAGAAAATGCACTTTGAAAGTAATGTGCCAGGAAAAAGGACTTCCTACTTAAAATAGTTTCCTGGGGTTTGCTAAGCATGCAATAAAGATGTCTATATGACCAAAATTTTAAGCCAACTCATTTTTTTATATTATGCACACACACACATATATATTTCATGTGTATACACAGATAGTTTTCTCTCTCAAAAGTATTAAAAAATTGTTCAACCTTCAATCTATAAAAAATACCTACTCTACATGATAGAAAAATCTCTCCTCTAAGTTTACACTGATTTACACCCAAGGCTTTCCCCAAATGTACAATAGGAGGCAACCTCTTACATCCTAGTGTGGAAGGCGGCAGATGAAGCCAACTCATTATTAAGCGGATATATTTTTCTGCCAGGGCAGATGGCCCATTCTGAGTACTTAGGAACTACTAACCGTAATCTAAATCTTTTTCTTCAGAATATTTACTTATTTTCACATCCTGCCATTTCCCTGGGTCCTTTTTCTCTTCATATTCCAGCAAAAGAGGGAAGTTCTTATTCTAGTTTAAAGAAAGAATTCCTCTCAGGCACAAATACTCAGATATCTCCCATTGGCAGCAGGACTTCAGCATGTTGACGCCTCAGGACTACATTCTCCCTTTGTCTATTGTAGACCACGTGCTACAACCATGTGGTTCTCACAGTTTATGCATTTAAAAAAAAAAATTCATTCAATTGTAATTCCTTAGAATGGTCTGAACAGGAGTTTGTGGCATAAAAGAATAGATATAGAGTTGAAATTCTGTATTTTTGGTGCCCATAATCAGTACATCTCTACATAAAAATGGTATAAAGAAACCCAAGCTGGGTTGTGGTTGTCATTCCCTCTTCCTTCTAAGATCCTGGCCCAACTCCAGAAAAGAAGTAATGTGAAAACAGAGAGAAGAGCCTCCAGAGTGCTCCAGGCTTCTCTCTACCCCCGTGGGCTGAGGCAAGGGCAGTCAGCAGGAGGAGAAAGGAGGTCTGCCTTCCAGACTCTCCAGACACCACTGCTCGAGTCACCTACTACCCAGCATGCGTGCCACTGCTTCCTGATGCATCCAGGAGCTTCTGGAGTCACTGTGGAACACTGTCACTGAGACCAACCTGATTTTGTTTGTTTGTTCTCATTCATAGGCCTTACTGGGCCACACTGATACCGTGACCTGTGCCACAGCATCATTAGCCTATCATATAATTGTCAGTGGATCCCGTGATCGAACCTGTATCATTTGGGATTTGAACAAACTGTCATTTCTAACCCAGCTTCGAGGGCATCGAGCTCCAGTTTCTGCTCTTTGTATCAATGAATTAACAGTAAGTAGTAAATTGCCCACTTCATTTATGTTTAGGTAAACAAGTAGTCTTGGCCAAACTCAATTAAAAATGGTGGGGCTCAGGGGAACATGTCTGAGTTGCAGCTGCTCGGGAGGCTAAGGCAGGAGGATTACTTGAGCCCAGGACTTCTGGGAGGTAGGCACTATACCCATCAGGTGTCTGCACTAAGGTCAGCACCGATACGGTGACCTCCTGTAAGTCAGAGACCACCAAGTTGCCTAAGGAGGAGTGAACCAACTCAGGTTGGAAATGGAGCAGATCAAAATTCCCATGCTGATCAGTGGTGGGCTGTGCCTGTGATAGCCATTGCACTCCAGCCTGGGAAACAGCAAAACACTGTCTCTTAAAAAAAAATAAATTTTTCTCCTAAAAAATGACTCATTGTTTTTGAAGTTGATAGATACTCATTTTATAAAAGTTACTACCTTTTCTTTGATTTAGTATTGTTTGAAAAGCAAATAGATGTTAAAGTTTGTAATCCAGAGAGCAGTTTTGTCTTAAAATTCATTCACTGCTGCATACAGTAGAGAGAACAAAATTTGATTAAAATAAAACAAAGCTTTCTAGAATATGTTTTTTTAAAAAACAAGAAATTTGTAGGATTTGTTAAGAATGTTAGAAATTGGCCGGGCGTGGTGGCTCATGCCTATAATCCCAGCACTTTGGGAGGTCAGTGCAGGTAGATCATTTGAGGTCAGGAGTTCCAGACCAGCCTGGCCAACATGGTGAAACTCCGTCTCTACTAAAAATAAAAAAATTAGCCGGGCTGGTGGTGGGTGCCTTTAATCCCAGCTATTTGGGAGGATGAGGCAGGAGAATCGCTTGAACCCAGGAGGTGGAGATGGCAGTGAGCCGAGATCGCTCTACTGCACTCCAGCCTGGACAATAGAGTGAGACTCAGCCTCAAAAAAAAGAAGAAGAAGAATGTTAGAAATGTGTTGAAAATTTTAATAAAATATAGTCAGAGTATGGAAAGTAAAAAGGGTGACATTTGGGTCCCCAAACAAGAGAAAAATTCTTAGATAGCTATTTTCGAAACAGATCCAAAAGTTATCAAAAGATGCTATCTCTTTTCAGAAATAGTTCATATACAAATAAATGAAAGAAGTCAAATAAAATAAATGCCCTCATCTAGGATCCCTCTACACATACCAAGCCCACCTGAAGCAGACAAGAGGGGATTCATTGCTAAGATGGTCTTGAAACGGGAAGCTTGAGGGCAGGTTTACAGAGACTAAGGCCTCACAAGCTTATCGCATTAGTAAGTAGATGATGTGTGTCTGCATGTAGGTAATGCCCCATATACAAATCAGTCTTGGGAGTCAACAGGAACCCACCCAAGCCTCATCGCTTCTTAGCTATACATGTCCATCGCCACCTTACCCTCACCCCTACCACAGGGCCATCCTTCATGACACAGAACAGTTCTAGCCATGTCATTGAGTGACATTCACACCATCACCTACACAGACAGCTTTCCTCTTGAAGGATGCTGCATCTTTGATTTCTACCAGAAGTTACTCAGTATTAACCCTTTTAGTCAACTATCTTGTAGTCACTTATTAAAAAAGGAAAAAGAAAGGAATTCACTTACAGTTGTCAATCACTTAGAGTGTCTTATTAATAATGGCAGATGTACTCAGGTTGAGAATGAGTGAGGGACATGCAAGAGTAGAAGAGTCAAATTTGTTTTTGTTTTTGAGACGGGGTCTCGCTCTTCCGCCCAGGCTGGACTGCAGTGGCGCTATCTCGGCTCACTGCAAGCTCCGCCTCCCAGGTTCACGCCATTCTCCTGCCTCAGCCTCCTGAGTAGCTGGGACTACAGGCGCCCGCCACCGCACCCGGCTAATTTTTTTGTATTTTTAGTAGAGACGGGGTTTCACCATGTTAGCCAAGATGGTCTTGATCTCCTGACCTCATGATCCGCCCGCCTCAGCCTCTAAATTTGTTTTTTCTGTCTGAAAGGTTTAAAGGGGTTTTCAGAACAACACCTTAGGTTGGTCCTGCAAACATTTGAACCAAAAGAGCTTTACAAAAATGTGGGTGCTGTAGAACTGCTCTTATGCAGCAGTGTTGAGTCAGATGCTTAATCCATTATTTGGAGCACTTTGTTTTGGGGTTGTTCTAAACTTAAATACTGATAATTTTATTATAGCCAGTTGTTATTTGAGCCAGTGCACACTAGTGGATTGCAATATTTGCTGCAAATACTACAAAAGTAGTCTTTTCTTTTTAAGATGCTTTTGTAATATCTTAATAACTCATGAAAAGATTTCTATTTCTGTTGTGTTTCTCCAACCAATATCAAGCCTGCTTTACTTCAGTTTATACTTCAGGCCAAAGCTACTTTGCCTTTAATTCTTCTTATGTCTCTGCCCTCATAACGACAGGATTTACTCTAATAAACTCTAATTAAGGCCTCAGAGTAACTGAAGAAGGTCTTGCCCAGTGCAGAATGGAGCAATTTTCTCTTGCAGAGACTAAAGCCACTAAATAAAACTCAACTGCTGACACTCATAGTCAGAGATGGTTCAGTAACTGATACAGAAGTAGACACAGCAATGCTTTGCTAAGTATTGTTTTGGTTTGGGTTTTGGTTTATCTCTTGCCATTTTGGAAGCAGAAGAGCTGGGGGAGGTGGGAGGAGCAAGGAGGAGCAGTAGCAAGACCAGCACAGACGGTGCAGCACAGACTGTGGATGGAACAGGCCCAGTCCTCCTCCTCACCCTACCCCAGCCTCCTCCACTTTACCTTCTTATGTGTTGATGCTGCTTTGCAGCTTCTAGTTCTCCTCTGTTTTTGCTGACCATCTTCAGACTTATGTAGGTTCTTATGTATCTCCTGAGGGTACTGAACTTTACCAGGTCTTTTCTAAAGGTAATACCCAGCATTGTGACAAACAGACTATCTTAGGAATGAGAGAGGCAGCACAGTATGGTATATAAGCTTTGGGGCTATAGAAAGCTGGCTTCAAATCTCTGATGATAAATAAGTTACTTAAGTTCTTTGCCCCTCACTTTCATCCTTTACAGCAGGGCTAGTGATAATCTCACAAGGTTGCTGTGTTAATTAGAACATCTGAAGTCTCCACCCCAGTGACTGGCACACAGGAGATGCTTCAGAAAGCATCCTCCTTTCTTTAACTATAGTGTGTTGTGTTCTCACCAGGTTAGATAGAGCCCAGCCTGGTAGAATTTAAGAAAATAGGTTGTTCTTTTCTATCTTTGGAACTCATAAAAACATAAGTTATCAGCTCAGGGAGTCTTGGTTTTTACTAAGTTTGCCAAGAAGTGACCCATTTACCAGTTTCCTTTTCTCCCCCCACATTCCCCCACCCCTATTTTGAATACAGATTTTAAAATAGGATATGACAGCATTACCAAGATTGTGCCTTTTGATTTATTGAAGAAACACAACTATATCTGGACTAAAAAATGCCTTTTCTACCCTGTGGTTTTAGTGGTTGGATTCATTTTGTAAAAGTGGAGGTGGATTCCTGCCTCTAGATGAAAGGCGTAATAGGTTTTGTTAACAATGGGAGGAAGAAGAGTAGTTCTTCATCTCCTCAGATGACAGGGAGCTTTCTTGTGTCGCCAGACCTTGCTCAGCAGTGTGCCAGGGACGTGAACCTGCCCTTGGTCTCCATCCGTGGTCCCTTTGGCCACTGCATCCACTCAACTATGAATTCTTAAAGAAGCCTCTGTTCAGTGTATTTTTTTTAAGTCAGCAAGTACTGAATTTCAGGTTGCCCAAGAAATTAGCCACTAGTCTTAGGACTGAAAGGCTTTTTGAGAACTAGGCCAGGGATTCAATTTGCTTCAGAAACCAGAAGGTAATTGGAAGGGAGCAAAGAGAATGACGTTTTTCTCTCTCTTCTCAGGGGGACATTGTGTCCTGCGCTGGCACATATATCCATGTGTGGAGCATCAATGGGAACCCTATCGTGAGTGTCAACACGTTCACAGGTAGGAGCCAGCAGATCATCTGCTGCTGCATGTCGGAGATGAACGAATGGGACACGCAGAACGTCATAGTGACAGGACACTCAGATGGAGTGGTTCGGGTAAGTGAACTGAGAGAAAAACTCATTAGGATATTTGTCATCCTAGTTTACCTGAAACTTGTAGCTAATTACAGGTTAAGAACACCTGAACAAGTTGTAATGTTTAGTGAACTCTCGCTCCAGCTCAGACAGGCCTTGGCCTCTGCATTATCAGACATGAGGAACACCGGTGTCTTGGCCTCTTTTCTCCCTATTAAGTAGATCTGGTAGTGCTACTGGCCATTTGACAGCTTGACACAATGAGGTCACTTAAACATGATTCCTATGTCACACTGGGATTGCTCAAAATGCGAACTGCAGAAGTACTGGGTTTTCAGCCTGTCAAATGGCTTTGTAGGGAAAACATAGTGAGCAGGGATAAGTCTCTTCCCTACAGAGAATCACAGTGCTGGAAAACACTTCCAAGGTCCCCAGCTAGGATCCCAGATGACTGCACCAGAAGCCTAGATGTAGTTTATCCTTTTCTTAGGTTGCTATGTGCTGGGCCTCTACAGAAAATAGAGGCAATGGAGTATTCACTTTTGTAGTCTGTTGAGGTACTTGAGTTTTTCTGTCTCAGGAGATTTTTCTTTGTGCTTGTTTTTCTTGAATTGTGCTCTTTGTAAAAGCAGAGAGCAGCTGATTACCACCCTCTTCAGTCAGAGTCACATGTTGAAAGACAGTGAGGCCATCAGTCCACTCCAATACCACACCCTGTACCTCACACGATACACATCTGTGCACACACAAAACTCACAAACACACACACACCCTGCAGTCCGCTTCCTCGACAGTGGTATTTCACACTGCTCATAAAATAGCTCCCTAGCCAGGCACCTGGGGATTCTGTTCACTGTGTGCCCTCTTGGAGATCTATAATGTGTATTAGCATATGCAAGACTCTGGGAGGTTTTTGTAGGAAACAAAAAAGTTTACTTAGTTGAACTATGTTTTTGTTTTGTTTTTGAGACGGAGTGAGTTGCTCTGTCACCCAGGCTGGAGTGTAGTGGTGCAATCTCGGCTTACTGAAACCTCTGCCTCCCAGGTTCAAGCAATTCTCCTGCCTCAGCCTCCCAAGTAGCTGGAATTAGAAGCATGCACTGCTATGCCCGGCTAATTTTTGTACTTCTAGTAGAGGCAGGATTTCACCATGTTAACCCGGCTGGTCTCAAACTCCTGACCTCAAATGATCCGCCCACCTTGGCTTCCCAAAGTGCTGGGATTATAGGCATGAGCCCCTGCACCTGGCCTGAACCATGTTTTTAAACTGATATGACTATAATCTTTTTCCCTGTACTTTGAAACAGCCGTTGTGTGCAGGCAGCCCCCTGCCACATCTTCCAAGATATGGGAAATATAACTGTATAACATGATGGAAATTAAGTTATCTGTTAACCCTGACAGTCTGTCTTCATTGAGTAATGTAAATTGGTTCCTTAATCTGTTTCTTAACTTTTTAATTTTTGTGCTTATTTAAATTTAGTTTTGGAGAATGGAATTTTTGCAAGTTCCTGAAACACCAGCTCCTGAGCCTGCTGAAGTCCTAGAAATTCAGGAAGACTGTCCAGAAGCACAAATAGGTATTTAATACTTCTAAAAATGACTCAATCGTTTTCATATTTCTTTTAAGTCACCGTGGATAAACTTATACCAAACAACATAAAGAGGAGCCCAAGGTTGGGCACTGCTTGGAGAAGCATGGTTGCTGCCTGTTGTGTGATTCCTTTGAGCAGACATGCAAGGTTTTCCCTACTTCACTGGGCAGCATTCAGTGTGGTGGTGTCTTGTGGTTAACTTCCACATTCCATACTAAATATAGCACTTACTTCCTAGAGTACCAAAGGCTTTGGCTTTCACTTCTGAAAACACACAACAGACCTAGAGGGCGTGCTGTTGTGTAAGTCAGACAAGCCCTGCTGCACCCCAGCCCCACATTTGTTCTGCCCACTATGGGGCTGGCTCAGTGTGGACGACAGATACAATCGTGTTTGTAAACAATTAACAGAGGCAGACCAGAGTCCACAGTCAGACTTGCTTACGTTAGGGCATTAATTCACACTGAAGCCTGGTTACCTATAGTCCATTATTTGTGAAGCAATTTAAAATTTTCCAGTGAAATATAGAGATAATTGATTTCTACCCAGAATAACTGAAAGCAATGCCATAACGCCAGGCTGAGATCTGCTTTGCATTGCAGTCACTGAAGAAGCCACCCCGTTTGATGTAGAACACTGGGTACAAGGAACTTCCTGGAAAGGAACAAGGTTTTAAGTTTGACCTTCAGATTGTTTCTCCATGATTGGCTTTTGTGCACTGAGAATTCGGTGTGACTTTGATGATGTGAGAGAGTTAATAAAGGAAACTTAGCAGAAGGACACAAGTCATTTCTCTACATAAGCTGAAAGTAGCTTTTACTTTCCATGCCAGAGAAGAAAAAAGAGCCCTTGGGCAGGACATTTTAATGTTGGTGTTATATTAGTACATGTAAATTTCTAATTACAGCGCCACCAAAAAGGTCATCTGGGTGTTTGGGGACATAAAAATTCAGTTTAATTCAATAAGTGTTTGGGGGTTACCTGTTATATGTCAGATATTGAATTAAGGGAACCAATGAGAAGTGGGTCATTTTCCTTTCCCTTAAAAAGCTTTTAAGTAAATAACAGTGGAAGAGGAGATGAATGAGTGAGATAGAAGGGGTCAAATTCAGGGTGGAAAGATACTTGTATGTCTTTGTTGTGGGCAGTCTGGCAGAAGTGGTAGAGAGGGAGAACAGCCCACAGGAAGGATTGGACAATGTAGAAGTGGTGAGATTTGTGGGCACTTGCTGGGGTGAAATGGAAACAAGCTAGTGGTTCACTGGAAATTAAAGCCGCTTCCAAAGCTGCTTGTTTGCAGACCTCAGAGCTCATGATCATAAGCCGTTGGGGTGAAAACTTCATTCACATTAGTCCAGTAGCCCCCTACTGAGTAGGAAGCAGGCAAATAAAGTATTTGTCCTACTAAGAAAATAACTTTAGTGGGCTCAGTATCCTCAGGAGTTGGTTCTAAGACCTCCTTTTGATACCAAAATCTGAGAATGCTCAAGTCCCTGATATAAAATGGTGTATGCAGTATTTGCATAAAACCTGCTAACACCCTCCTGTATACCTTAAATCATCTCCAGATTACTAGCAATACAATGTAAATGCTGTGTAAATAGTTGCGATATTGTATTGTTTAGGGACTAATGACAAGGGAAAAAAATTCTGCACATGCTCAATAACAGACACAGTTTATTTCCCCAAATATTTTCCATCTGAGATTAATTGAATCCATGGATGTGGAACCCACAGAAATGGAGGGCCAGGTATACTTGTTTCTTATACATTTTCCCTCCAGTAGACTTTATTGCAAGAGAGTAGAGAGTTGATGTGAAGAAATGCAAAATAACAGTGAAAAGAGGAAGAAGAACAAAATTCCAAAGTAAGGCTTTCATAGAATAATTCACTAATCTTTAGCCAGATGTTGTGGCATGCACGTGTGGTCCCAGCTACTCAGAAGGCTGAGGCAGGCAGATTCCCTGGGCTCAGGAGGTTGAGGCTGCAGTGAGCTATGATCGCTCTACTGCACTCCAGCCTGGGTGACAGAGCAAGATCCATGTCTGTAAAAATAAATACGTAAATAAAAATTTAAAATAAGATAATTCACTAATCTTTGAGTCATTAACCACTATATGCAATGGCCCTTTTCTCTACCATCTTGTAGAAAGAATATCCAAAAGTAGCCGGGTGTGGTGGCTCACGCCTGTAATCCCAGCACCTTCGGATGCTGAGGCGGGTGGATCATGAGGTCAGGAGTTCAGGACCAGCCTGGCCAACATAGTGAAACCCCGTCTCTACTAAAAATACAAAAATTAGCCTGGTGTGGTGGCAGGTGCCTGTAGTCCTAGCTACTTCCGAGGCTGAGGCAGGAGAATCGCTTGAACGCAGGAGGCAAAGGTTGCAGTGAGCCAAAATCATGCCACTGCACTCCAGCCTGGACGACACAGCAAGATTCTGTCTCAAAAAAAAAAATATATATATATATATATGTATATTTAAATACGTATATATGTATATTTAAATACGTATATATGTATATTTAAATACGTATATGTATATACGTATTTATATGTGTATATATACGTATATATATATATAAAGAATATCTAAAAGTAATCATTTAGAATGACAATTTCAAGAACTCAGGAGGCACAGAACTGTTAAAGGAGTCCAGAAAAGGGGGAGAATACTTTGAGCTGAAGGAATTGAGTGATTTAGAGACAGGAATGTTTAAGCGGTGCCTTGAAAGCTAGGTGACATCGGAACACACAGAGATTGGAAAGATGGGTCTAGGCGGCACCAGCAGCATGTGAAGAAGCTCACCTTTGGAGGAGCAGGTCTGCAGGGAGAGAGCTGGAGTGACACCATCTAGCTGCAGCACAGCAGGGAGTATGCGGCAAAGGCAGATTCTGGCCAGATTGTGAGAGATTGAATTCCAAGCTAAGGATTTTGGCCAAAGTTTTTAATAAACTCTTTCAGAAATTCGACTTTTTTATTTCTTTGCTCTCTGTACTCTAGCCAAAAATCCTGGCACTTACTTTCTTTTTTGTTACACTTAGCTTAAAATATTATGTCTATAGAGGCTTATAACTGGGAGAAAAAAAATACTAGCAGAACAAAGCTGGGTGTAACTTTGATGGTTCTGTATGTTCCAATTCTCTCAATGCTTCACCCAGGGCAGGAAGCCCAAGACGAGGACAGCAGTGATTCAGAAGCAGATGAGCAGAGCGTCAGCCAGGACCCTAAGGACACTCCAAGCCAACCCAGCAGCACCAGCCACAGGCCCAGGGCAGCCTCCTGCCGCGCAACAGCCGCCTGGTGTACTGACAGTGGCTCTGACGACTCCAGACGCTGGTCCGACCAGCTCAGTCTAGATGAGAAAGACGGCTTCATATTTGTGAACTATTCAGAGGGCCAGACCAGAGCCCATCTGCAGGGCCCCCTTAGCCACCCCCACCCCAATCCCATTGAGGTGCGGAATTACAGCAGATTGAAACCTGGTAACTTGAAGTCTGGTATCTATTTCTCACTCCTTCTATGTGGTGTGAGGGTTGGTGGATTGAGGCAGTGGGGTCTAGCTCTCCCTGGGCCCCACTCTGGATGTGCCCTGTGACCTGGGCCACTCAACACAGAATGCCTCTTTACACAGATGGCCTCCTCAGTTTCTTCTAGTGTAAAGTGGACTTAAAAATTCTATCCTACAATGGTGTTTGCAATATGCTGGGCATCTTTTAAAGAAAAATACCTCAAACCAAAAACTGCATTTATTCACAACTCATTAAATCACAGAAGCTAATTAAAAATGAATAAATAAAACTGCATTTGCAGGTAACTTTGCCCAGAATAGAGGTAGAGGCAAGGTCCACAATTGGAGAAATTGGATGCATCTGCTTGCATTGAAAATTTCTCCTTCTCATTAGTTTGTCTCCTTCAATGAGATGTTTCTCCAGCCTGGCCCATGTTAATGTCAAGCTACGTAGCTTTACTTTCAACCAAGGCAGCAGCTGCCGAGAACTGGAAAAGCTGCTGTAGCTGTATGTTGAGGTACCCCAAGTTTAAGGCCACTGTCTTAGAGTATTTCTCCCCAGTATTGGCTTCCCTCAGTTGAGTTATGTCGTGTCCTCCACTTCTCCACTCCAGGGTACCGATGGGAACGGCAGCTGGTGTTCAGAAGTAAGCTGACTATGCACACAGCCTTTGATCGAAAGGACAATGCACACCCAGCTGAGGTCACTGCCTTGGGCGTCTCCAAGTAAGTGTCAGGCTTTTTCCGGCTCCACTTCCCATCTGAGTCATTTGGTTAGCCAAGGGCCACATACTCCAGCCCAGTCTTTGGGGAAAAGAGATTTTATTTGTATTATCGTACGTAGCTCAAAGAGATAAATTTGAAGAAGAGCCCTGTCAGTGTATGGATATTTTTCTTTTCTTTTTCTTTTTTTTTTTTTTTTTTTTTGAGACAGGGTCTTGCTCTCTCATTTAGGCTAGAGTCAGGGGCACAATCACAGCTCACTGCAGCCTCAACCTCCCAGGCTCAAGCAGTTCTCCCACCTCTGCCCCTCAAATAACTGGGACTATAGGCGTGCACCATCACACCCAGCTAATTTTTCTATTTTTTGTAGAGACGAGGTTTCACCGTGTTGCCCAGGCTGGTCTCAGGGTTCAAGTGATCTGCCCATCTCGGCCTCCCAAAGTGCCGGGATTACAGGTGTGAGCCACCATGCCCATACACTGGATTTAAATTCTGAATTTTTTTAAAAAGTGAAAAACTGCTTTTTCTGTTCTTCAAAGATACAGCAAGGGTGATCCAAAGAAAATTGAAATGGAAGTGTAAATTTGGGCTCAGTTCAGTTTTTGTCTGTTTACACATACATCTCTGAGTGAATCAAGGGGTCTCTCCAGGACCTTTACCAGCCCCGACCCCAAAACACACATCCACCAAAATCCAGAGAGCCTCAAGAAGGAGATCACAGAAGCCTTCCGTGCAGTGACCTCCTCTGTCGTGTCTCCTGCAGGGATCACAGTAGGATCCTCGTTGGTGACAGTCGAGGCCGAGTTTTCAGCTGGTCTGTGAGTGACCAGCCAGGCCGTTCTGCTGCTGATCACTGGGTGAAGGATGAAGGCGGTGACAGCTGCTCGGGCTGCTCGGTGAGGTTTTCACTCACAGAAAGACGACACCATTGCAGGAACTGTGGTCAGCTCTTCTGCCAGAAGTAAGATAAGATATCTGCTTTTTGAATTTACATTGATTAAGCTCTAAGGTTGTTAATTATGCCCTGCACACAGGTTCTGATTTGCCCTGGCGTCCCCACTACAGTATGCCTTGTTGGTATGAACCAGTCTTCACTTTTTCTGTTCTTCTTTATTACTACAGTTAGGAAATTTTTCTGTCATACAAGTCACAAACACCTTGTCATCCATGACACAGAATGCACATATGCTAATATTTCATCGTATTTAATTTAGAGGCCTGTATGTGAAATGATTCTATAAAAACTATAGATACATTGTAAGTATCCTCTTTGCACCCTTCACCAATCACACCCATTCTCCATGTTTTTATACTTTCAGAAACATGTATTGCCTCTGTAAACATTACATCATACTATTTTGGTGTTTTCAGCTTCACTTTTCAGCTTTACATAGTATACTGTTTTTGCCCTTCTGTGACTTTCTTACTCAGCATTGTTTTTGAAATCCATTTATATAGATATCTTATTCTAATATATTCATTTTAACTACCGTCAGTTATTTTAATTATATGAATTTATCACCATTTATTTCCCTTTTGATGCCCTCTCAGGGTTTTTTTTTTTTTTTTTTTTTTTTTTTCTGTTTTTATCAGTACTATAAATAATGCTACAATGCACATCCCTATAAATGCCCTTCTAGTACACAAGCTGGAATTCCTCTAGAGATGGAATGAAATTGGTAGAACACAGACTTATTCTTGATCTTAATTAGATATTGCCAAATTACTCTTCAAAACAGTAGTGCCAGTTAATACTACCTCCAACAGGACATGAAAGTTCTCCAAATTCTTAGTCATGCTGGGTACTGCCAGACTTTTTCCACTTTTGCCAATCTGATAGCTAAAAAATAGTGCTTTGTTGTTTTAACTTGCAATGCTAGTGAGACAACATCTTTCATGTTTGTTGGCTATTTGGGTTTCCTTTTGGGTACTTTGCCCTTTTTTTTTTCCTCGAGAAGTTCTTTTATATATACTGTGCTGTACACCTTTGTCTTTTATATATCTTGCAGATACGTTCTGCCAGTCTGTGGCTTGCATTTCAACTTTATATATGTTTTTTCTGTCATCTACAAGTTTTTAAACTGGTTGTAGTCACATGTATTACTCTTTATGATTTTTGCGTTTTTGTGCCTGAAGAATTCTTTCCCTGTCCTAGGATCACAAAGATAATCTTGTTTATTTTCTTTTAAAGGTTTCAAAGTTTTATTTTTCACATTTAGGTCTTTAATTCATTTGTAATTTATTTTGGGGTATGACATGAGGCGAGGATCTATTTTTGCCCCATATGAAAGGTCAGTGGTCCCATGGCTGTAGATTTGGTTGATATCTCTGTCCTACACCCAGGTCCCAGATACACATCCACAGTCGTTACTTTTTTAACAGAAAGGATTCCATGGACAGTACACTTTAAGACTTATATTGCCTTACTCCAGAGATTCTTTCATAGAAAGCATATTATTCTCAACTTGTGTAATTATGAGTCCATTCCTGAGGTTTTGTAGGCAGCATTGGCTTACTGGTATGGGCATAGTCTTTGGGTTTACACTGACCAAATGCTCATTGTGCTACTTTCTGTTGCCGTAATGCCAGCAAGTTACCGAACCTCTCTGAGCTTTGGTTTCTTCATCTGTAAATGTAGGTAAGAAGACCAGTCCTCTTAGAGCGGTTGAGAGAATTAAATGAGATCACATATATGAGTGTTGTAAAGCACCAAGTTCAGAGTCTGGCAAAACAGGTGTTCCATAATTTGATTCCTTAAACCTTTTCTGCTGGGCAGTGTGGTTCAAGATGAGGGACCCAAAATGTTGCAGCCAGCCATTTCCTGTGGGAATTTTTGTGAGGCTGGCAGAGGATTCTGTCTAGTGGCTCTGTGCTTTGAAAGGCCTGCTCTATGAAACCTATAATGGGACCGGGCATGGTGGCTCATACCTGTAATGCCAGCACTTTGGGAGGTTGATCACCTGAGGTCAGGAGTTCGAGACCAGCCTGGCCAACATGGCAAAACCCTGTCTGTACTAAAAATACAAAAATTAGCCAGGTGTGGTTGTGAGCTACTCAGGAGGTTGAGGCGAGAGAATCACTTGAACCCAGGAGACAGAGGTTGCAGTGACCTGAGATCATGCCACTGCACTCCATCCAGCCTGGGCAACAGAGCGAGACTCCATCTCAAAAAAATAGATAATAAATTTAAAAACCGATAATGGGTCTTACAGAGCAGGCCTTTCAAAGCACAGAGCCACTAGACGTGTGTGTGTGTGTGTGTGTGTGTGTGTGTGTAGTCTTTCTTTTTTTTTTTTCTTTTTTTTTGAGACAGAGTCTCACTCTGTCACCCAGGCTGGAGTGCAGTGGCGCGATCTCGGCTCACTGCAGCCTCCGCCTCCTGGGCTCAAGCGATTCTCCTACCTCAGCTTCCTGAGTAGCTGGGACTACAGGCGTGCACCACCACGCCCGGCTAATTTTTGTATTCTTAATAGAGACGGGGTTTCACCATATTGGCCAGGCTCATCTCGAACTCCTGACCTTGTGGTCTGCCCACCTCAGCCTCCCAAAGTGCTGGGATTACAGTCATGAGCCTCCGCACCCAGCCTATATATATATATTTCTTGAGATGGGGTCTTCCTCTATCACCCAGGCTGGAGTGCAGTGGCACGATCACAGCTCACTGCAGCTTTCATCTCCCAGGCTCAAGCAGTCCTCCCACCTCAGCCTTCCAAGTAGCTGAGACTACAGGCAAAAGCCACCACACCTGGCTAATTTTTGTATTTTTTGTACAGATAGAGTCTCACTATGTTCCCCAGGCTGGTCTCAAAGCCGCAGGCTCAAGCAGTACCCCCGCCTCAGCCTCCTAAAGTGCTGGGATTACAGTTTTCAGCCTCCACACCAATCATATTAATCTAGTGATTTGTACTAGCACTCCCGTATGTATGCTGGCACACATCTGTTCTTTGTAGTGTTTAATTTTCAAAATATTGTTAAATGTAGGTAATTCTTTAAATTCCATTGCTGTTAAATGTTGGATGGAAGCTTTATTGGAAACTGACCAAACAGTGATAAGTTCTGATGAAGCAGGCACAGAAGGAAGTGCTTTCCAGAACGCATAGCCTATGGTCTCTATGGCTGAGAGCAGTTGACGCTCCTGAGGGTTCTAAGAGGTCCAGTGACAGTCCTTTAAACCCATAAGCTTATAGTACTTAATTTACTCTGTGGACATTTTTACTGGTAGATTAATGGACTAAGCATAAATCTCCATTTCAAGGTCAGGCACAGTGGCTCACGTCTGTAGTCTCAGCACTTTGGGAGGTCAAGGCAGGAAGATCACTTGAGGCCAGGAGTTTGAGGACAGCCTGGACAATGTAGTGAGACCCCATCTCTAAAAAAAAAAAAAAAATTTTTTTTCATTTCCATTTCAATCTTCTGAAAATCTAAGCCTAAAGTGATTTAATACCACATCCTGAGTCACACCTGGCTTTATTCTGGGAATAGGAACTCTGAATACTTCTTAAAGAATTTGAACATCTGTTAAGAATAGTCTCCTTCAAACAGTTCTAGCAAGATAAATAGGAAATGAGGGTGTTGGGACTGGAAAAGGAAAGCCAGTCTAACTGTTTAAGAAATGATTAAAGAGTGGATCAATCAAAATGTTTAAAAGCACAATGGAACTTGATAGTGATCGAACTCATATTTCTCTTGGAAATTAGAAGACTCACTAATGAGTTATTAGTAATTCTCTTGAAAATAGATCCTCATTAGTGAGTCTTCTAATTTCCACTAGTGAGTTTTTCTAATTTCCAAGAGAAATATGTCAGCTTCAAGTAAAGACATTGACATACCTCCCAAGCTTATAGGCCATGAGAATTAGTCTACACAGGTAGAATGGCCTCACATCGCTGTTCAGACACCTTGGCCTCATTGTATAGGAAAATCTTAACACTGTTTTTTTGTTTTCGTTTTTTTAATTCTCGTCAGTCAAAGAAATAGCTTCCCTGGTTTAATACTGCTTTTCTTCATAGACTGAAACAAATAATACAGCTTTCCTTTTAGTCCTTGTTCAGCCACACAACACAAACCAGTATGGCCTTTGGCATTTTACTGCAAGCTTTCCATTCGATTATTAATGTTTCCGGTGCCCATGATCAAGCAGGGAGAAGACCTGTAATTAATTGACTTTTCCTTTCCTTTAGGTGCAGTCGATTTCAATCTGAAATCAAACGCTTGAAAATCTCATCCCCGGTGCGTGTTTGTCAGAACTGTTATTATAACTTACAGCATGAGAGAGGTTCAGAAGATGGACCTCGAAATTGTTGAAGATTCAACAAGCTGAGTGGAGACCACGGTCTGTAGACCCCTTCCCGATTCTCCTGTCCCAGCTTGGAAGGCATTGAAAACAGTCTCCGTTTACACATCTCTTCATACCACGTGTTTGAAGTGTTAAAATTCAAAGGGATCATTGAATAAAACGGGTGTAGAGTACAGGAATGGGACAGACGCGATTCAGGTGAACAGCACAAGAAGAATATGAGGTGGTTCCTAGGAGCAACACTTTCGATCTCCAGTTCTCCCTGATGACAGTAGCTGTCTCCAAGAGAAAAATCCTCACTTATTAACTCTGTTTTCTTGCATCTCATTTTTATAGAGCTACTCATCCTTATTTGGAAAAACCAACAACAAAAAAGGCTTTTAGAAAATGGTTGTAAATCTGACTTCTTTGCAAGTAACTATGTATATTGTAAATAGATATAAAAAGCCTTTTTTCTAAATAAGGACTTAACTGCCTGTAACATGAAACTTCAAACTAAACCACTAACTCAATGAACTACTTATGGTTTGTCTGACATCCCTCACTTACCAATTAATTATAAATATGTTTTTTTAAATCCCCAAAGACATTATCTGTGGTCTTTTTTTCCTTTCAAGCTCAGCCTGTGTGCCTGATGTCATTTCTTTCAAGTTGCCCACAGTATCTCCACTTAAACTAGGCTAGTAACCAAAATAATGTGGACCTTCTTTAGGAAACAGTGTGGGAGAATAGGAGTCCAGCTGTAAGATAAACTGGAAATATTTGGGCGTCTTGTACCTGGCTACGCACCACCTCAGTGTTGTTCCTACATAAACAGGGCCCCTTTTAAACTTGTATGTGGACTGCTGTTTGGTCAAAGAATACCTTCTTAGCATTGCAGAACGGTGGTCAGATGACCAATGTAGTGCAGGAAACAGCCCTGTCTCAACTAATGGAAATATATTTGCATGTAACCCATGCTTATCTTGCATAGAACATAATAAGTATGTGTCTTTGGTGACACTGATGTTCTACTATAGCTTATTTTCAAACAAGGGGTAAAAAAAGGAAAGAAAAAAGTGTACAGAATTAACATATAAACTTTGTTGTAAAACTGAATCATGTCAGAACTGCTTAAAATTAACCTTTACCATTTAATGTCATCTACCTGAAAACAGTGAGATTTATACTGTATCAATGTCTATTTTTTTGTTTTTGCTATGAATATAATTACAGTATTTTAATATTTAGTTATTTAATTTGTTCTACTAGTTGGATACAGAACACACAAATCCAGGGGGATTAAAGCTGGAAGGGGCTAAGGGATTAGTTTACAGAGAAAAGGCTTGGTGGTGGGATTTTTTTAAATGTGTGTTATGTACATATATATATATATAATATATATTAAAAAATGAAACAATCTAGATTTTAACATTTTCAGAAACTTAGTGATAATATTATGAACAATTCTAAAAGCCCTGTGATTTGAAAAATGTAGAATCATTAATGGCCCAAGATAGGCCTTCACACCTTCACAGGTGGGAAAGGAAAGGCCTTCACACCCTCACAGAGGCATCATGCAAAGGACAGCAGCTTTGGCTTTTCCAATTTTCCGTCTTTAGGCCCTGGTGAGAGGCACACTTATGCACTAAAATGCACATATATGCACATGCATTCAAAAATAGGCATTTGGTACAATGGTGATCTTGTACCTGATGGGCTGAAACCAGCTTAAGAACAAATTTGTTCTTCCTGATATGATAACTAGGTCTCCAAGAGAAAATACAAAGGCTGCTTTAGTGCCTTACGCTTACTAAATTTAAATCTTTATTTACCTGGGTTTGAGCCTACAGTCTATTTATGATTACATATCAAAATTGATTAAAACACTTCCATTTCTAAAAGGTCAAATATACTTGTTAATAAAAGGATTATCGGCATTAATACTTTAACTTAAAGAAAAGTTGTGTTCTGTTTTCCTTTCTGTGTCTTACTCCCCCCACACTCTCCCTCCCCCATCACCATCTTCAATTCTAATAAATAATGCTGATGTTCAACAGTTGCAGAAATTGTGCTATTATGTAACTGTGGGCCTTGCCCCTGTCTGGCCCTCTAGATGAGTTGTAGCAGTGTTATTCTACACTTTTTAAAAGAAGCGTCCTCCTTTTGTCCATGAATCATGTTTACCCCATACCCAGTGGCAGAGGTGTTCTTTAAAGACTTGAATATATGAATGTGTGTGTGTAGTTACTTAAAGGTTATTCCTCTTTGTAATAGGAAACTATATGGGATGAACACTTTTAAACTTTCCGACACAACTTCCATTACTAACTTTCTAACAGAACTTCCATAACTAGAAGGTGGAAACCAAAACCCTCATGGTAGTATTTCCTCTGGCAGCTGGTGCTGTGGGCAACTGTTTTGTTCAATCGGGTTTCTTTTCTTTTTGCCTCTAATGCAGAAATCAACAGAATCACTCACACATACAAGTACACTCACATACATAAACTATTTCTCTGGATATCTTTCTGTGTTCCATGTAAATTTCTTTACCAACATCTGTTGTCAACATCTACATCTACCTTAGTGTGGTCTGCATTCTTTTTCTGAGAGTACCTCACAGGGCTCCTGCCTGATCTTTGTAGTTTGTTCATTCATCCATCCACCTGTTCATTTGTTCATCCATGTATTCTAACATTTGTGTGTAGTGTGCAACTGTAATGTCATGCTTTTGAAGAAGAGAATAGCTGCCCATAGCAGCCATCCGTCTGGATAATAGCAAAACACTCTAGATAAGTTATTTTGCACTTTCTTATGTATAAAGTTGGTAGAAACTTATTTTTGCTTTGTATCATTTAAATACATTTTGTTTTGGTAAATGAACTGTGTATAAAATATTTATGCCGTTAAAACTGTTTTTAGAAAGTATTTTTAATTTCAGCAAGTTTGGTTACTTGTTGCATGACTATTAACACAGCTGACTTTTTGTGTCAGTGCAATGTATATTTTTTGTCCTGTTATTAACTTGTAAGCCCTAGTAATGGCCAATTATTTGTACAGCAACAGAAGTAAATTGAAGATACTGGCTAAGACTGGATTGATTGTGGACTTTTATACTATATTGCAGAAACCAATATCTGTTTCTTGGTGGTTATGTAAAAGACCTGAAGAATTACTATCTAGTGTGCAATCTGTGATATCTGAATGTTCATTGTATATTTGTCTCTGATGCAAAAAGGTAGAGTAACACAATTACAATACATGATTAAATGCAATAGTCCAGGTACTTAAGTAATTTTTTTTTCATTTCAAATAAATACCTACTATTTACCACCAAAAGAAAGAAAAAGAAAAGTTGTTAAGTCAGTTATTCAGGGAAGGAAAAACAGATCTAGTAACTCCCTAACTTTATGTAGTTCTTTTCTAGTTGTAAATACTTTCAGAAGCACCTGCATAAGATTGCAGAAGTGTTGGCTGTTAAGGTTCCAGTTCCAGTTCTAGTTTGACTCATCCTTAAAAATCAGGCTTTCTGCAGTCTGAGCTTCTCAATTGTGCTGGATTCCCAGGGCTAATGAGTGTATGTGGATGGCAGTAAGGAGAAGCAAGCCCCTTCTGGGAGATGTGACCCTCAAATTTGACTGGACCTGTAGAAAAAGACTTGTCTGCATGGTTTTGGCTCTTTTTTCCTGAGCTTTATTCTCCAGCCAAAATACTGTGAAAAGTAAGCAACAGTGTGTGTATATATATGTGTGTCTCTTAGCACCCATACTGTAGTCACCTAAGGAATATTCCAGTGTCCTGCCCCTTACCTGGAACTACAGCAGCCGCTGTTAGCAGCTGGTCTTTCCAGTTCAGCCTTCAATCTGAGAGTTAGAACTCACAATCCATTGTTCTTGTTATCAGCTTGTTTGATTTTAAAATAGCCTTTCTGTAAAGAGTTTTTAAGTTTATTTAGGCTGTTTTGATGATTTTACTTTTCCTCTTTCTAAATATACTAAATTCATTTTAAGCTTGAACAGCAGAGCCCCAAATTTGAGTATGTTTTGCCTATTACAAATTTTACCTCAGTGCAACTCCACTTGAGTGGCAGAAGATGAAGGAATGCCAAGAACTAAAACAATAGCAATTTCTTTAAAAATTAAAAAAAAATGGTAAAAGAGAAAGCTTAGAGCAGCTCCCATGTTATTAATGCTTTATTACTTAGTTCTAGTGACGGGTTGCAGTCAAGGATGGACACTGCAGAATTCTCAGATGCAGAAATTCAGAGTTTAAAAGAACAAACATGCAAATGATTTTCAGTGAGTCCCTTGTCTGCCATTTGCTTCTCATCTTCAACAGAATTTTCCCACCACACCTCACTTTTGACCATTTGATGGACTTGGCCCAGCACTTGGTTAGTCTCTTTGCTTTATGAATATTCTCATTTCCTCCCACCTATTATAAAGCTCTTTTTTTTTCTTTTACTTTTGCTAGAGACAGCACCAAGCCAAGCTACCACAATAGCATGGTGTTTTGGCGATCCCTGATTAGGAATTACCACTGAGGCTTCAGTTTTAACCAGCTTGGGAATTTAGAAAGCCTCTTGTTTTAGCGCTCGCTCACTCCATAGAGTTTTCCTATATCAGTAGCTGCCTGTGAGGATGGGAATGGTCTAAGATACTGCTTCTTTAAACGTTTTGGTCTGAGAACTCTTTGATCCTTAAAAATTTTCAAGGACACCGAACAGCTTTTGCTTATTTGGTTTATATCTATCAGTAGTCAATGTATTAGAAATTAAAACTGAGATTTAAAATATATATGTCGACTCATTTAAAAATAATGATAAGACCATGATGTATTAACATAAATTACATATTTCTATAAAAAGTCTTTTACAGCCAAGTGCAATGGCTCACACCTGTAATCCCAGCACTTTGGGAGGCTGAGGTGGGCGAATCATCTGAGGTCAGGAGTTCAAGACCAGTCTGGCCAACGTGGCGAAACCCCGTCTCTACTAAAAAATTAGCCAGGCATGGTGGCGCACGCCTGTAATCCCAGCTACCTGGGAGGCCGAGGCAGGAGAATGACTTGAACCCGGGAGGTGGAGGTTGCAGTGAGCCGAGATCACACCATTGCACTCCAGCCTGGGAGACAGAGTGAGACTCCATGTCCAAAAAAAAAAAAACTTTTCCAAACAAAAAAAAAGGGTTTTTTTTGGCAAATTTACAACTTTTTGCAAATCCCTATGTCCAGCTCAATAGAAGACAGGTGGATTCTCAAGTCTGCTTCTGTATTCCATCTGTTGTGATACTTTGTTTTGACTGGATTTGTGGAAAAAGACAAATCTGCATGGTTTTGGCTCATTTCCTGAGCTTTGTTCTCCAGCTATCATTTTGTGAAAAGTATGTCTATCGCACCCTTACTATAGTCACATCAGGAATATACTTTGTTTTGGTTGAAGCATGAAGAAAATCCAGCCTCACAAATGTATTGGTTGAAAAGGGGGTGAATATTTTTAATTTTTATGGGCTCATAAGTGTACATATTTATGAGGTACATGTTATATTTTAATACAGGCATACAATGTATAATAGTCACATCAAAGTAAATAGAGTATTTACCACCTCAAGCATTTATCGTCCCTTTGTGTTAGGAACATTCCAATTCCACCCTTTTGGATATTTTTAAATATGCAGTAAATTGTTGACTGGAGTTACCCTGTTGTGCTATCAAATACTAGATCTTATTCATTCTATGTGACTATATTTTTATACCCACTAAACATCTCCACTTTCCACCCTCCCTGCTACTCTTTCTAGCCTCTCATAACCATCATTCTACTCTCTGTCTCCATGAGTTCGCTTGTTTTAATCTTTAGCTCCCACAAATGAGTGAGCACATGCAAAATGTCTTTTTTTTAATTTGCCTGGCTTATTTCACTTAACACAATGTCCTCTAATTCCATCGATATTGTTGCAACTGACAGTATTTCATTTTTTTATGGCTGAATAGTATTCCATTGTGTGTATGTGCCACATTTTCTGTATCCATTCGTCTGTTGATAGACTCAGGTTGAGTTCAAATCTTGGCTATTGCGAATAGTACTGCAGTAAACATGGGAGGGCAGATACCTCTTTGATATACTGACTTCCTCTCTTTTGTATATATTCCTAGTAGTGGGATTGCTGGGTCATATGGCAGTTCTATTTTTAGTTTTTTTAGGAACCTCCATACTGTTGGCCATAGTGGTTGTACTAATTTACAGTCCCACCAACAGTGTAGGAGGGTTCCCCTTTATCCTCACCAGCATTTGTTCTTGCCTGTCTCTTGGATAACAGCCATTCTAACTGGGGTGAGAGGATATCTCCTTGTGGTTTTGGTTTGCATTTCTCTGATGATTAGTGATGTTGAGCATTTTTTCATATACCTGTTTGACATTTGTATGTCTTTGTTTGAGAAATGCCTATTCAGATCATTTGCCCATTTTTTAATAGGATTATTAGATTTTTTTTCCTATCGAGTTGTTGGAGCTTCTTATATATTCTGGTTATTAACCACCCTTGTCAGACCGGTGGTTTGCAAATATTTTCTTCTATTCTGTGGGTCACCTCTTCACTTGTTGATCATTTCCTTTGCTGTACAGAAGCTTCTTAACTTGATGTGATCCCATTTGTCCATTTTTGCTTTGGTTATCTGTGCTTTTGAGGTCTTAGCCAAAAAATCTTTGCCCTGACCAAAGTCCTGGAGAGTTTCCCCAATGGTTTCTTCTAGCAGCCTCATAGTTTTAGGTCTTAGAATTAAATCTTTAATCCATTTTGATTTGATGTTTGTATATAGTGACAGATAGGGAGTCTAGTTTCATTCTTCCGCATATGGATATCTAGTTTCCAGATTTATTGAATGGACTGTCCTTTCCTCAATGTATGTTCTTGGCACTTTTGTCAAAAATGAGTTCACTGTAGATGTATGGTTTTATTTCTGTATTCTTTATTCTGTTCCACTGATCTATGTGTCTATTTTTATGCCAGTACAAGGCTGTTTGGGTTACCATAGCTCTGTAGTTGTAATTTGAAGTCAGGTAATGTGATTCCTCCAGTTTTGTTCCTTTTGTTCACAGTGGCTTTGGCTATTCTGGGTACTTTGTGATTCCACATAAATTTTAGGATTATTTTTTCTATTTCTGTGAAGAATGTCATTGATATTTTGATAGGAATTGCATTGAATCTGTAGATTGCTTTGGGTAGTATGGACATTTTAACAACATTGATTCTTTCATTCTATGAACATGGAATATATTTCCATTTTTTGTGTGTCCTCTTTAGTTTCTTTCATCAGTCTTTTGCAGTTTTCATTGTAGAGATCTTTCGTTTCTTTGGTTAAGTTTATTCCTAGGTATATTACTTTATTTGTAGCTATTGTAAATGGGATTACTTTCTCGATTTCTTTTACATATTGTTCACTGTTGGCATATAGAAATGCTCCTGATTTTTGCATGTTGATTTTGTATCCTGCAATTTTACTGAATTTATCAGTTCTAATTTTTTTTAGTGGAGACTTTAGGTTTTCCTAAATATAAGATCATACCATCTGCAAACAAGAATAATTTGACTACTTCTGTTCCAATTTAGATGCTTTTTCTTTCTCTTTTCTGATTGCTCCAGCTAGGACACTATGTTGAGTAACAGTGAAAGTGGGCATCCTTGTCTTGTTCCAGATCTTAAAGGAAAGGCTTTCAGTTTTTCGAGCTGGAATATTGTAATTGCTTTTTCAGATCATTGCTTCTTAAGATAATAGTTTTAAGTTTTTTAATAAAGTTTCTTAAAGATTAATTACTATGCGGACTCTGAAATGATGCCAATGAACTTTTCATATTATGACATTAAAATCCATGGGTCTATCTTGCACTTTGAATTTTTTTTTTACACATCCATAATTTTACAGCATCATGCATTGATCATTTAGAAAATTATTTTTAAATCCTGATTCAAGCACCAGAGACAGAAACAGTATATGTAGAACTTCTAAATGTCGACATATTTCATTATATAATATCAAAAAATCACATTATCATGTACATTAAAATACCACCAGCAGTATCAGAAAATTTTAAGTCATAGTGACAGACACAAATTCTCCAAAAAATTCTTATTTTTGCTTAAAACCTAAAATTTTATCATTGGCAATAAATTCTGTCTGCTGTTTTCTTTGAAGGGATAGGTTCACTTTGTTAATATTTGAGAACATACCATCCATAGAACCGTAGCTTGTCAGTTGTTCTTTTAATAAAAATAGTATTCCATGAGAAAGGCAGAGAGTTCAGCTCACAATTCAGTCACACAAGTGCTTCTCTTTGAGACAAATGTTGTACTTCAGTATGCAGGTGCTTTGTGGGTACTTCTCATCTTGTGTCACTCTACTTAAGGGCCAAGATTTAATACAATAATTTTTATTGCTTCTCCAAGGTCATTCTTAAGTCAAAGAGGCACTTGTGTTTTTACTGCAAGTGTTTGGTTTGAAGAATGTGATCACTACTACTAGTGGTTTGGTGCCACCATACTAAGGTTCCAGCAGTTCTACCCACTACTGCTTTTGTACCTCAATAAAAATACAAATGCGGTGAAAAGGGTAAATAGTGTTTTAGTAGTACCATGAAAACCTTGCAGACTCTCTGAAAGGGTCTCAGGACTCCTGGGGGTCTGGAAACCCCTTGAGAACCACTGGTCCAAGAAGAAGACATGAGATGAGGCTACCTAAATTGTAAGGTAGCATGCGTGAAATCTCATTCAGTAATGATATTCCTAATCACTAATCCAGTGCTTTCAACTGGGCTCCCATTGAAACCTCCCGAGAGCAAGACCAGGCCCTATCACACTGAAGTGTTGTGGCGGCTACCCCCAGCTACTGGGATACCACCTCTACAGCTCAAAAGCATGTTGGGGTTTCAAATAAGGACTTTTAAAATCACATTATTATTCTATTCAAGACTCTAATATTTTGATAATGTAAAAGAAACTGCTAATATGAATCTTTTAGTATTAGATACAGTTCTAACTAGTATAATAAACTATCAGGAGAGTCAGTCTAGGGGCTAAGCTCCCATTCTACCACTTACTGTGTGCTCTCAGGTGAGTGACTTAGCCATTCTAGGTCTGAGTTTCCTTATATGGAAAATTTGTATTAGGATACCTGCCCCCAGAGAATTGTTATAAGGATTCGATGTGGTAATATATATAGGAAGGGTAGTGCCTGACAAATATGTTGTCAGTACATTCCAGTGTATGATGCACTGAAACATCTGAATGCCAAATGAACGCCAATGGCAGGGAGTTCACCTTCAGTCAGATATACAGGGGGCAGAATGCTACAGTGGGAAGGGCTCTTCAAAGTCATCAAGTCCAAAGTAGACTTTTTAAGTAGAATTCCCAGCTCTGCTCCTAAGCCTGTGACACCCAGGCCAAGGCTCTTTACAAACAGCTCTCCAGTTAGTATTTCCCAATTTTCTTTTCGATGACTACAATGCAAGTGTACTTTGGATGTTATTTCAATATTATCCGTGCATAATTATGCCCTTCTTTATCAAGAAGATAAAGCATCCGAACTTCAACCTTGGCCGTCAGCTATCATGCTTCCTGCTCAACAAAGGCAAAGAAGAGTTGCAAGCTGCATTCCAGAGCAGAGGACAGAGTTAAAGAAAAACAACTTGTTTAGGGTCTTGCCCTCAGGCCCTACTACAAACTTCAAACAAAAGCTATATCCTAAAAATGTGATTTCCCTGCATAAAGTTTCCCTTCATAAAAGGAAGCCACTCCTTTGCAAACTGATTCTCAAGAAATCCACCATGGAGCAAAGGTCAACTAAGCAGTCTTCGATTATAAACTTGAGGATCCTTTGAGTCCGCTGCTGACCGATTCTGCCAAGAGGAAAAAAGAAACAAAGTTCTCCTAAAGCAATGTTATCAAGTGTGCTATGGTTCAAGTTCAAATCTGCGAATGTGGATGTCTTTTTCCTTCTGAGGTAGCAATCTGTGTTTGAGCTAATACATACTTAGCTGGGCCTTGAAGATGATTTTTTAAAATGATGTAAGTACCCTCTCCAAGAACCTTCTGGCCTATAAATGAGAGGCTTGCCTTCATGCAGGTATCTGTAATTAGATTTTCAGCAAGTGTATTCCATTCCTTACTGTTTCTAATTCAGTAATACTTTCTTCCACAATATGTTTTCTTTGCTCTGCACTCCGCATTTTTATATCATTGTTATCTCATCTTTGTCCTTTTTTGAATTACTGTTGTAGGATACCAGGCCTTCCTAAAGGTTCTCCCCTGTTCCCCCTTGTTCACTCCACTGCCCCCACCCCCTGACCCGCCACTGCATTCCTGGTCTTTTGCAAACTTTTGTCCTGCCTTCCTGCCTGCCTGCCTTTTGCATAGGTGTCATGCCATTGATTTTCCTCTTCCTCTTTTAAATGTGGACTCTTGTCCAGCCTTTATGTTTGCTGTGATGTACTGTGAGTGAATTCTCCTTAACATCGTTCCCTGCTTAGTTTGAGGATTGGGTGTTGGGATTGGGTTTTGTGACACAGCAGTCACTGCGCATGTGCTTCAGTTGCCCATTCTGTGTCGACCTGCAGGGCTCCTCACCTTCTTACCCTTCACACCTTCTGCTCCATCCTGGGCTAGGGCCTCCTCCGCCGCAGGGCCATTCCCTGGCTCTGCCCTCTACCTGCAAGGATCCTACTCCAGGTGTGCTCCTCTTCCTCCCTCACCTTCTCCAAGTCTTTCTTCAAATGTCACCTTCTAAGTGAGGCCTCCCCTGACCAACCTACAGTATTTACAACTGCAATTTCCCTCCCTCTGACTTCCTCATAATCACCCTTCTCTGAAACCCTCCACAATGTGCTATGCTACTATTTATTTGTGTCTCCCTAGCAAAGTGTAAGCTACATGACCATGGATGCTTTTGTCTGTTTCACTCACTGCTGCATGGAGTTCTAAAACTGTATCTGACAGAGTGGCTGCTCAATAAATGTGTTGAATGAAGGAATTAGAGGCAGCCCTTGGCTTGCCCTCAACTGTAATGCAATCTGTTTTTGTAAACATCTTACATCATCTTTCTTGTGTTGAATTTGAGCTTTCATATACCACATGTCTGAACACGTGCTTGAAATGCTCACTGGGGTTTGGTTTTTATTATTCTTTACTTTTATTTTTTGAGACAGGGTCTCTCTCACCCAGGCTGGAGTGCAGTGGCGCTATCCACAGCTCACTGCAGCCTTGACCTCTCAGGCTTAAGCCATCCTCCTGCCTCATCCTCCTGAGTAGTTGGAACCACATTCACCATGCCCAGTTAATTTTTTTTTTAATAGATGAGGTCTCATTATACTTCCCAGGCTGGTCTCAAACTCCTGGACTCAAGCGATCCTCCCACCTTGGCCTCCCAAAGTGCTGGAATTACTGGTGTGAGCCACCACACCCAGCCTAGGGTTTGGTCTTAAACATTGAAAGTTCCTCATTCCTTGAAGTTACCTTGAGCAAGGCACCCTCTGCCTATGGAATCACCCACCCAGCACCCCAGGATAGAAGCCACAGGGTCTTCATAGCAATGCCAGAGAAGAAAGCCTCTTCCCCTCCTTTTCCTCATCCAGCCTAACTGGGGAGGATGAAATATTTCAGGGCAGCCCCCACCCCTCAACCCTGCCTAGCAGACGGATCCAGGAGGGGCTACTGGACCTATTGTGAGGTTCCCATTTGGGGTCAGCTGGGCAGCCCTTCCCTGTCCCATACCCAGTCCTAGAATACTCCCCCCTCCCATCCCTGCCTGCTCACCATATCCCATCATTACAGATTCTCCAATCAGATATTTTCACAACTTTGATAGATAACTTACTGTAAAAATCATCAAGTCTACAATTCAGTATGTTTTGGTATATTCAGAGTTTTGCCACCTGATATGGTTTGTCTGTGTTCCCACCCAAATCTCAACTTGAATTATATCTCCCAAAATTCCCACATGTTGTGGGAGGGACCCAGGGGGGGTCTTTCCCATGCTCTTCTCATGAGTGATTAAGTCCCACGAGATCTGATGGGTTTATCAGGGGTTTCTGCTTTTGCTTCTCTCTCATTTTCTCATGCTGCCACCATGTAAGAAGTGCCTTTCACCTCCTGCCATGACTCTGAGGCCTCCCCAGCCATGTGGAACTGTAAGTCCAATTAAACCTCTTTTTTCTTTTCAGTCTCCGGTATGCCTTTATCAGCAGCAGAAAACAGACTAATACAGTAATTTGGTACCAGTAGAGTGGGGCATTGCTGAAAAGATACCCAAAATGTGGAAACTTTGGAACTAGGTAAGAGACAGAGGTTGGAACAGTTTGGAGGGCTCAGAAGAAGCAGGAGAATGTGGGAAAGTTTGGAACTTCCTGGAGACTTGTTCAATGGCTTAGCCCAAAATGCTGATAGTGATATGGACAATAAAGTCCAGGCTGAGGTGTTCTCAGACAGAGATGAGGAACATGTTGGGAACTGGAGTAAAGGTGACTCTTGTTAAGTTTTAGCAAAGAGACTGGCAGCATTCTGCCCCTGCCCTAGAGATTTGTGAAACTTTGAACTTGAGAAAGATGATTTAGGGTATCTGCAGAAATTTCTAGGCAGCAAAGCATTCAAAACATGACTTGGGTACTGTTAAAGGCATTCAGCTTTATAAGGGAAGCAAAGCATAAAAGTTTGGAAAAATTGCAGCCAGACTATGTAATAGAAAAGAAAAACCCATTTTCTGGGGAGAAATTCAAGCCAGCTACAGAAATTTGCATAAGTAGGAGCCTAATGTTAATCCCCAAGACAATGGGGAAAATGGCTCTGGGCCATGTCAGGGACCTTCACAGCAACCCCGCCCATCACAGGCCTGGAGGCCTAGGAGGAAAAAGTGGTTTCATGGGCCAGACCCAGGGTCCCCATGCTGTATGCGGCCCAGGGACTTGGTGCCCTCTGTCCAAGCTGCTCCAGCTGTGGCTGAAAGGGCCAATGTATACCTCGGGCTGTGGCTTCAGAGGGTGGAAGCTCCAAGCCTTGGCAGCTTCCATGTGGTGTTGAGCCTGCGGGTGCATGGAAGTCAAGAATTGAGTTTGGGAACCTCTGCCCAGATTTCAGATATATAGAAACACCCGGTTACCCCAGCAAAAGTTTGTTGCAGGGGCGGGGTCCTCACGGAGAACCTCTGCTGGGGCAGTGCAGAAGGAAAATATGGGATCAGAGCCCCCACACAGAGTCCCTACTGGAGCACTGCCTAGTGGAGCTGTGAGAAAAGGGACACTGTCCTCCAGACTCCAGAATGGTAGATCCACTAACCAACAGTTTGCACCATGCACCTGGAAAAGCCACAGACACTCAACACCAGCCTGTGAAAGCAGCCAGGAGGGAGGGTGTACCCTGCAAAGCCACAGGGGCAGCACTGCCCAAGACCATGGGAACCTCTTGAATCAGCATGACCTGGATGTGAGACATGGAGTCAAAGGAGATCATTTTGGAGCCATAAAACTTGACTGCCAGCCAGGTGTGGTGGCTCATGTCTGTAATACCAGCACTTTGGGAGGCCGAGGCAGATGGATCACCTGAGGTCAGGTGTTTGAGACCAGCCTGGTCAACATGGTGAAACCTCATCTCTACTAAAAATACAAAAAATTAGCTGGATGTGGTGGCAGGCAGCTGTAATCCCAGCTACTTAGGAGGCTAAGGCAGGAGAATTGCTTGAGCCGGGAGGCAGAGGTTGCAGTGACATTGCATTCCAGCTTGGGCAACAAGAGCAAAACTCTGTCTCAAAAACAAAAACAAAAACAAAAACAAACTTGACTGCCCTGCTGGATTTCAGACTTGCATGGGCCCTGTAACGCCTTTGTTTTGGCTAATTTCTTCCATTTGGAATGGCTGTATTTACCCAATACCTGTACCCCCATTGTATCTGGGAAGTAACTAACTTGCTATTGATTTTACAAGCTCATAGGGAGAAGGAACTTGCCTTGTCTCAAGTGAGACTTTGGACTGTTGACTTTTGGGTTAATGGTGAAATGAGTTAAGACTTTGGGGACTGTTGGGAAGGCATGATTGGTTTTGTAACATGAGGACATGAGATTTGGAGGGGCCAGTGGTGGAATGATATGGTTTGGCTGTGTCCCCACCCAAATCTCAACCTGAATTGTATCTCCCAGAATTCCCATGTGTTGTGGGAGGGACCCAGGGGAGGTAACTGAATCATGGGGGCTGCTCTTTCCCATGCTATTCTCGTGATAGTAAGTCTCATGAGATCTGATGGGTTTATCTGGGGTTTCCACTTTTGCTTCTCTCTCATTTTCTCTTGCCACCACCATGTAAGAAGCGCCTTTCACATCCTGCCATGATTCTGAGGCCTCCCCAGCCAGGTGGAACTGTAAGTCCAATTAAACCTCTTTTTCTTCACAGTCTCGGGTATGTCTTTCTCAGCAGCATGAAAACAGACTAATACATCACCATTGTCACAATCTAATTTCAGAACATTTTCATCACCCAAAAAGAAACCCCTTATCATTAGCAGTTACTCCCTAGTCTCCTCCTGCCCCCAGCCTCTGCCAACCGCTGATCTACTTTGTCTATAGAGTTGCCCAATCTGAACACTTTATCTAATGGAATCATGCAATATGTGGTCTTTTGTGAATGGTTTATTTCACTTAACATTTTTGAGCTTCATCTGTATCACAACATTATCAGTGTTTCATGCCTCTTGATTTCCAAGTAGTAGCCCATTGTGTGGATAGACTACATCTTATTTATCCATTCAGCACGTGGTGTTTAGGTTGTTTCCACTTTTTACTATTGTGAATCACGCTGCTGTAAACATTCATGTACAGATTTTCGTATGGATGAATGTTTACATTTCTCTTAGGTATATACCAAGAAATGGGTATATCATATGGATCATATGGTAACTCTGTTCTACATTTTGAGCAGCTCTCAAGACTGTTTTCCAAAGCCATTGCATGATTTTACATTCAAACCAGCAATGTATCCAATCAGTTTTTATTCTCAGGGAACAGCACCAACCAAACTGTACACCCTCTGTGCCCCCTTCAAGCGCTCATTAAAATGTAAGTCACTCTTATTTGGGGACAGGTCACTTTCCAATATACTTTTAAGAAGGTATCTGGTGAGAAAGTAGTGACAGTGACAGCCTCTTCTAGCAGCCTCAGAATGCGCCGGGGTCTCTGATCCCGCCTGGACTTTTCCTACCACCTTGCCTCACTCCCCGCTAGCTCCAGCCCAGGTTAGAGCTCCAACCCTTCCTGAGGTGACCACAATCACAGCACCTTCTACAATTTCTCTCCAGCTAATCTGCACATTCTTTTGAGGGAACAGGATATATTTAGTTATTTCAAATACTAAAATGATGTCTCATTCAAATATGGTTCTATATCCATGTTTAGTGGACATATGATATCCATTATTTAGTGAATAACTGAGGTTCTGGGGGTGGTGGTAATTCATACTTTTAGCAGTATATATTACATTCAAAGAAAACGTACCCTCTTGAAATTCCTGAAAGCTGGATCTTAGAACTGAGTCGCCTTTTCAGGGTGCCGACAAGTGCTATGTATTGTGAAAAAGACGGAGGGGGCCACGATCAGTAGGAAGCCCTCTTCCTGCCTTTGCTTTCCTGGGGTCCAGAGCTCAATGGGGCAAGGGAGCAAGCTGCCCCTTCCTTCAGTGAGGGCTCTCACTTAGAACTTCCATAGGTTATTTTGGCCTCACTTGTATGTTTTAATATTAGTGTATACACTTGGTCACTACTCCTCAGCTCAGAAGCAGTGATGTCATCATATTTGGATTTGGATTAAGATCTGTTCCTTCTCTTCCTGCTATCAAGTAGAATGTCAAGGTGGGACTTCCAGCTATGTCTGAGTAGGGGGTGGCAAATCCTCTCCCCAAAAAACATCTATTAAAAGCTGGACAAAATGTATGTTTCCGCACTCTAGAAATTGAACAAAGGTATACACTATGAAAAAGGTTTATGCTTGAAAAACTGGGGCACGGTGGGTGTTTGTGGAATCCTTTCCTAGGGCTGCACACGTGCCCCCACCAGCTCAGCTGGGTTAGAGCTTTAGCCAGGGCAGGACAGACTCTGAGGACTCCAACAGTCCAATGGGACTTGCTCAATTTGCAACAATGGACAATACCCATACCCAGAGAAGTCAGTGGAAGTGACAATCTCAGAGGATGAGATGGGAGGGCTAATGGTACCACAAGCTGGGAACTGTGTGGTTGGGCCAAGCGCTTTCCTAGATGAGGACGCATGTGGGTGCGGAGGAGACCTGGGCAACACTTCCACTACTGGCTGCCCCTGAGGCTGGACATAGCCTCAAGAGACAAAGTTGATTAATTGGACATCATCAAATTTAAAAGATGTTAAACTTCAAAAGACACCATTAAGAAAATAAAAGACAAGCCAAAGCCTGAGAGAAAATATTTGCAAGTTATATATCTGATAAGGTTTCTTACAACTCAATAAGAAGGAGAATAATGCCATTTAAAAATGGGCAAAAGAGGCTGGATGCAGTGGCTCATGCCTGTAATCCCAGCACTTTGGGAGATCAAAGCAGGTGGATCACTTGAGCCCAGGAGTTTGAGACCACCCTGGCCAACATGGCAAAACCCCATCTCTACAAAAAAATACAAAAATTAGCTGGGCATGGTGGCAGGCACCTGTAATCCTAGCTACTCAGGAGGCTGAAGTAAGAGGATCTCTTCAGCCTGGGAGGCAGAAGTTGCAGTGAGCGCAGATCACGCCACTGCACTCCAGCTTTGGTGACAGAGCAAGACCCTGTCTCAAATTAATTAAAAATGGGCAAAAAGATATGAATATTTTTATCAAAGAAGATATACAGAAGAGAACTAAAGCACATGAAAAGACACACCACCACTAGCCATTAGAGAAATGCAAATGAAAATCACAATGAAATACCTCTATGCATCAGCTAAAATGTCTATAATTTAAAAGACAGATGATGGCAAGTTTGGGTAAATATGCAGATAAACTACAACCGTTGCATATCACAGGCAAGAATGTAAGATTGTATAGCTACTTTAGAAAACTGTTTGTTTTTCTTTCTTTTTTTTTTTTTTTTTTTTGAGCCACAGTTTTGCTCTGTCACCCATGCTGGGGTGCAATGGCACAATCTTGGCTCACTGCAACTTCTGCCTCCCAGGTTCCAGCGATTCTCCTGCCTCAGCCTCCCAAGTAGCTGGGATTACAGGAGCACGCCACCATGCCCAGATAATTTTTGTATTTTTAGTAGCGACGGGGTCTCGCCATGTTAGCCAGGCTGTTCTTGAACTCCTGACCCCAGGTGATCCACCTGCCTCGGCCTCCCAAAGTGCTGGGATTACAGGCCTGAGCCACTGTGCCCGGCAAGTTATTTCTTTAAAAGAAACTTACCATACAATCCAGCAATTCCTCCCCTAGCCATCTACCGGAGAGAATTGAAGAAATTTCTGCACAAAGACATGTATGTCTACACGCATTCATAGTAACATTATTCATAAGGGCCTCAAACTGGAAATAACCCAAATGTTCATCAACTGATGAGTTAGCAAAACGTATTAAACAGGAGAAGTGCTAATACATGCAAAAACATGCCAGGTGCAAAACATACTGTATAATTCAATTTATGTGAAATATCACACAGACAGGAAGCAGATCAGTGGTTGCCAAAGGCTGAGGCTTGGAGTGGGGATTAACTGCAAATGGGCACCAGGAAACTTCTTGGAAGATCATGGAAGTGCTCTCAAACTGGATTTGGTGGTGGTGGCACAATCTTATGGTATGTAAATTATATCTCAGTAAAGCTGTTGGGGGAAGAAACAAATGGAGTTTCTGGCAATTCATATGTATCTGTCTTACCTGGACTAGCTGAAGCCTCTGTTTCCTTTTCTTCACAACTTTTTGAGATTTACTAAAACCAATGAAAAATATATTTAATAGATTACTCAAGAATGTTCCCCAAACTCATCACTTGCTTAGGCCTCATCTGAAGCTTGAATTGTCGAACAGAAAATCATCCAGGCCAGGTCATGCTTGTAATCCCAGCACTTTGGGAGACAGAGGCAGGCGGCTCATTTGCGGTCAAAAATTGGAGACCAGCCTGGGCCATACGGTGAAACCCCATCTCTACCAAAAAAAAAAAAAAAAAAAAAATTAGCCAAGCATGGTGACATGTGCCCGTAGTCCCAGCTACTCAGGAGGCTAAAAGGTGGGATGATCGCTTGAGCCTGGGAGGTTGAGACTGCAATGAGCCGTGATCATTCCACTGCACGCCAGCCTGGGGCAAGAGTGAGACCCTGTCTCAAGAAAGAAAATAAAGAAAAAGAAAAGAAAAAAGAAAATCATCGGGACACATTAAACTCAAGTCAGATGCACAGCAGAAGGTCTGAGAGTTAAACTCCAAGTCTTATACCCTGTTCATGTTAGAAGTTGAGAGACAGCAGTTTGAAATTTCACTTCCACTAGAGGACAATGCGATCCTTAGGGTGCACTCTCCCTCAATAATCTTTCGCTCTCTTGAGTGACAAGGCTCTTGCTTCACCAGCCCTATCTTTTGTACACGGTAGAGAACAGGCTGGATTCTCTCCATTCCTTCTAGAAACTCACTTTGCCATCATCAGGAAATGTTCCATTCATCAACTTTTACTAAATGATTATTGATGCATATCTGATGATTTAAGAAAGTTCTCCGTTTCTGTACAGGAAAATGATGAGATTAAGGTAGGAATGGCTTCTGATTTTGGTTAAATTATCTAGACCTGATTTTTCTTTGCAGCTACTAAAGATTCCCCACTTCAAGGGATGAATTTACAGTCCCTCTTCAAGGAATGAATTTTAAACTTTATAAGTTTCAAGAGGGGGGCAGAAAGATCTGGCTATGGACTGTGGTCAGGAAAGATAGGTCTTATGGAGGTCAGACGGTGGTCACCTGTGTTCCCACACACCTGGTTTATATATCGGTCATCACTCTGATCAATATCCACTTCAAATGACATTACTTCTCTACCTGTCTGTCTCTGTGACTAGGCAGAAAACTACTAGTTCTAAGGTTTTTCTTCATGCGAGAACAAAGCACGGTGCTGGGTCAGGTAGACATTTCGGGTTTGCTGAAGTGGATCAATGGTTTGTCTATCATTCATGGAACACTTCCGTTACCCACCACCTGAAGCAGACATGGCCAAAGCAGTGGTTACTTTTCTGCTCAGTCCTATAACCTGTCGTTTCCCACTGCGGACAGGCAATGGAAGAGGAGCAGACAGGAAGGAGGGAAGGAAACTTAAGAATTACTAATCAGCTATTCAATGCTGGACAATATGAGTTTTCACTGAATCCTTAAAACAACCCTATTAGCTAGGAATAATGAGGCCCACCTTAGAACTCTGCGAAATAAAAGGTCTGGGGAAGGGGATAGGAGATGTCCTAGAGACAAGAGGCAATGTTTACAGCTGGGTCTTTAGACCAAGCTCCAAGCTTGTGCATTTCAGAAGCTGGAGAGCCTACATCATGCCAGACACTGGGTATGAAATGGCCAACCCAAACAGACTTCATCTGGCCTCTGTATAGCTTAAAGCTCTAGTAAGGGGCACACATTACTCAGAGATTCACAAAAATGCACAAGTAATTACAAACTGTGCTAATACCACAAAAGTTCAGTACTCTTTGTATTAAGAGGACATTGCCTCTCAACAAATACAGATGTTTGGTAATCACCAGAACTTATTTTATCCCCAGCCCTGAAGATTTCATTGTAGGTGCTGGTGATGGAATAGACACGATATAATACTTACATATACCCATCATTATTTTGTAAACACTGGTTGAATATTTCTTCTCCAATGAGAAAATGGCACAACAAAGTCGAAATATGATTTGTTTCAGTTTTATTTTCCTGTCTCAGTTTCAGTAAAAGATTCAGAGAACTGATTGACACATATCATAAGCTATCACCCATATACCCTAAATATACACTGTTTATGCTTTTTCTTTTTCATGGAACAAGGTGACACTATCTTTGCTCAAACCAAAGTGAAAAGTGAGAGATACTATAATTTTAAAAAGAGGGTCGTATGTGGTCTTTTACTCTCAGATAGTGAATGTACGTCACCACCACAAGGAAAAAGCGCTGAAGAAGAATGTGCATCCCACAGGTCAGAGAGTCAAGCAGGAAGTAACTGATACTACCTCCAAATATAGCAAATTTGGAACAATTAGGCATTACTGTGAAAGAACTTCCTAGTTTTTCATTTGTCTACCACAACATTGCTACATTGGAATTTAAGCCCTCTTCACAGTGCAAATATCAAAATGAGCCAAGTCAGGGTTTTATGGCAATCTTTTGCTAAAATATATTCTTTTAATACACCTGCTATAAAAGTATGCTAAAAAGGTCAATTGAGAGCTCCATTAAAATTAATAATTGGCTTTTTTACATATAGGATAATGTACATTCAACTCTAAAAGTATATTTGAGAAAAGCTATTACTGTGATCCCAAATATTTCTAGCTTCCTATTTTGTTTATAATATTGATTTTATAACACACATATTCAGTAATGCTTTCTTATAATTCTGGATTTCAATGCCTCACCAATTATTTTAAATACAAATGTGGTGGGATCTGTGTACCTCAAGGAGTTCTTACTCATGCAAACTACTGAGTTTTTAATGTAAGTTCTTATCACAAAATTTTCATTTTATTCTTTAAACTTTGGTAGCCTAAATTTTTTTTATGACCAACATTTGAAGCTGTAATGGGACAAATAAAAACATGAGATGCTGAAAATTAAACTTGTAGGTGGCCTGATTTTAAATGTGATCACTGCCTCCTATAATAACATTTCCAGTGTCAATTTTAGATTTGTATGGATAGTGTGAGATACACTGGCTGAACACATGCAGTGATGATGAATCAATGGAGTATATGCTGGACCATAAAATGGACTCTTGGTACCAGGTGCACCTATGTCTAATCATGTGTGCATGTGAGGAGGTGCTGGCTGACTGCATCAGCGGAACCTAGGTATAGCAGCAATCTTTTGTTTTAGGTATAGTAGACGGAAATATAAAATAATGGAAAGTTTTTGCTGATTTAAACAAAAATATTTACTCTTTTCATTAGCAAAACATTATTTAAAATATATCTATTTCTCCCCTCTGAACATTTAACTAGGAGCACTGGGCAATTTTTGAAGGTTTAGTGCTGATTGTTTAATACAATAAATATGGCTGTGAAGAGCACAAAGCAGCAGTAGCTTACATACGTCCACGGATAAGAAATTTACTCTCATCTGGTTAGTGTCCAGTCCACCAAAGGAAAGGTTTGGCATTCGTGTGCTTTTTTTCGTGTAGGAATCAATTCTGCTTGATTTTCATTCTTGGAAGAAAAAATAATCAGCTGATATCCTCAAATTTTATGACATGATGCAAAAGAGCAATGGGACAAAGATGACCTATGGCCAAAAAGCTGGACTGGGATCAGGTCTCCAGGCAGATCTTCCTTCTTGCAAGGTGAGTCTACAAAGGGCTGCACTAGAAGCCAGGAGTGAGGCATCGGGGACACGGGGGCGGGTCGCTCCCACTCAGGCAAGCATCTCCTGCTCTGCTGCAGCCACAACCCCGACTCACTACCCTACAGAACCATGGAAGCCAGCTCACAGGGAAACAGGGAAAAGTGAAGCACATGACCAAGAGACGGCCCAGGCCACAGGTCACTGTTTGACGCTGCCTCCTGAGCTACTGTCCTCTGTTGAGATAATCTGCGGAGGATCCGTACACTGTGTTCTTCACAGCAGAATTCTTCCTTGTTGCTCTTGAAAAGTTTTTGCGAGGTCGTGATCTTCCAAACAATTTTATCAGAAGTAGTTTGATGCCTGCTGTTTCTAACAAACCAATCATGGCAAAAATTTCAGGCTCCCTCCCCTGAATTTTGAAACTACCTAAAAGCAGAATGTTTTCCCCTGGCAAATGGTTACTTCTTTGAAAAGTAGACAATCTTTTTTTTTTTTTTTAATCCAACTAAGCCCTTTAGAAAGTACTCCAGACTACATGAGGAGGAAGTGCAGGAGAACTGACTTCCTATTGTGCCTTGCATAAAACATTTTGCTAAAAATAAGAGCAGCTCCAAGTGCAAAAGTAAATATTTGTGCAAAAAGGCACACTGCCAGATGCAATCTTAAAACATCCTCAACTTACTCATTTTATAGTGTTTGACTCTTTTAAATACCAGTCTTTTAAATTATAAAACCTAGCAAGTAAGGGGAAGGAAGTTCACATCAGAAAATACACTTTAGAAAAGGTACAAGACATTTTGCTGGCGATTTGCTACTTATTTCATAACACAGATCAAGTAAGTGTTTGTTAAATATTCACAGTAATTTCAGAGAGAAACATATCTCCAAAACTTCAACCTATTGCATTTTTAACTATTTTTCTGTACAATTTATAAAACATCTGTCAGTGTTTTTCTGAAAAATTCCTTCTTGTCAGTCCTTCCCTCTCTGGATCCAGTTATACCTTCAAGGCGGGTTGTAGGATTCCTTTCTCAATGAGATGAGTCTTCAGGGTTTTATATATATTTAACTGCTGTTCTGGTTGAAGCACCAACAACTGCTGTAGCACTTTGCTGGGATTTGGGCCCCTAATGATAAGGCAAAGAAGACAAGTTCGTGTTATTTTAATAGGGATAAGTGAAGCATATACCCCAAATTTAAAACAAACCATTCCTGTAAGTGTAGAGTAGCAATCTTTACAGAATTAAAACAGCTCTTGATAACAGCTCACTTTAATGTGCAATGTTAGTGTCAAGGGGATAAAGAGCCAGAACTATTCTGCTTTGAGAAGCATACAGCGGAGAGGGAGAAAGAATGCACAAACACAAAACACAAGAGCAATATAAGTCAATTGAAGGGGTACAGATCTAAGTTCTACAAAAGTTCTTGAAAGGGCAATCAAAGTTAAAGGTGGGGATAAATGGCAAATCTTGAGATTGAACGAGACACAAAAACTATTCTGTAAGGAAAGGAGCCTGGTGAACATAGGACAAACCAAAAAGAGGGCATGAAAATATAATTGAAATTTTTAACTTCCAAGAAACTTCAGATGATGAAAGGTATTTTGTTGAAAAATATCTCCAGGGAGTTATGAATATTCAGAGTCAGAACACAGAAGTCCTGAGCCTAGCACTGAAGCCCCTTACCAGTGATACAGGTGCCATGGTCTTTGTTCAAAGACAGTCCTAGGTAAACTCCAATATAAAAAACAAAATAAAAACAGATCTGCTTTAAAATCCAATGGGAAAAAGCAACATACAAGTAATGTATAGGGATGGCACAGAATTCTAAGAAAGACATTTATGTGGGTAAATAATGTATGACTTACAATAAAGATTGTTCACATTGAATTATAGGAAGTAGAAATCCCAGCAACAAAGAAATGTCTGCTATTTAGTGTTACCACAGTGAGGATGAGCAGAGGAACTATTTACTCTGAAAATCTCTGACTTAACAAATTGCACAAGAGCCCAGATGAGCCATCCCACCAAGGGTCATCTTCATGCATGTGGCTCAACTCATCTGCCAAAAAACTGTGGCCATATGCCTTTCACACTCAGGTCAGGACACTGTTCATCTTATTTCATTTCTTTAAAAGAGTCAGCAACTTCACAGCATAAACCCCAAGTAGAGACCAACAGAGAAAAGGAAGGCTGCTTTAGCAAGTTCAGCTAAATGCAAAATTGTGTCAGCAGGTGCTCCCAGCTAGTTGCATCCTGGCACTCTCACTGTCTTCTAACAGTCTAAATAGCTGCTTTCAAATGGTGGACAACATGGCTCAGCATGACATCTCCCTACTGAGAGAACAGCATTTTTTTTTTTTAAAGAAAGCATATGAGTTAATGCCCTAAAAAGCTGCCATATTCTGAAAACAAAGTTCTAAGGATTTAACCACTAATTACTAATACCCAAATAGATCAATAAATAATATGCAAATAAGTTAAATAGTCCCATTGAAAGGATAAAGATTATCAACTGTCTTATAAATAAAACAGGGAAAAAAATCAGCTATATGCTTACTAGAAAAAAGAAACACACATTAAATATAAGGAAAAGGGAATGTTAAAAATAAAAGGAGAGACAAAGAAATAACATGCAAACACTGACCAAAAGAAAGCTGATATTGCCATTCTAATATTCAACACAGTAGGCTTTAAGGCAAGCAGTAAAGACAGATATTATATAACGACAAAAGGGTCAATTCAACAGAGAGATATGACAATCCTAAATTTGTATATACCTAATACAATCTCAAAATATATAAAGCAAAAATTGGTAGAACTACAAATAAAAATAGATAAATTTACAATCACAACGAGAGACTTTAACAAAGCTCTCTTAGTAACTGATAGAACAAGCGGACCAAACAAACACAAAAACAAATAAACAAAAATCAGTACAGAAGATTTAATTAAACCTCACCTAATTGACACAGATAAAACTACAACCCAAAACTACAGAATACACCTTTGCACATGGAGCATGTACTAGAATAGATAACATGCTGCACCACAAAGTAGATCTCAAAAATTATAAAATACTCAAATCATAGAGCATGTTTTCTGACCACAGTGGAATTAAGGGAGGAAAGTGAGAAAATCTTCATTTGTTTGAAAACTAATGAATATGCTTCTAAATAACCCATGTGTTAAAGAAGATATAATACTGGAAAGCAGAAAACATATGTAAATAATGAAAATACAAATATCATAACTTGTAGGAAGAGGATAAAGCGATACTTTTTTTTTTTTTTTTTTTTGAGATGGAGTCTCGCTCTGTCGCCCAGGCTGGAGTGCAGTGGCGCGATCTCGGCTCACTGCAGGCTCCGCCCCCTGGGGTTCACACCATTCTCCTGCCTCAGCCTCCCGAGTAGCTGGGACTACAGGCGCCCGCCACCACGCCCGGCTAATTTTTTGTATTTTTAGTAGAGACAGGGTTTCACCGTGGTCTCGATCTCCTGACCTCGTGATCCGCCCACCTCGGCCTCCCAAAGTGCTGGGATTACAAGCATGAGCCACTGCGCCCGGCCAAAGCGATACTTAATAGTCTTCAGTGGATAAATTAGGTAAGAAGGCTAAAAATCGATAATCTAAGCTTATCTCCAGAATTAAAAAAAGAACAGCAAATTAAACATTTAAAAAAGGCAAAGAAATCAAAGATGAGAGGAGAAATCAATGAGGTAAAAAATTTACCGTAGAGAAAATTAACAAAGCCTGGAGTTGATATTTTTGAAAAGATTAATGAAATTGATAAACTTGCTATCAAGACTGTCTCTCAAAAATAGTTAATATAAAAATTCTCACACTACTGTGGTATATATTTAAAATGTGTATTTAGGGATTGCTAAATATGAATTTCCTTCCAAGTACTATGAAGGAAATCCATGTTTTCTACGACTTAGGCACTACTACTAAGTGTTCTGCCTGCTGGGCCCCCAGTAGAGACCACAGAAAATAAAGTTAACATGCAGTTGATGTTAAGCCTTCACACTCACACTGGTATTTCAAGGCAGATCCAAAACATTAAGGTTTAATAACAAGAATAAACCACCTTTATAAAATGGCAATATTCATCCACCCACCCACGAGCCAGCCGCTACACACATAGGCATGATCCCCTAGGCCTGCTTTATTTTTCTGTGTGACACTTACAACCATCTAACAAACTGTATTTATTTGTTTATTGTCTCTTTCTCATCATTCTTCCTTCGACCTCCAAACAAGAAGCTATGGGGGCAGAGATTTGGTTTGTTTTGTTCTCTGCCATATTTGTCCCTAGAACATTCTACAATATGGCAGGCACTCAAGTAATAATTGGTAGACTGGATGCATTTCATTATCTTCCTTTTTAACTCTTAGTATTCATGATCATTGCAATGCCCACAGTTGAGAAATCAAATCTCCTCAAGTTTCAAATCCTATACTATCTACATTAATTGGATCTTTAATGTGGTCCAGGACCATGACAAATACTATCTTTTTTTTAAGTTGTTCAAATGTAGGTAAAACAATTGTAAGTTAACCATCCTGCTCAACACTCTAATTCCAGCGGCCACCATTCACTTTAATATTGTAGATTACCATTGACGGAAAAAGTTAACTTACTCAGACTAATGTTGATGGAAATGAGAACTCAAAGAAATCATCTAAAAAATGTCTTAAATGTAAAAGTACCTTATAAAACTTGTGATGTACACATGTACAAAAGTTGCCATCAAATACTGACAATCAAATCTGTCCATTATCCCACCATGTCCAGGAATGGTATTTGCAAAATCCTTTAGAAACAAACAAATATATTAGCAAATTTTCAAAAAAATCACCTGCTACAAAATTCCTATCCGTGTCTCTTTGGCGTCATGGACTCACTCTAATGAAAATACATTACTATTGGATTTTTTTCACTAAATAAAAACTTATTAGAACACATCCAGCAGATTAAAACCACATCTTCCAAATACATGCTTCTTTTAGAATGATTTCTGAATTGACGCACAGCATTCATTCATCAAACGTTAATTAAATCTAGCACTTACTTTTTTTCGTTAATAAAACTTTTTCTAAATAAAAATTCTATTAGCTATTACTAATCTAATTTTGTTACAGCCTAGCTTTCTTTTTAACCACAAGCTGTTTGGGGAGCTATTTTAGTGCTGTTAAAAGATGTACAACCGGTTCTAACTTGTTTATCCTAACAGTTGTTACTCTGAAATAAACATTTTACTACTATGATAAATATTTCTTCTTCTTTTTTTAAGTGTTAAGAGTAAAAAATAAAATCACAGTGAGCCCATCTGGGACACATTAGTCCATTAAATGGCCACACTGAGGGAATGATAGTAAGCCTCTGAAAACTGACCCTTTACAGGTAGATTCACATGTCTGGGTACCCAGGAAATGGACATGACTAACTGCTCTTCTAGTTCACTCAGGTACCCTAAAAATATCTAAACTACAACAGCAATAGCTGTTTGGTTTCCAACATGCAAAAAAAAACTCACCATTTAACAAAAAACCTTGGATTGGAGACCATTAAAGAAAATACCATTCTAAATATAACATTTTTCTTTTTAAAACAATTACTGAAAAAGTCTTTGGTTAATTTTTGCCAACCCATTTCTCTCCTTCTCTTCCTTACTAGTCAAAGCATAAGAGAGCCACATAACTCAATGCCACTCTGCTATTACAGCCTTTGCAAGATACTCATCCTGCACAGCTGTTGCTGTAGTTCTCTGGGAATGTGTATTGTCTGCCCTAGTAGGTGGTGAGCATCTTTAGAACAGGAACAACATCTTGTATATTTTTGTATACTGCATTGCACCTTACATAGTAGCTTCCCACTGGCAAATGGTCGCTGAGTTCACTTATTCCCTGACCTGTAGGCCGCGTGTGATCTGGTCCCACCAAACACTGCGGTCTCATCTCCTACTCTCAACCACAGCCACACTGTTCTTGCTCACCTTCAAACAAGCTAACCTCTTCCACTCCTCTGTACACTCTGGAACTCTTCGTTTTCTCTGGAGGACTTCTTTTCTCAAATCTCTGCTTAAGTGCCACCTCCTCAGAAAGGCTTTCCCTGACCACCCCACCTTCCATAGCCACTTTCTAACCCCAGATGGTGCCTCAGCCATGTGAGGGAAGCTGAGATAAAATTGCTGAGATAACATGTCACTTTATGATAATTTTAGGTCTCTGGAACAGGGGTCAGAAAAGTATGTCCCACAGATCAGGTCCAGGCCACAACCTGTTTTTATAAATAAAGTTTTATTAAATCAGCCATGCCCATTCATTGACATATTGTCCACGGGGGGCTTTCTCACTGCAACAGCAGGGTTCAGGGTTGAGAAGCTGTGATAGAATATATGGTCTGCACATCCTAATAAACGTATTGTTTGCCCTTTACAGAAAGAGTGTGATGACACCTGACTTAGAAGAATGGACAGTTACATAGCCAAAGGTTCTTCTGCGTGTCCCTTCAAGTGAGACTGTAGTAAAACACTGAACTTCAGATGATTCAAGGCTGGATTCTTGGATGAGCACTTGAAAGACCAAGATTCTGGGTCTATTCCAACACTAAAGGGCACATGCCATGTCTACAAAGGAAGCTGACATGACACTTAAAATGTATTAACATGGTATGACAAACCTAAAAAGAAAGAATACATTCAGATCAACGTGGCAGCATTTCTGTGAGGTCGAAACAAATAGGATATAAAAGTTGTGGCCTAGGGGCTTAATGTAGATCATGAGCGGACCAAATTCCAACTAGGTTACATTCTCTAATTATATTCTCTAATAATATAACAAAGAATCTAAACACACACCTTGATTTTGAAGGCTCTTTTGAATCCACTGGCAAAGAAGCCTCCAAATGGGCCAATTAAAGATGCAAAGGTTGACAGAGCAATGCTGTGGATCTGGAAAGGGTACAAGCTCACTCTCTCCTAAAGAGGAAAAAGAAGGGGAGGAGAGGGGCTAATTTCATTGAAATTGTATTTGAGCATACCACCTGATCTAAGAACCATTGTATAAATAGTAAGTCAAAGCATGTACCACATTTTTGTTAATTTTTCAAACTTTAAGGATCAAGGAAGAAAAGTCTATTTAAGCCTTCTGTACCATCCTCTACTTAGCCAGCACTTTCCCTTCTCTCTGTAAGCATAATGACAGGCAACTGGCACACTGAAATCTTGCAGCGTGGTAGTCTACCTTCCAGGTTGTCTAGGAACTTTACCTCTTACAAAGAATCAGCTGCGTTATTTTCCAAATTTTTTTAAACTAGTAATGCTTTGTTTCTGTAATTATATAATTTAATATTGTATTTTATTTCACTTTAATTTTATATGATAAAATAAGGGAAAAGTTGGACTTTTCTCTAAAATTACTATGCTGTGGAAAAACACAAAAATAAGTTACTTAAAGATTATTATCAAAATGAGCATCAGTGAGACAATCCCTAAAGATTTGGGGAGACAATCATAAAAACTGAGAAGAATTTTGTAGTCAAATTATTTTGCAAATTTGTAGTTCTTGCTCCTTTTTAAATAATCTGAAACTACAACTTATAGACAATGCAAAACGCACCCATTTTGGTTGAAGAAAGATGTTTGAGACACCAATTTTTTTTTTTTTTTTTTGAGGCAGAGTTTGGCTCTTGTTGCCCAGGCTAGAGTGCAATGGTGCAATCTCGGCTCACTGCAACCTCCGTCTCCCAGGTTCAAGTGATTCTCCTGCCTCAGCTTCCCAAGTAGCTGGAATTACAGGTGTATGCCACCACACCTGGCTAGTTTTTTATGTTTAGTAGAGACGGGTTTCACCTTTTGGTCAGGCTGGTCTGGAACTCCTGACATCAGGTGATCCACCTGCCTCGGCCTCCCAAAGTGTTGGGATTACAGGCGTTAAGCCAATGTGCCCAGCCGAGACATCAATTTTTTGACCTGTTCTCAAAGCAATAAATAGCCTTGCTCCTAATCACACACTAGCAGTATAAAAAGTTTTATAGCAGGTAACAGATGGCTTGGACATTGAAAAAGTTCTTGGAAACCATGTACTGAGCACTTAGAGAGAGAAATAATTTGTTAAGCTACTTCTCAAAAATTATGGATTTTACATAAAATGTTTCAGATACAAACGTGTACATGTGTGCACACAAAGATACAGACACACATGCTATTATTTGATTCTTCACTTTACCCAGCCATTCACCAGGCCTGATGACACAGATCAGGAGGGTTCTACCGGAGGGCATGTCAACATCTTCTAGTGTAAGGCCTCCAAGATACCTTTCAAGGAAGGCACTGTGTTTGGAAGGAAAACTGATTTGTAGAAGCAGCAACTTTCTGTCCATAATAAATGTCCTCTAAAAATCAAGGATTCGGTAAACTGGTGAATTTTAAGTTTTAAGTTGAGTCAGTTGATGTCAGTGATATGAGAAACACATTCTAAACCATTTGATCCATTTGATTTGTAACCCATTCTCATCCATTTGATTTAAGCTAACACTAAAACCACTGCTATATCAAAGAATTAAAAATTCTACAGAAATCAGTTTCTTGTACAAATCTGAATCCCACTTTTAAAGAAAGCTTAATTAATCTTCAGGCCGGGCACAATGGCTCATGCTTGTAATCCCAGCACCTCGGGAGGCTGAAGCAGGCGGATCACTTGAGACCAGGAGTTTGAGACGAGATTGGCCAACATGGCAACACCCATCTCTACTTAAAATACAAAATTTAGCCAGATGTGGTGGCGAGCGCCTGTAATCCCAGCTACTCAGGAGGCTGAGGCATAAGAATCACTTGGGCAAAGGTTGCAGTAAGTTGAGATTACGCCACTACACTCCAGCCTGGGCAGCAGAGGGAAACTGTCTCAAAACAATAAATAAATAAGTAATAAAGGAAGCTTAATCTTCAGAGTGGAAGATCTCTAACTATGTTTATCTTGAACTTTCACTCTACCTGTCTCAACACTGCCTTTAGAAAGAGTGGAAGTGAGTAAGTCTGAAGCTGGAAAAGTTCTGAGGGCTCACATTCCGTCACGAAGGAGTTTACATCACTGCGGTATTCCACTGGGCAGACAAAGTACTGGTATTTGGATAACACATAGGCAGCCTGGTGTTAAAAACAAAACAAAACAAAACAAATAAAAAAAAACAAAGCAAAAGTTCATGACACATTGACTAAATATATATCTTTTAAGTTATACATCAGAAAGGCCAGAGATAGAATGCCAGAATTTCTTTGTCTTAATATTTTGCTACGTATTTTCAAAGTTAAATGGTCATAATTATCCTAGTAAAAGACTTAAAAGACCTTTAGGAAAAAAAAAGTTTTTTTTGAAATCAATAAGACTGTAATCTCTGCATAATCACAATTATACAGTACAGGAGAATAAAGAACTGAAGTATACTGCACACAAGCTTCTATTAATTTCATCAGTTAATAATTAACCAGTAATTCAAAATTACAATGAAAATAGTAAAAAATAGTACAGGTGAAAAACACCATTGTTCTTAGCCAACCCAGAAAACTTTGTCTAAATTATTCTTTCCCTGGCCACACCACTGCAATTTTTAAAACTAGCTGTCCATAGCCTTGGAAGTAAGATACATAAAATAAAATATCCTGTTATAAATTTAAATTGCTAGACAACAGCTTATTGTCCTTTGCTTGCAGCCATTCACTCTATTATTCTGCTTGAGAATGATTAATAGAAATTCAAGATACTAGGAATGAATATAAACTGATTTTGCTTCCAAACAACCAGTTTATTTTATATACATAAAATATATATTATATATATTACATATTATTATATACATTATGTATATAATTTCATATAGATGTGAAATTTCCTTCCTCATTATTTCGTCATGCATTACATGCTTATGGGGTAGCTCCTACTTTTCTTCCAATGATATGGCTATTCCTGTGGTATTTTCAAGTTAGTCTTTGATAATAACAAATGCTTACACTATTTAACTTCATAACGTTTAATTATTCTCGCTTTGTAATGTAAAAACATTGGATGAGATTGGATCCTTTTGCATTCTTCTATCTGTCCATTATTATCTCATCAATATTCTACCACAAAAACATTGGAATAATTTTATCACATTTTATTAAAATTTTCATTGCAAATGAACTAAATGTATAAATTAAATGGAGGAATTCTGGTGGTTTCCCCATCCAGGATCATGGCATATTTCCATTTATTTGTATATTCACTCTCTCCAGGCTTCATGTTGTTACTAGGTACTCTAGATTTGGATACAGAATGTAACCACGACTGTCAGAAACTAGGAAAAGTAAAGCTTCCTGACAGTACTTTTTTGTACATTTATCTTATATCCAGCTATGGTACTATACTCTCATTCCCACTAGACACCTTTTAATAAAAATCTAAATCCTATAACTGTAAACTAATTTGTAAAACATGAACAATAGCTATTTACCATGCTAAAAGCAAACATTAAAAATTTATAGTTAACAGACTGTTTCTGCAAGTTGGGCCCACAACAGTAACCACCCACTGAGCCAAGTGGCCACCATGTGTTTAAGAAGGCAGAGCTTTTCAATAGTATTTGCATCCTCTGCTATTACACAAGGCAACCACCTGTCCCAGTACTTGTGCCCCACCTAAGGCAGAATAGCTGTTAGAAACTACCAAACACAACAGCACAACAGCAAGTCAGCAAGTCAGCAAGACAGCATGGATGGCCATTAGAATTACCTGGGGGTGTTCATTGGCCTGGGATAAGGCTGAGACACAGATTTTGTTTAAGCTTCTCAGGTGATTCTATATGTAGCCAGGATAACGGCTGCTGAGGTACAGAACTGGTTCTTTTTAGTAGGTTTCAATAAATACATTATTAGCATTTTGTGGTTTAATTTTTCTAGGTTTAAAATTAGACCAGTAAGCTTGGTATCATATTTCGAAATGTATATAAAATAAGAATCTTAGTAATACTCACAATGAATCCAAACACAACTGTGGAAAAGAAACCACCAATGAATCCTTCCCAAGTCTTTTTAGGAGACAACTAAAAAAGGGCAAATAAAATTAAAAAGCTTTACTGCACTCACAAAACTCACAATATATATATATAAACTCTTTCCTCAATAATTTGTACACCTCTCCTTACTTTTTCTCTAATTGGAATAGTTCAAAACCCTTTTTCCTTTTCTCTGATCTTGATTTACTAGTGAAAATCTCTCTAGTAATATTTAAACACATAGTAGGCCCTCAAATATTTGACATGCTGTGAACATGTGTTTGTTCATGTTAAATGGTCTAAATTTGTTCTGTCTCTCAAAAGAGTATAAACTCTATACTAAAATAACTGTCCCATGACTCTTATGCTAATATAAAACCCGATAATAGTTGGTGTAAGTTCTTGGAATAAGAATGAGACATATTCATTCCAAGTACACACAGTCAGTATTGACCTGCTATTGGCCAAAAATAGAATCAGTACAACAAAACATGGACATTTTAGCACATATAATTTTCACATATTCCTAATATGCTATATACACACAGACTTCCTTCTGATATGACAAAATACTCCAGAGCCCCAGAGACTGTATTTGCTCAAGTATTGACATATCCTTCTCTTTTTTCACATCTATGTCCATCTTCAAGAAGAAAGGAACATGTTGTACTTCAAAGAAGAGATATTGTTTGTGTTGGATTCAGGCTATTGCTGCCCAGTCAATGGACCATTCATGGAGAGAAATCTGGAAAAAAATCTAGAAGTTAGTGGTGTCAGGGCAGGAGGAAAAGATTCAGGAGTAGAAAGTGAAAGTTGTTGCCCAGGGGAGATAAAGACTGTGATGTGTAGGGGGATTTGGTCATCAGGTCATTAATGAGGGACAGAAACCAAATATCAGAATGAAGTCTCTGAAGATTAAAATGGGTTATGGGTTAACCTATAGGAGCTCTTCATAGACTTCTTCTCCTGATATTCATAAAGCCCCAAACCAAAACAGTTGGCAGAAATGGTTTCTTGACAAATCTGATAACAATTCTGCCACAGAGAAGGGACAGACACACCTTCTCCTAGGGTAATTCACTATCACTGCCATGAAGTACGAGCAGACTCAAGTTCAAAAGTGCCTGCTGATTATTGTAAAGATAGCTTATCAAATTAAATTGATGCATATCATATCGATTTAGGGGTTAACTGTTCAATTATCTAAGTATATTATACAACTAATCCAGCCTGATAAATTCACTAGAAGGCCGTGCTCAAAATCAGTTGCTAAGATTCTTCCACAGCTATAACAGCCTTTTGAAGGCTTCTGATATGGTTTGGATCTGTGTCTCCACCCAAATGTCATGTCGACTTGTAATCCTCAGTGTCGGAGGTGGGGCCTGGTGGGAGGTGACTGGGTCAGGGAGGCAGTTTCTAATGGTTAAGCACCATCCCCCTATGCTGTCCCATGAGTTCTCATGATATCTGGTTGTTGAAGTGTGTGGCACCTCCCCACTCTCCCTCTTCCTCCTGCTCTGACCATGTAAGATGTGCCTGCTTCCCCTTCCGCCAAGATCGTAAGCTTCCTGAGGCCTCCCAGCCATGCTTCCTGTACAGCTTGCAGAACCATGAGCCAATTAAAGCTCTGGCATTTCTTTAAAGCAGTGTGAGAATGAACTAATACAGCTTCCCAAGCCGAAAACTTCTCAGTCTGGGTAGAACTCTTGAATACGTAAATCATGTGCTCTGGAGCAGCTTTAGAAACGTTTTAAAAATATACAGCTTGCTTACCATTATCCTTATACAGCACAGCCCAACGCTCTCTGTGTGCTGATGCTTTCAGCAGGTGCTCTCTGTGAGTTCCTCCCCAAGAGGGGAAGAGTTTACAGAGGTTTTTGGAAGAACAGGCAGTCCACAAATTCCTCTGGTAATACTAAACTACCCTCATACCACTCTGAACAAACAGAAGGCTTTATATCTGAACAATTGTCTCAGTCCTTCCAAAACTGCATTCACATAACAATATCAAAACAGCCAGGTAATAATATGTCTGTGAGAACATTATTAAAAACTTTGCCCAATAATGTGAAATGTGTGATTCTTATCTGAAACTCCAACATGAAAAGCTCTTTTAGGCCGGGTGTGGTGGCTCACGCCTGTAATCCCAGCACTTCAGGAGGCCGAGGTAGGCGGATCACTCGAGGTCAGGAGTTCTAGACCAGCCTGGCCAACATGGTGAAACCCTGTCTCTACTAAAAATACTAAAATTAGCCAGGTATGGTGGCAGCCATCTGTAATCCCAGATACTTGGGAGGCTGAGGCAGGAGAATCACTTGAACCCAGGAGACGGAGGTTGCAGTGAACTCAGATTGCACCACTGCACTATGGACTGGGTGACAGGGTGAGACTTTGTCTCCAAAAACAAATAAAAATAAAGAAGAGCTCTTTTAGAAGAAATCACTTCTAGAAAATGATTTGATTTCCATGAAGAATTAGTTTATTTCTTCTCCCAAATGAGAACTATATAATTTAGTTCATTTCTTTCTTTACCTCCATTGCCCATAAATAGAACCAATTCTATAGCAAAACAACATGGTCTACTCATGTGTATTTTCCTTTCCCTTTCATTATCACTTGTATTTTATTAGTATTTTATTGTAGGGCCCCAAAATCTTCTTTTGATATGAGTTTGAATATAAAAAGTCACACAAATGGATATGAGGATGTGAAGGTAGTATTATATAATCTCTTCTTTGAGAAAGTTTGGTAAAGGAGGGGACAGGTAAGGCGACAGTTGAAGGGAGAGGAGAGTCAAGGAAAAGGCTTGTGTATAGGCTTGCTGGAAAGGAGGATAAAGAAGAATTGCACCAATGGCCAAGAGAAAAAAACCACTGAGCCCAGGGGCGGTGGCTCACACCTTTAATCCCAGTACTTTGGGAGGCTGAAATGGGCAGACTGCTTGAGCCCAGGAGTTTGCGACAAGCCTGAACAACATGGCAAGACTCTGTCTCTACCAAAAATACAAAAATTAGCTGGGTGTGGTGGCATGCACCTGAAGCCCCAGCTACTCGGGAGGCTGAGGTGGGAAGATTGCTAGAGCCTGGGAGGTGGAAGCTGCAGTGAGCCATGATAGCACCACTGTACTCCAGCCTGGGTGGCAAAGCAAGACCCCATCTCCAAAAAAAAAAAAAAAAAAAAGGAAAGAAAAGAAACCACATAAAGATAAAATGAAGATGAAAAGGGAGGGAGGGAAGGCGGAAAGGTGGGAAGGCGGGAAGGTGGGCGGGTGGGCGGGCGGGCGGGCAGGCAGGCAGGCAGGCAGGCAGGCAGGCAGACTGATGGAGTCATGCCCTTTCTGAGAAGCTAACAGAAGAGCTGATGAAGAACCCAGATGGAAGTACTAAGAAATATGGTTTGCTGCTTCTGCACCATGCAGCTAAGGAAAATCAAAGCACCTCAAAAATAAAAAATGCACAACAGCACAGGTTGTTGGAAATGCTCTCCAGTGGCTAATCATTAAGGTTACATAGTGGCTTGCTTATAAAATTTTTCCATTACCTTAATTAATGGAGTTCTCCCAAAAAAAAATCCAAAAAGGTAAGCAGTTATGTCATTGCAGATAACACTTGATATTGGAACAAGGAACCTGTTTAAAAAAAAAAAAAAGTCAGCAGAAAAAAGTTCACGTGAGTAAGTGGCAGATATTCGGAAAGATTATGATTCATAATGAACCATCAGAATAACCCTTTGGATTGCACTGCAGCCTACCCAGAACATAACACTTGCCAAAACAGTAGAAATGATAAATATCAACCAAATTTTCCCACTTACCAATTTAAACAGAGCAAAATCTAAAAATAAACTAACATGCTAGGAAAATACTGCTAAGGAAAATATTAAATTATTGATTTCTACAGTTATGGATGTTTTCATTTTAGTTTTATGAGGAACATGTTACAATAAAAAAAAAGGCAGACTGAAAGCTAATCTTAAGAAAACCAGCCTTTTAATATGAAAATGAGTCATTTCTTTAGACAGAACATAATCTGATAAATTTATATCGAGCTCTTAATATATATTCTCAATTATTAATTTTAATTCTATCTTAGCTTATGATTTCAGTAAACCCTACTGAATGCACAGAACCTACTTACTTCAGTAACTGCTCCATCAATGAAAAGTCTGTACAATACATGAAAGACAATCTTAAAATGATTCCAATCACTTTACACACACACATACACACAGAGACACACACACACAAAGACACACCCACACCCTTGGTAAAAAGACATAAAGCTGTCAAGGGAATACAATTTATTTTGACAAAACCCATCAACTGTAAAATATTTTAATTAATAATGAGTTTAAAATGAGTGTGGGAAAAATACGGTCAGATTTTTTAATCTTAAGCTTTTTCTCCATTCCAACTAATTTTTAAATAATAAGTTTTATATTTTTACCTAACAAAAATGCTTTCTGAATATGCTAGCCACTGCCATAGAGCAATTAACTTCCACAATCTGGAAACCCACTCCTACACAGGAGCAAAGTAGAAAACCTACCCAACTTCCACCTAGAAAAACATGCATTTCAAAAAAAAAAAAAAAAGAAGAAAAACATGCATTTATTCACAGTAGTTACTAATAGGCAAAGTTTTATATTTTTTTGCATTCTGTGTAAATAATATCTTAATAAATATTATATTTAAAGTCTATCTTTTGTGAAAAGTCACATTAGGATTTATTAACACCTGAAAATGTAATTAATTGTTTGGGTCTTTTATGGGAACTTCCTATATTTGGAACTTGAATAAGAATGGCTTCCAGTTGTTAATGAAGCATTTTTGTCTTTAGTTGTCAAATAGTAAGCAAAACTCAGTAAGATAGTTTAATGGAATATAAGAACCACAAACAGTACATTTTAGTAGAAATCTGTAAGACACTGTCCAGTGTTAAAGAGCTATAAAAGTGCTATGACATACTTATAAAGCAGCATAATTCTGTTGCCTTACCATATCATGCCTTCAAACAGATTTTGGATGACAAGGTGTGACTGAGTGACAGTTATCAGTAAAGTGACATGAGTCCATGCGAACTGTTAATAGCCCAACAACACAAAAATTAGTGAACACAACTGATCAGTGCAGCTGAAGAAGCAACAGCGATTTGAAACCCAAATTTCTACCATGACTTTTGGTCAAAATGCACAAGTTAGAGTCATATAAAATAAAAACACTGTTAGTAAATTATGTTCATTCTGTTGCCTACTGGAACCTTAAAATAATGAAAACATTTAACAATGTAACCTTAATTTATATACAAATAGAATTCTAATAATAGATATACTACTAACTTTTAAAACATATAAAAAACAAACCATTATCTTGAATCATTAGATTTAAGTGATAATGAGAGATTTCTGTTGTTGGTTTAGCATTTAAAGGGGAACATTTTACTCTGGCTGCATTCTGCAGTTATAAAAAAAATGCTAAAAAATTCCTTTTCTTTCAGAGTTTATTATGGTAACTTTTTCCCATAAAGAGTTATTTCCAACTTCAAATGATTCAAACCAGCAGGGTTCAATTGCCCTTAAACTCTATCTTTCATACTTGAAGGGTGATCATGACAGGTCTGTTCAATGACAGTATTCAATTTCAAATTTTTAAAGACCTTTGTGTTTTGCCAATTCTATCTAGCCTGAGAGATGGCCACTTTTAACATAATCAGTATGGTTTCCATGTACGAGTCGTATAATTTTGATTGAAATTCATAAAATTACTTTTAAAAATTCTTAAGATTTTGATTTATTCTCCCTGGACCCCCACCCTTGACACAGGGTCTCTCACTCTGTCACCCAGGCTGGAGTGCAGTGGTGTGATCACAGCTCACTGCAGCCTTGACTTCCCGGGTTCAAGTGATCCTCCTGCCTCAGCCTCCCCAGTAGCTGGGACTACAGGTGTGCACCACCATGCCCAGCTAATTTTCATATTTTTTGTAGAAATGGGGTATTGCCATGTTGCCCAGACTGGTCTCAAACTCCTGGGCTCAAGGTATCCGCCTGCCTTGGCCTCCCAAAGTGTTGCGATTACAGGCATGAGCCATCAGCACTTGGCCTTTTGATTTATTCTTAACAAACCTGTTTCCCATTTAAGCAACCATATTATATTGGTTGCTTTATTTTATTCTATTTTTATCTGCTTAAAAAAGATCCAATTCTCTTTTACCCTGATTGCTTAAAAATGCATAATTAAATTTTTTCCAATAGATGCCATTTACATTTTCACTGGATATTCTATATTTTTACTTGTTTCTATATAAAATTCTAAGAATTTTACTCCTTATGCTCAGATTCCCTGAAATTAGAAATATAAGAAACACAACAATTTCCCAGCAATTATGTTCAGCAGAATGTCTTAATGGAGAAAAGCTAAGCATAAAGAACAGAAAATACATTCCAAGTCCAAAATAAGCCTCACTATCACATGAATTTACAGATCTGAATACTACATTGCATTGCACAGTCGTACTAGCTACAGTTTAAGAAAATAAAAAAAGTTCATATGTAAAGTGATACATTTCTTAAGACAGGCTTTGGTACATTGAACAAAATATCTTATGCCAAAAAGAATTACACAATTCTATGACTAACCATAACCACCAAGATAATACATGCTCTGCTGCTTTACGCTCATGCCAAGTGCAAGTAAACATAGTTACTTTCATAGAGCAATATGGTAGATGTTTCTCAGACATAGTAACTGTCCAGGAGACTAAGAAAATTCTTCAAATTTCTACAAATTTAAGGAACCCAAAAACTTTAATTTTACACCGTTTGAAAATATTAAAAAAAAAAAGTTTTTAGTAAACTTTGAAAACAATTAAAATTTTAAAATCCTCACAAACTTCTCAACTTTAATAGCTTATATCTAACGGTCATCTGAAATCCAAATATCCCTCACATTCATGCAAAACAACAGCTAGCAGATTCGACTGTATCTTCTCACTACAGAAAAAAATAGTTAAGGGTTTTTATCACAGATAATGACTAAGGAATAATAGTTAATACACACCATATAAAACTGCAGACGATAATGTTTCTTCACCAAACTCAGTACAAACATGCAGAAACCTGTTCAAGAACAAAAAACATGTGCTCGTTGTACAATTTGGTACAAAGGGTTCAGATTCCCTGAGCCCAAATAAACCAATTTCCTGTATCACAGCTAGGCATATTTTAGCTACTTACTCAGATGCCATCTCTCCTACTATCTTGTATTAAGCATTTAAAGTAAGTTTCTTGAGGGAAACAATCTTGTACTCTCCAAAGTGCCTAATACATTCCATGACACAAATTCAATAAACATCCCCTTCATTAGTTCAATTAATTAGTCCCTTGCTAATATGTGGGCATGGAAAACAGATCTTAAGTTTAAATTAAATAGTATTTATTTGCTATAACAATGCATTGAGTGTATGTACAGAATGTTTTCAATCTCTACATAATAGAAAAATTAATAATAACTATTATAGCAGCTAAAGTCTATTGAATGCTTACTCTTTCTAGGCTCTTATCTAAGCATTTTATCATTAATGATAATTAATCCTTTATTACCAACTCATTTAATCCTTTCAAAATTCCTATAATGTAGGTACTCATTATTAGCTCCATTTTACAGATGAGGAAAAATGCACAAAGGGCTTTATTAATTTACTGAGGATCACAGGGCTAAAAAATAAACACTCAAATCCTATTGACCCTTAAGAGTCACGTGGTTCCATGAACTAAGATCAGCAAAATTCAGGTTAAGAGCAATTTGCAATTTCTCAAAAGCATACAATAATTATAGTAAAATGTAATATTCTTAATAATGTAAAGATTTACGAACAGTATTTGTATTTATGTTTACATTTTACAAATTTATTACAATGAAAATTTATTAAATTCTAACCAATTAAGTGAAATCTAATAATCACATACTAAAATAATGGGAGGCAATATGAATCACTTCTTGCCAAAAATACCAGTAAACGTCTAAAGATAGGTTTATTTTACAGAGGTAGATATTGAAAATATATAAACCAAATTTAATTTCAGATAAACGGCTATGTATGCATTCTATTCTGCAACATCTTTTTTTTTTTCTTTTTTGAGTCAAGTATCTCTCTGTGGCCCAGCCTGGAGTGCAGTGGCACAATCACAGCTCACTGCAGCCTTGAACTCCTGGCCCACCTTGGTCTTCCAAAGTATCAAGATTACAGGTGTGAGCCACTGTACCCAGCCTCTGCAGTATCTTTAAAGAGTGAGTTCTCCAAGAGAGAAACTGAATTTTCAGTTGATCAATTCTATATAAAATAAATACTAGACTTTGTACATCCAAGTTATACTTAGCAAGGCAATTCTACCAGTACAGTAAACAAGGGTATTACTACTCTCACCAAGCAAAGAATCAAACAGCAGCTGCCTTTCGCTACTTTTGATGATCAATTTGAAATGTCAAAACATAAAGGACCATGACAAAATGAAGAGAATGAATACTGACCCCAATCCTATCTCACCTCCTATTTGTCATCTATGAGGTAATCCAACTAACTGGCCTGCACAAGCAAAAGGGAAACATTTTCTGAGTGGTGGCACAAATGAAAGCCATTATGTCACTTTACTGAGAGAAAGAAGGAAAGAGAGAATGAGAGAGAGAGAGAGAGATACTAAAACATGAAATTAATGGCATCAAAATTGCCAATTGTATAAAAGATTCCTTTAAAAATTCCTGCTTTTGAGTTTTTCTTCTACAGCAGGTAGATTTATCTTGAAGCTCAAGTAATAACATAATTTCTATGCTGTTTTTGTGCCACTGATCCATGGTTAAAGGTGAACGGGGACTGGACTCGGTTCAAAGGCCAATGGGTAGGGGCAAAGCAGAGACACAAGACAGAAACCATGTTTTCTGTCCAAACAGACCCCTTGACTCTCCCAGCACAGCCTTGGGAACTTCTCAATATCATTAACTATGAATTATCTACTCACAAATACTACTCCAAAATACATGATTTTCTCTTTCTTGAAATGATAACACCATTCACTCTTACTTACATTTCTTCAAACACAATTACCAATAGAATCATTTAACATTTTCCTAATGGACATTTTATCCAGGACAACCTTGGCAACTCACGTTTATCTAATCCAATTTCACCTATGGGATATAATTGTCTGACTCCGAGACACAGTAAGATAATACAGTTCTCTGACTTGGAGGAAGGGGGAGGTATAAAGTGTTTTCCTAGCATAGCTGAGGCTAAATATAGTCATCTCTCAGTATCCCTGGGTGATTGCTTGCAGGATCCCCAAAGGACAAAAATCCATGGATGCTCAAGTCCCTTATATAAAATGGTATAGTATTTGCATATAACCTACTTACATCCTCCTGTGTATCTTAAATCATTTCTAGATTACTAATTCCTAACACAATGTAAATTCTATATAAACAGTTGTTAGACTGTATTTTTCAGGGGATAATGACAAGAAACAAGCCTATACATGTTCAATAAAGACACAATCATCCATTGTGTTTTTTTTTTCCCAGAACATTTTCAATCCACAGTTGGTTGACTCCAGGGATGCAAAACCCATGGATATAGGAGGGCCAACTGTGTATTATTTTTTAAAGAAAAACATTGTAAAAAAGAAACACATGAACTTAATCTTTCTCATTCACAACTATAAGGACATATTAACATTTTATGTTTAAATACTTAAAAATACATTTATATTTTAATAAATCTGTGGAAAGGATCACTTTTTGTACAATTGGATCCATAGTTTTTTTTTCCCTGATTAACAAAGAATGTTTTTACGACTATTTCTAAATTAAAATCACAGAATGTGTTGTAGTACTATAAATAAAAGTACTGAAAAGGCCTCCTAATATATAGTTCTTTATGTAAAAGTTATACTTATCATCATTTATCTACATAGTATTGTGCCTGGTGTTCTCGGTACAAAGATATGTACATCTCGTTGCCCAGCATCAAAGAGTTCTCCAGTGATTAGGCAGAACCAGTTACCCAACAAACTAAAGAGAGGTATATTCAAAAAGAACAAGAGAATCCAGGTGCAGTGTCCTATGCCTGTAATCCCAATACCTTGGGAGGCGAAGGAAGGAGAACTACCTGAGGCCATGAGTTCAAGACCAGCCTGCGCAACACAGCAGGATCCTGTCTCTATGAAATAAAAGTAAAAATTAGCTGGGCAGGATGGCACACACCTGCAGTCTCAGCTACTTGAAAGGCTGAGGCTGGAGGATCACTTGAGCCCAGGAGTTTGAGGCTGCAGTGAGCCATGATCAACTACTATTCTCCAGCCTGGACCACAAAGCAAGTCACCATCTCTTTAAAAATTTCTTTAAAAAGGAAGAAGAAGAGGATGAAGATTTTTAAGGGGATCAGGAAAAGTAAAGGAAAAAACACAAGATACTGAAAAGCCCAATAGATGAGACAGAGGGAATTTCAGAAAAACAGATAAAAAATATTTATCAAGCACCTTTGATAGGCCAGAAACAAGATACAAAAATGAATAAGATAGGCACTGCCATTCAGAAGCTCTTGCTTTTGTTGAAGACACCGAAAACAAAGAAAAAATAAAGTTGTTTTTAAAATTTACCATTGATTAGTCAAAATTTAGTAAATACATATAGCCCTTAATTCAAAAAACAGACAGTAAGATGGGCCCAAGATTGAGTACTAGAGCTTCTGACTCATCCCCCATTCTTCCGCTTGGTTATATTCTTCATTATACTTGCCTAAACCATCAAAACTTTCTAGCATCAAATTAAATAAATTCAAAATCACACTGCATTGTGTGCCTTTATTCAGACACCAGGCTACAACCGAGTTGTTCTGAAAAAGTTTTAAATGAATATGCATTGTAGAGATTACCATACAAACCAATCATCATATTAGTTAACATTTTTAAAAGTTTTCTATTAATCTGAATGTTCAGCCTAAGGTTTAGAACCAATACTAGCATGTGTATAGAGTTTAGTAGTCTTTAATTCAGAAATTTTAAGTAGTTTTGGAGATACAGTCCTTTGTGAATTATTTGTGATACTTTTCTAAAGATTTCATTAATATCCTCTGATATAAAAGATACTCAGGATGTTTGGGGAAAACATCTTAATTATGCATTAATTTTGGCTATAACTTAGTTTTATATGTCCATCAATTTTCTTGAACTGAAAGCATTACATTCAAGTCATATTATCTCCATAAGAATTTTAAAGAAATCAAAATAGCTATGCATGCCCAAATACAAGCAAAAAATTATTAAACATAATATGCACATCACTATAGTTGGATAAAGAAATGTAAGGTGATAATATTAAGGGTCAAACACCTTAAGTCTGTTTACATGTCACTGCTAACCATATAATTGCATGACTGCTCTGGTTTCTAAAGAACCCCAATTCCAAATCACCAAGTTGATGAGTTCTTTTTAATATATATCTAGACTCTAGAGAAAATGTTCGTCTTATTATTTTCAGTCTCCCTGATTTTCTCTGCTATCAGTCAAACTCATTTTGCAACAAAATTATCTAAATGTCAATATGACTTCTAGGTCCTAGTCAGTGAGACATCTGTATAATATTAAACAAGTCATTTAATTTCATGGACCTCGATGAGGGGGTCAGAATTGGAGACACCTACATTTTATTTAAATAAAATTCAATGTCAATGAAGTAGTTCGAACTGTCTCTGCTTTTTAAATCTGGTAAAACAAACATTTTCTGAAGTCATTTGACCACTATAACAGAACTAAAATTTTCACAGGGCCCTTGGAATATTGTTTAACAAAAAGACTTCCAAAGATTTCCACAGCATAATTTGAAAGAAAGGTACAAATATCTCAATGTTAGCACATTCTCTGTTTCCATAATCCTGTTTCAAAGTCTAATTCCATTTACTGGACTAAGCTCACAAATGTTGCTAAGCACTTCAAGAGTAGCCACTAAGGCCTCAAGACTCAGCAAACAAAACACTGATACTAAGAAAATATCATTAAGAAGCACTGTGTGTGGATGTGCATGTTCTCAGCCTTTTAATTGTTTATCCAACAAATACATAGTCGGACCCTCAATGCCAGACCCGCACTGCGCTCTGGGAATTAAACAAACAAGAGAGGTACACCATGGGTGCTTTTGGTCTAACCGAGCCATTTTTAGGCCACTCTTAAAATGGTAATAGACATATAGTATTCTATGCCTGTTTTATACTGGAAGTTACATCATTTAACTGAGTAGCTCCTAGCTTACTATGAGGTTGCATTTTTAAAGTATATCTGTAGAGGTGGGCGTGGTAATACACACCTGTAATCCCAGCTACCAAGGAGTCTGAGGCAGAAGGGTAAGTTGAGTCCAGGAATTCAAGACCAGCCTGGGAAAACAGTGAGATCCTATCTCAAAATAACAAACAAAAAGTACATTTGTGTGACTGTAATGATGTCAATATCCTGGTGTGATGTACTACAGTTTTGCAAAATACTATCATTGGTGATAACTGAGCAAAGTGTAAAAGGATCTATTATTTCTTACAATTGCATGTGAATATGCAATTACCTCAACAAAGAAGTGCATTTTAAGCCAATAACTTGTGATATATAAACAACTTTTCATAGACTGTCATAAAATAGCAGTTGGGTTCTATGATCAGCCTGTGGTATTTTTATTTTCTAACTTATTACTCATTTAGTATTAACTACAAACCGGAAGAGTTTAGGTCCTTATTACATTTAGTGTGGATTACAGCAGCAGCTTCCTATCTAGTCTGCCTGATAATGTCTCCCAGCCTACTTCATTTAATTACAAATCTGGTTATATCATTTCTTAGCTTAAAATCCTCCAATGTTTTCCCAGATATAAAGTCCAAACCTTTCCCATGACATACAAATTTTCTCAAGATGTGGCTCCTGCCTACCTTCCCTATCTTCAATGCCTCCCAAAACATGCAATCCTTTCTCATTCTCATGCCTGCACAGCTGTTCCTCTGCCTGGAATGGACTTTTTTACTATCCGATACCTGGCAACTGCCTGCTTGCTCTTTCCTTTTCATGAAATCTGTCATCTCTTCTCAAAGGCCTTCCATGGCCTTCCTTCCTCTTCTTCATGCTCCTGCCAGGACTTGTTCACATTTCAGCAATGAACTAGAAGACTCACATCTCACCAACTTCTAGACCCTGGAAGGCACACAATCGCTTCATTTCCCTTTATATCCTCAACGTCATTCACAGTACCTAACATTTGGAAAACACTGAAATGTTTGCTCTAAGAATGCCTTTGATGACTTTCAGTAAGTTTCTGTGATTCTAAGAGTGTAAAATAAGAAATGGTAAAATATGTCTATGGCAGAAATAAGTATACTGTTAGAAAAATGAAGAAACACCAGGCCAGACATGGTGGCTCATGCCCATAATCCCAGCACTTTCGGAGATCAAGGTAGGAGGATCACGATCCCAGGAGTTAGACACCAGCCTGAGCAACATAGTGAAACTCCATCTCTACTAAAAATACAAAAATTAGCCAGGTGCAGTAGCGCATGCCTGTAGTCCCAGCTACTTGGGAGGCTCAGGCATGAGAATCACCTGAACCCAGGAGGCAGAGGTTGCCATGAGGCGAGATCGTGCCACTGCACTCCAGCCTGGGCAACAGAGTGAGACTCTGTTTCAAAAAAAAAAGACGCAACATTGATTGTGTTTTATAGTAGAGTCCAAAAGTCATACACGGAACAAACAATTACTAAAAAGGGGCTGGTTAGGAGGCTATCAAAGACAAAATATATAAAAAGAAACAACAAAGAAAATGAATCACACTATCGGTCCACACTCAATTGAGATGTTATTCTCAAGCATAAATTATAGCAAAACCAAAGGGGAAAACAGTAGTCACCTTATATGCTGACATTCTATCTCTCAGCTATTGCTGTATATCAAAATAGATGTAACTGCAGATATGGATACAATGATAGATGTAGATGTGCCAATATAAATCCATCTATAAGCTATTAATATATGAAGTGGAATAATGGTACAGAAGAGATACTCTTACTTGTATAAGAAAAAGGGAGGGGGGATATAAACATAAAAGCTTGAATACTCAGACAATTTCTGGAATAACAGTAGTAAGCCTCCAGATATCGTAAGTAAGGCTCTGAGGTGGAGGAAGATTTCATGGAATACTCCTTTCTAGTCTAAATTTTTATCATGGGCATATATTTTCATTAAAAAAAAAAAAAAAAACTAGTTTTTTTTTTTTTTTTTGAGATGGAGTCTTGCTCTGTCACCCAGGCTGGAGTGCAGTGGCACAATCTCCACCTACTGCAAGCTCCACCTCCTGGGTTCACGCCATTCTCCCACCTCAGCCTCCCAAGTAGCTGGGACTACAGGTGCCCACCACCACGCCCGGCTAATTTTTTTTTTTTGTATTTTTAGTAGAGACGGGGTTTCACAGTGTTAGCCAGGATGGTCTCAATCTCCTGACCTTGTGATCCGCCTGCCTCGGCCTCCCAAAGTGCTGGGATTACAGGTGTGAGCCACAGTGCCCAGCAAAAAAAAACTAGTTTAGGCCTCTTGAAACACCTGGCTCCTGGCATGCTCCCCATTCAGAACCTAGGCTGCCTGTCCCATCCAAGCCACATGGAGGGGCCACAGGTCAGTGCCCAAGTCAGCAAGCGGCACGAACTGCAGTCATGAAAAGGAGCCATCTTTGATGTCCTGCCCACTCAAGACATGAGCACCGGCCTCTGTCTCACGGCAACCACGTGAGAGGCCTGGGGTTAGAACTGCTCAGTTAAGCCCGCCAATCCGCAGGACTGTGAGCAAAAATAACAAATTGTTCTAAGCCAAGGGAAAAATAAAACTAGTTAAGGCTTTTTGTTTTTAATTGATAGTTTGTATTCCATCCTGGTATCCCTGCAAAATAACATTAAAATAAATTAAGGGGAAGCCCCACAAGAACAGAGAAAACTGAAGAAATGTGAAGGAGAAAAGAAGAAACATGTCTACAAAGTTTGGAAGATAGAAAACAGATAGAAAACTGTTAGTAGGCCTGAGAAATTACAGGAGCCTAAACGTATTTTCTAGAGAAACTAAGGAGAAAAGGCCCAGTGGAAGGCAAGACTGAGGCCTAGGCTTCTGACCTGGATTATTAAGGAAAAGTCTAACAGTAAGCGTGAGCCCTAGCCAAAGCAATCAGCTTTGAGAATAGACTAAAGATATCTTTAGAAATGCACAAACATAAGACATCTACCTTCTACACATCATTTCATAAGAAACTACAGCAGGCCATGCTTCAGCAAAGTGAGGGTGTTAACCAAGAGATGGAAGACCTGGGATAAAGAAACCGGCTCAAATCACGAGGACAGCTCCGCAGTGGGCCCATATGCAGCCAGCTCACACAGGAACAGGAATGCAGAGTCTCTGGCACAGAAGCCTCCAGGAAAAAAGGCAATTGATATACTATCTGACTTGTGTAAACATCTGAAAATACTACCAACAGACATGGGGCAAACCTGAAGGAAAAATTAAGGATTTCTATACTGAAATTAGCAAATATGGGAAAGAGAAGGTGAGGCAGTTTCTCAGTTCGGGAAAAACAAAAAGTTGTAAAAGAAGGAAATGTAATTATAGATACTATTTGGGTCTACAGGAAGTGATATTTTAGGTACCTACTTAATGCTAACTATTACTGTAAAAAAACTGAGTATGAAGAAGTGAAGTAGGTTATAACAGGAAGTCAACAGATAATACCTAAAGTAAACTAAGAAATCGGCCTATTACTTAGAGAAAAGGAAAAACTCTCAAAGCGGTGGGGTGCAGGGTTGCTGTTTACATCAGAATTCTTTTGAAAATCAGTTTGAAAACTAATGTGCAGATATTAATGATAGAAATGATGTATGTTTTAATTAACCACAATTGTTCTTTTTTTATTAATATTATTTTGAGATGGAGTCTCGCTCTGTCGCCCAGGCTGGAATGCAGCGGCATGATTTCAGGTCACTGCAGCCTCTGCCTCCCAGGTTACAGCGATTCTCTTGCCTCAGCCTCCCAAATAGCTGGGATTACAGGCACCTGCCACCATGCCCAGCTAATTTTTTTTTGTATTTTTAGTAGAGATGGGGTTTCGCCATGTTGGCCAGGCTGGTCTCAAACTCCTGACCTCAAGTGATCTGCCTGCCTCAGCCTCCCAAAGTGCTGGGATTACAGGTGTGAGCCACCACACCCGGCCCGCAGTTGTTTTTAAATAATTACAAGAATAATCACACGAAATAAAGTGTTGGGTTCAATAACAGAAGATATCACAGACACTTTGACTGTTACTATTATCATCAAAACTCAAAATGCCAGAAGTCTTGTTACTTTAAATATAAACTGAGAAGGTACTACATTCTTCTCTCCTGTAATACAAAAGAATCCATTCCAGAATCGACCTTACCTTTAACAAAATAAATCAAGCTTATTGGTTTGGTAAATGCGAGAAAATACTCAAAGTTTCTACAAAGAATACCAAGAAAACGCACAAATGTGCTTTGATAAACACAGAATCAGAGTCAAGTGTTTTACTCTCCAAAATTTTAGTATGATCTTCTTAGCTGATAACAATCATAATCTCTCCATGATCATAATCCTTCCAATTGGTCAGAATTTAAAATGGACCAACTATCATCATATGGATACCCTTAAAAGAGTAGAAATTTTTCAATACCTATTTCTATGAATGTACTTTCTATAGATACAGCAGTGAAAAGTTTTTTTAAATGAAGGAACAGATTTGGAAAGCTGAACTGAACAATAAACCTGAACGAAAGGCTGGGTGCAGTGGCTCGTGCCTGTAATCCCAGCACTTTGGGAAGCCAAGGCAGAAGGATCCCTTGAGCCCAGGAGTTCGAGACCTGCCTGGGCCACATGGGGAGACCCAATCTCTGGGAAAATAAAATGAAATTTAAAATTTTAAAAAGTAACAAAAAACCTGAATGTAAAAGGTGGAAAATTCTTCAAAAATATATTCCTCCTCATTACATCAAAACAAATTATCTGAAAATTCCCATTATCATTTCAGATTGTATTTCACTTTCTGGCTTTTTAGAATTAGAAGGCCTAGGAACTGAAGGAGCTGAGGAGCACCATAAAGAACATCATAACTATTTAATGAAATAGCATACTTCTACAGGACTGGACATGCTTTCCCACATATTCTGTATATTTTTAAAGAGAGATGGAAAAGAATTACCCAGTTTCTAAGACTGTACCAGGAGAAAAATTCATTTATTGGGAAACTCCTAGGAGCTAAAACAGTAACTATTAACAGCTAACGTGAAAACTCACAAATAAATTTCATTTCCTTCTTTTAAAGTGAAAATAATAATAATAAAAATTTAAGTAGTGCCAGGTACTAAGCGCTTTACAAAGAAACTGAAGCACAGAGAAATTAATTAAATATCTCATTTTTGTTTGTTTGTTTGTTTTTTGAGATGGAGTTTCCCTCTTGTTGCCCAGGCTGGAGTGCAGTGGTGCGATCTCGGCTTACTGGTAGCTGGGATTACAAGCATGCGCCACCACGCCCGGCTAATTCTGTATTTTTAGTAGAGATGGGGTTTCTCCATGTTGATCAGGCTGGTCTCGAACTCCCAACCTCAGGTGATCCGTGCACCTCAGCCTCCCAAAGTGTTGGGATTACAGGCATGAGCCACCGCGCCCAGCCCAAATATCTCACTGTTAACCAGTAATTGGTAGGTCCAGAATTCACATGAGCAATCTGGCTTTTAAAAAGCACATTTAAAAAAATCAGTTTCTTAGGGGTTATTTTTGTGATCTGTAAAATTTTATGGAAAAGATATCTGTAAATTCTAACTTTATCTTAAGAATCTAATTTTTAATTTAAAAATTACAAAAACATGTGGCACAGCATACTATAAACAGTTGCATGTATTATAAACTACGTCTAAAAAACTAATTACCCTGATTAATTCTACATGAAAAAGCTCTATTTCCTAGGGACAAATAAAGCAATATATATGTGAAAGTTTCTTCATAAATTAAATTTGGTTAATAATTTTATGTACTTAAAAGTTTTTTTACTATAATTTGCAAAGAAAATTTTCAAACACATGGAGTGATTCCTTTCTTTTTTTTTGAGATAGAGTTTTGCTCGTTGCCCAGGCTGGAGTGCAATGGCGCGATCTCGGCTCCCCGCAACCTCTGCCTCCCAGGTTCAAGCGATTCTCCTGCCTTAGCCTCCCAAGTAGCTGAAATTGTAGGCATGCGCCACCATGCCCACCTAATTCTGTGTTTTTAGTAGAGACGGGGTTTCTTCATGTTGGTCAGGCTTCTCTCAAACTCCCGACCTCAGGTGTTCCGCCTGTCTCAGCCTTCCAAAGTGCTGGGATTACAGGCGTGAGCCACTGCGCCCGGCCTGGAGTGATTCTTCACAAGCACTTTTTAAACCCACTATAAGGGAGTAATTGCTATTTAAACCCACTATAAGGGAGTAATTGCTATTTAAGAACATGATGAAAGAAATAGCTTTATACACAAGAAACAATGAAAAAAAGAGGCTGGAATAAAATTTAACCAAAAAATTACTAATTTAAATAACAGAAATAAAAATAAACATGGAAAATATGTTAGCTACATATCAATACAGAATATTCCTTAACTTACCTGCCAGATAGAGGGCAAATGATATAAATCTATGGTAGCGAATGAGGAACTGAAGTTGTTCTTCTCTTTGAACAAATGTAGCAAAATAATCAGCTATAGTCTCTCCATAGAAAAAGTAGTTTACACACAATAGAAAGTACCTATAATTCAAAAACAATTAGCTTTTCTATATTTGAAGCTTTCCTTCCCCTCAAACTCAACAAAATTATTTTCTACATTCTGATGACACAAAGATCAAAACCAAGTTCAGAAGACCAATTCAAGATATATTTTACCAAAATGCTATTTTCCTGTTTTAAACTTAATTTCAAATTTATTGACTAGCAAAAATTTACCGAATATAGTTCATACCTTTATTTAGCTGAAAATCTAATGCCAGAGATAATTAGGAAACAATGTAGAAAATACTACACACACACAATCCCTCACCCTTGAGGTGGGAGCAGTGTGCGTGTCTGTGTGTATAAATTTAATACTTTGTGTGTATGTATAATGTGTGTATGTTTGTGTGTGTGTATGATTTTAATACTTTGTATGTATGTATAATGTGTGGGTGTATATATTAAGGTATTAAGTTCATGATGAAAATTAACTTCTAACTACTCACAGCTCTAATGCTTTTTAATGCAGAAGTCCTAAGACAAATCCCCACCTGTCCTCAGGAATATTAAGAGGGAAAGAAAAAAGAGGCAATTCAACCTGTCTCCCCACTGCCCTGCACACACTGGCATCTCCCCTCTTCTAATGCTCCTAGTGGACTCCAGATGAGCAGGGATTCTTACTCTGTAAGGCAGTCAAGGCCTAACCTGTTCTACCAATCCAACTATTTACCCACTGTCCACTAATCAAAACCATCTGCTCAGAAGGGCCAGGAATATCTCATCAACGGTAGTATAAGTACATCTGTCCCACATCTAGAAACTGATGGGTGCTATGTCCCAACCAGAAAACTCTTCTTTATTCAAAACTTGTCTTCATTTCAAATACCAGTTTATCTTTTACCTCTTGTTTGACACCTTCTACAATCACTGGAGCCCATCCTTATTTATCTTCTCTTTTTTTTAATACTTAGAATCAATACTGCATGGTTTTGCATTTAATTATTCTCCAATTACTTTATCTATCTAACATTTCCTATATACTTTGCCACTCATGAAGAAACCTGCTAGAAGGAAAAATCAGCTATCACCGAAATCAAGACACTTCTTTTTGACTATTCCAAACCCCATCTGTTTTAATAAGACACTGACTCCCTGGTTGATATTAATCAACTATATTAAAAAGGATGGCCACTTGGGTTAAATATGAACTATAACGTTATCATGTTTCCTAGTCAAGGTTCTGATAGCAATGATTTATATACGAAAAGTTTTAAAAGATATAAAATTTTAAATGTTAATATCATTATGGTGATTTTGTTACTAACTTTACATGCATTTGTATATATACAATATGTTGTATGTTATCATGTCAACTGAGCGGAAATGAAGGAAAATGAAGGAAAAGATTATATGTAAATATTTTGCTAAAATTAGTATTGTAAAGGATACAAAAATGTTTCCAATACAATGTTTAGTTTTTTATTAAAAAAAGGACAAGAATGGTGTATATATTCACATATTACATATCTCTACAAAGACTAAAATATATGATCTGAAAAAAGTTGTATTGGAGTAGGAAAGACAAAGGTGATCTTCTTTTCAAAATTCAATTACATTATTTTTATTTATCTTTCTGTAGAATCAATCTATAGGGTAAACTGAGTGGATACTGACTGATCAAGACGCTTCCTTCACAAACTTCAGAAATTAACTTTTCATATCTGAAATAGTTTCAAGCTTACTTACCAACTTAGTGTTCTAAACCATGGTAGATCATAAGAATGATAGACTCTATAACCTATAGTGATAATTTCATGGAAGCATTTCACTTGGATGCCCAGAACCTGAAACCAAGAGAAAACATTAACATACATTTCGCAATGTTTACATTTGTGTTTAATCATTCAATAAAGCAGTTTGTCGTATGTATTTAAAAAATCTTAATCTACCAATGTTTAATTATTCTAAATGTCAGTAAAAAATGCAATATTCCATGTCTCTAAAATCAAGTGATGCCTCAAAGGGGTAGGCAAAATAATGCTTTACTCAAAAAGGCTTGGAAGATCCTTCCCGGGGTGGGGAATGGCACTGGAATTTAAAGTTTGAGGGATATAGTCTGGTTGGCCGCAGTTGACTAGGATTTATCCCTCATCACTACTTCATTCTTGAGATTGTCCTTGTCAAGATGGAGAATCTTTTTGTCCAACCTGTCCATTATGTTTCTTGAGATACCCTAAGAAAATCATATATGAAAGTTTGCTTGCATATATTTATTTGTAACCATGCATTGTTACACTTGCAAATAATAAAGATACTGTCAGGACAAATAGTTAGAACACTTTCTACCCAGTCACCCTGGAATGGCCTTTTCATCCTCCCAGCTGTGTCAACTCTCCCATAGCCAGCTACTGGCTGCTCAATCTAAGCTGGGCTACCTTAGCAAAGTATAAGCAACCTTCCACATTTGTAGCCACTTTGGCCAGTCAACTGAGTTTATGCATTTCTGTTTACACAGTATCCTGATTGCACACCTATTACATGGGCTTAGATTTATAAATCCCTTTTTGATGTTCTATTTTGTAGTCCTTCAAACTGCTGCATTCAGCAACCTGGGTGAAGGTAATTTCTCAAGATGTAGCATCACACCCAGTTCTTGACCTGTCGATTCCAAGACTCAAAGAGCAAATGGCAAGTCGAACACTTATTATCATGAATTAAGGGGTAAAAATCTTTGTGAATATGGCAGACTAGCTTTTCAATGTCTAGTGAATACACCCCAAGGGCTTGTTTTTATATTGTCCTTGAGCTAAGAATGGATTTTTATATTTTTTAAAGAGTTATTTAAAAATCAAATATTATGTGACCGAAACATATGCAGCTCCTTAAAGCCTAAAATATTACTTTTTTTTAATTTTTTTTTTGAGACGGAGTCTTGCTCTGTCGCCCAGGCTGGAGTGCAGTGGCGCAATCTCGGCTCACTGCAAGCTCCGCCTCCTGGGTTCACGCCATTCTCCTGCCTCAGCCTCTCCAAGTAGCTGGGACTACAGGCGCCCGCCACCACGCCCAGCTAATTTTTTTTTTGTTTTTGTATTTTTTTAGTAGAGACGGGGTTTCACCGTGGTCTCGATCTCCTGACCTCGTGATCCACCCGCCTCGGCCACCCAAAGTGCTGGGATTACAAGCGTGAGCCACCACGCCCGGCCACGAGCCTAAAATATTACTATCTGGTCCTTTAACAGAAAAAGCTTACCAAATTCTGTCAGAGGATATATTCTGGGATTTCTTTTTAAGATTTCCACAAGTTAGTTTTCCAAAACCTACCGTTCAGGGTATTCTTAAGCTATTTTTTCCCATTATACTGATTACATGTCCAATCACATACTTTAAAAAGTAAATGTGTCTTTTCAGCCACATGATAAAGTACGTCAAACTATAAACAGTACTTTTAGGGAAAAGTCATAAATGTGTTATAAAGACAGGAGGAAATCTAAGTGTCCTTCTTCAAATAACATTTGTATATAATATCAAGTCATTTCTAACAAAAATACAGAACAGAGACAATGTTTAGTATTAAGATAAAACAGTAAAGCAAAGTTAGTCAGATCCAAAGGGCTTTTAAAATATCATACTGATGTAATTTCTATGAACATATTTGGTAGGGTACATCCACTGGCACTATAAATTGTATTTCTTTTACTGAGAGGGGAGAACAAAAGTATTTTTTTTTAAGTCTTTTCATTTTTATTACTCAAAAAAGTTTCATTTTTTTTATTTAGCTTTCTGACTCTGTGCTTGTGCCTTCAACACTTTCACAACGATTTTCTGCTCCTCGATAAGGAAAGCATGCTTGATCCTGTCACGAACACATTTAGCATACATGGAACCACCATAGGCCCTGCTGACATGTTTCTTTGTTTTGGACAATCTCAAAAGAACTTTAGGTCTTACAGCACGAACCCCTCGAAGTCTGCCTGGGCACACACCACATGCAGATTTTGGTGCTTTCCCAACCTTCTTGGTATAAAGGTAAACAATTCTATTACCAGGGGTTCGGGACAGCCTAGTTTTGTTAGAGGCTGTATTGTAGGAAAGCCTACGTTGGTATGTCAAACGCTGGACCATTCTGAGTACCTGCAACCAATGTCCCCGGAAGAGGAAGGAAAAACAACAAAAGTATTTTTAATAACACATTATATTTATATGATCATCAACTATAGCTTGCAGGGACAATTAATATGGAACTTCTAGGAAAACAGAAAACAAAAGGTTCCAAATAGTAGTGTTGAAATCCTTAAACTATATGTGTATCTTCCAGGACTGGAGGATTACACAGAAATTAATACTCCATACCATCAACACTGGTAGCAATGTACACTCATAGGACTCTGTTGGCCCAATTAATGTTTCAAGAACCTTAAAAACAACAGTCAGTATTTAAGTGTCTACTCTTTACTAGTTACTGAGGACTTACAGAAATAACATAGGGCGTCTGTTCATAGAGAGGTACAGTCTCTCAGGGAGGAAACACGACTACAACCCATGTGAAACAGGCAAATGGACGTGTGTAGAGGCAGACACACCTGTGGCAGGGGCAGGGGGTGGGCAACAGCAGAGCCAGAGGAGGGGGATCTGCAGAGTCACCGCCTGCAGAGGGAATGGGGCGTATTAAGGGAACTACTAGGAGGGTGGAGTTGCTGGAAGACAAAGGTGGGGGTAAGAAGGAGAGAGAGATGAGCCTGGTCCTGGAATCCTAGGAAACAGCAGGAAGCACTGCACCGAGGAGTTGAAAGGACACGACTGGACATGAGAGTTCAGGAGAATAAGGTGGAAACAGTGTACTGGGGAGGTGACAAGAGTAAAGGCAGTCAGGCAGGCAAGATGCCACTTCACTATCCAGCTGAAGTGGTAGCGGAGTAGAGAAGAAGACAGGAGAGAAGTATAGGGGGTAGAACTGACTAGACTTGGTGGGTGAGGAAATTGAGGGGCTAAGGGAGAAAAGGGAACACAAAATAACACCAAGGAAGGCTTGGGAAAGTAGACAGTATGAAAGGATTATACAAATTGGGTCAATTGTCACATTCAACTAAAATCAGAGATGAGGGGCCAAGCGGAAAAAGCACTCAGGGCACACAGCACCTGCTCCACGAATTATCCAAAGCCCAGCTGCTGAAACAGCTGGCCATACCCTCAGACCAGGTTTACTTAGTGGCTGCTGAAACAACAATGTGCCATGACTCTAAGACTAATTTTACCTGCCACCACCGTCACTCACCAATCAGAGCCTGCCAACTCCCCAAAGTTCACTAGTGCCAATGGGCTTTCTTTCAAAACAATATGTAGCATTTCTCTCTTTAATAAAACTCCCAAACTTCTCTCATTAATAAAACTCCCAACCTTCTCTTTGTTCTTTAGACACATCAAAGACCACCCTGGTCTGGGTATATGCTCTGAAGTGCAATTCTGTTTTTTTTAAAAAATATATATACATTCCCAAATAAAATGCTTTGCATAGAGATTTGTCTGTGTATTGTTATTTAACTTTGACAACAGATTTACTCTGGATGGCTGAGGTATGGACTAGAAGTTCAGATCTGGACATTTTGAGTATGAACTATACTGAGTACCTATGGGTTATCCAAATAAGTGTCTATTTTCACTTTGCAAATTTTTTCTAAGAAAATACTCCCGCATATAAAGTTAGAGCATATTTATGTTCTAGTATGTTCAGGATAGTGTTATTCACAATCAAAAAAAAAAAAAACAGAACATAACCTGAATATCTAAAAATAACACATGATTTGCAACTTTAAATGATGCACTAATGAATTCAGATATTCATTCACTTTAAGTGAATAACTGCATGATGAACTACATTCCATCAAGCAGACAATCTAGTAAAGCTAATGATTATAAAGACTACAGAACAACACAAAACTTTTTTAAATAAGTTTGGTTTTTTTAGAGACAGGGTTGTGCCATATTATCCAGGCTGGACTCAGACTGGAATTTCAGGGCTCAAGTGATCCTCCTGCCTCAGTCTCTCGAATAGCTGAGACTACAGGTGTGTGCCACCGCACCTGACCACAAAATTTTTGATGTGATATTTAGCTTAAAAAGCAGGATGCACAATGTTAGTCACATTATTATTATGACTATGGTTTTAAAAACATAAATTAAGCAAAAAGTGATGAAATAAAATATATCAAATAACACTACTAATTGCATTTTGGTAGTTAACAATAGGGTTGGAATGATTATTTTTAATTATCTATTTTCCAAAGTAATTTGAATACACACAACTCTCATAATGGGAAAAAGTAAACACACGATTTAAAAGTAAATTACACAGCATGAATTAAAACTTAATGACAACAGTTTCCAAGAAGGCGGGGTGGAGGGGGGAACCTCTTTCAATATCTTCTATGTGTTCACATCTGCCTTTAAATCAAAACATGCTTTAGTAACTCCATCACTTAGAAAGTTTGATTCTAAGCTGTGAATACAATTTAAAAACTACAAATAGAAGGCCTTTTAAGGAACATGGATATGCATTCCATATTAAAATAGTAGCTGTAATTTCCTAGAAGTTTCATTTGTTTGTTTTCTGAGACAAAGTCTCACTCTGTTGCCTAGGCTGGAGTGCAGTGGCGCAATCTCAGCTCGCTGAAACCTCTGCCTCTTGGGTTCAAGTGATTCTCTTGCCTCAGCCACCTGAGTAGCTAGGACTACAGGTGTGCGCCACCACATCCAGCTAATTTTTTGTATTTTGAGTAGAGACAGGGTTTCACCATGTTGGCCAGGCTGGTCTCGAACTTCTGACCTCAAGCAATCTGCCCGCCTCGCCCTCCCAAAGTGCTGAGATTACAGGCGTGAGCCACCGCGCCCGACCTCCTAGAAGTTTTTAATAAAACTTTTTTTTGTTGTTGTTAATAAAGTAGAATAACATTTATTTCTTAAAATTTTTATTATACATGCTGTATTCATGGAAAACCAAGATCTTTAAAGGAACTCAAATTAGATATAAATTATGTTCGGCTCTGAGCTGGTTATAAATCATGTTTAGCATGGAAACAGTTAAACTGAAGCTTTCTTCTCCTTATAGGTTGCCATCATTTTCTTGATCTCCGCAATAGCTTTCCCTGGATTCAGACCCTTAGGACAGGTCCTTGTGCAGTTCATGATGGTGTGGCAGCAGTATAGCGAGAATGGGTCCTGCAGCTTGCCAGGCGCTCCTCTGTGAAGTCGTCTCTGGAGTCAATCATCCAGCGATAGGCCTGCATAAGAACTGCAGGCCCCAGATATTTGTCTCTGTTCCACCAGTAGCTGGGGCAGCTGGTGCTACAGCAGGCACAGAGAATGCACTCGTAGAGCCCGTCCAGTTTCTCACGCTCTTCCATGGACTGCAGATACTGCTGCTTGCCTTCCTGAGATTCATCCTTCTTCTTCAAATAAGGCTCAATGGATTTGTACTGTGCATAGAAGTTGCTCAAATCGGGAACAAGATCCTTTATCACATACATGTGTGGAAGAGGGTAGATTTTTGAGACCTTATTGAGGTTGGTGTCAATCCTTCGGGTGCAAACTAGAGTGTTGCCTCCATTGATGTTCACTGCACAAGAGCCACAGATGCCTTCTCTGCATGATCTTCGGAAGGTCAAAGTAGAGTCAACTTCATTCTTAATCTTGATTAAAGCATCCAATACCATGGGGCCACGTTTATTAAGGTCAACTTCATAAGTCTGCATATGAGGTTTGCCTCCAGCCTTGTCTGGGTCTCATCGATAGATGGCAAATTTCTTGATACGGGGAGCTGCGGCTGCAGCTGTCTGGGCTCCTCAGGAGGCCTGCAGGCAGGCTCCGCCAAGGGTTGTGGCCGGTAACCGGCGCGACCACCGCCGCCATCTTGGCTCCTGACGTCAGCCCCACCCCTTAACCCTGAGGTCGCTCTCCGCCGGTGTGTCCTGTCGAACATCGCGGCGTCCAGCCTGCTTCCACCGAGGACCCGCTAGCCGCCAAACTTTTTTTTTTGAATTTGTCATTTTTGAGTGCTGACATTATAAGGCAACTGCAAGCTAGATACAACGTGTCCTTCTCAAAATATAAATGATCTAGTTAAGAATAGGAATAGAAGTAAGGTTTTAAAACACATAAAGTAGTATCAATTGAGTACCAACTATATGTGTGAATCATCCATATTCTTAACATAAATATCATATAAACATAATATATATATCTACGCATGTATGTGTATGTAATAAACTTAAATAACCAGTAACAGTTCAAACCTACTTTAGTTAGATCTTTAATATTCTTTTTTTTTGAGACAGGATCTCACTCTGTCACCCAGACTGGAGTGCAGTGGTGTGATCTCAGCTCACTGCAACCTCCACCTCCCAGGATCAAGCGATTCTCCTGCCTCAGCCTCCCAAGTAGCTCAGATTACAGGCACATGCCACTACCACTTGGCTAATTTTTACATTTTTAATAGAGATGGGGTTTCACCATTTTGGCCAGGCTGGTCTTGAACTCCTGACCTCAAATGATCCACCTGCCTTGGCCTCCCAAAGTGCTGAGATTACAGGCATGAGCCACCACACCTGGCCAGATCTTTAACATTCTTATTTTCTCCTTTAATTAAACTTGCCAATTGAAGCAAATAACTTGTAATAAGATCATATTTTCCTTTCATAGTAGAAAAAAACAAAAAAACTCAAGTACTGTAGGCACACTTATGGTTCTCTTAAAAAATCAGAATCCAAATGTATGCATGCATGTCTTTAAAACTCTCTTGAATTTTGTCTTAAAGAGCGGTTAGAAAATAGTTTTTATCCACAAATTCTTGCCCTAGTTATTATACTCAACAGTTCAGTTTGGAGAAAAATGTAAATCACAGGGGAACCCACCAAATCTGCCTAAGTCACTGTATCTAGGATACTGGTGGTTTCTGATATCTTAGATCAACATTTTCTTCTTACTCCTTACCTCTCCCAAATAAATTCTTCTTAATTCTTAATTCCAAATAAATTCTCCCAAAATACTTCTCCTTACTGCTTCCCAAATAAAACCCAAACTTCTTCACATAGCAAGGCCCTCCAGAATCTGATCTCTAATTATTTTTCAGCCCTGTGCTCAAGGAAAAAGCACCTTTTCTGCCACCCAGGGAGCACTGTGAACAAAGGTCCAAGTGGCACACTTCTAGCCACTTGGACCTTTGCTCACAGTGCTGCCTCCACCCTGATACACTGCTCAAGATCATACTCAAAGGTCCCTTCACCCACAAAGACTTGTGGGGCTCCTTGCTCTCACTTGGTCCCTTCTTCCTCAAGCCTGCCCACTCACCACCTGGCACTGAAAAGTGCTCTGCACACACTTGCTTCTTAAATGCCCAAGTCCCAGGGCCAATGGTGATCATTTTAGCCCTTGGCATGTTCAGCGACAGAAGACTAGGAGCTGGGGGGCCTCTTCCTGGAATCAAACCCAGACAATTGCCCACGCCTGCCCACTTGGCTTTCAAGCTCGGCTTCCTCTGCCCTCACATTAAGTCTATCCTATTTATTATCCATTTTTCCTTTGTGAGAAAAAGGACTTTAAGATCTTAGCAAATTAGCAGAAAAAGAAATTAACTTCTTATTCATTTTCATTACTTGATTTCCCCAAGGAAGTGAAAAATTAATGAGATGACAAAAAGAGAAGTGAAAGAGGCTTTGAGGTGCTTATAAAAGCCACTTTAAGTGGCTTCAAGAGCTGATGGAATTTTTTTTCATCATGTCTAATTTCACATCAAAACTTATTCTTTTATAAAAATAAAAGGAAAACCATATCATATAGCTCATAAGCTTATGAGCTATGAATAGAATTGAATATGGAGGGAGATTGGCAAAATGGATAAACACATTTCTAAGTGGGTAAAGAGAAATCAGAGATGAAGGAGATGAGTACATAAGAAGAACCTGGATTAACTGAGAAGGAATGAGAAAAAGTAATAACAATGATAATACTAATAAAGGAGGCCACAGGGCACCCTGGAGAGCAGGCTCTCACTGTGTGCTGTCAAACCATGCTCAGCACTGCCTAAGTGCTTGATGAATGCATTGGACAAATGCATTTCTCCTCGGTTTCAACACTTGTGGGCTTCAAATGTTTCATGCTTTAAATATCTGGGCTTCTGCACATGGAAATCCTCTGCCTGTGATGGTCCTCCCCAAGACTCCATCCTTTACCTTGTTGATTTCCACTCAACCTTCAGATTGCAGCCCACGTGCTTGGCACTGTGCCTCTGGAAAGTCTCCCAGCTCCATCATTGCTCTCTTAGTATTATTCTTTTTTTCAAATGCTTATTGTAGTTTGTAATTATATATAGTCATGTGTTGCTTAACAATGGGGTATGTTCTGAGAAATGCATCATTAGGCAATTTCGTTGTTGTGCCAACGTCATAGAGTATACTTACAAAACCTAGATGGTATGGCCTCTTATACATCTAGTCTATATGGTATAGCCTATTGGTCCTAGGCTTTAAATTTGTACAACATGTTACTTTACTGAATACTTTTGGCAATTGGAATAAAATCATGAGGCAATAGGAATTTTTTGGCTCCATTATAATCTTATAGGATCTCCGTCGTATAGTTCTCTATCACTGACCAAAATGTCATCAGGTGGCATCTGACTGTAAATACATAATCAGCTCTTTAAAGTGCAGATAGTATGCTCCATGAGGGCAGAGACAGGTACATTTTTCTCAGTACCACTGTATCATCCCTAGAACTAATGTAATGCCTGGCATACAGCAGGCATCTTGGAAGCGTTTGTTACACGAATGAATGAAGGGTTTAAATACTTCTTTGGCTTCCTGACTTGTTGAGCTTCCCACACATACCAAAATCCAAAACTCCCAGAATGGTTTTTCCTTGCCTCTCCAGTGCCCTATATAGACACCCTCTACACGTGCAACTTGCAGATCTTCCAATGGACCACATCCTCTCACTACCTCCACACCCCACTCATGATGTCTCCATTTTGGAATTCCTTCCCCTGTCCAGTATTCAGGACTCGGCTTCGGCACTGTCTCTTCTGGAAGCCCCATCCTAATCTCTCCCTCAGACTGGATTAGGTGCTTTTCTACCGTGCACTCCTAACATGTTCTACCATAGAACTTATCTCGCTTATTTATCATACTATTTATTCATATGATTACTTGTATGTTTTTGCCATTACACTGAGTTCCTTGAAATCAGGAATCTAGCTAATAGTCATATGTTGATGTTATGTAAGTGCATATTTCTGTCATTTTTTTTTTTTTTTGAGATGGTCCCACTGTGTTGCCCAGGCTAGAGTGCAGTAGCACAATCACAGCTCACAGCAGCCTCAACCTCCTGGGCTCAAGTGATCCTCCCACCTCAGCCTCCCCAGTAGCTGGGACTATAGGTGTGAACCACCACCCCCAGCTTATTTTTTAAAATTTTCTGTAGAGACAAGGTCTCAGGCTCATGTTTTTTTGCCCAGGCTCATGTCATATCTTTTATAAAATATGCTTGGCACAATGTCAGACACATAGACATGTACCTGTTACACAAACTTGGTCTCTGCTGAATGAACACACTGAATAGTCATTTTGCAAATAGAAAAGATTAAGTCAGATCATATCATGAAATAAAAGACACTTAGAGGAACTAAATATGCTATGACTGAGTGTTGAATTAGCTTCTTTTTTATGATATGCTCAAATGACTTCAATCCTATATAAATGTTGAAAAACAAAGCAAGAGACACTCAGGGAAAAGTCAAAAACTTACAAGAAGCATCAGCATGAAGGATCCCATATAGATGATCAGGAAAAACAATGAGATCATAGTTAGAGTGAGAATTCCACGTATCCACCAGTTTTTCCACCTACAAAGAAAACGTAAAGTTAGCATTTAACGTGTTCTTAAGGTTTTTTGTATGGTTTCAGTATTGATTTGCCAGATTTATGAATTTTCCTTAACTATACTTTAAGATTCCACTACTTCACTTTATATGATAACAAACAAGAAAAACAAAAAACAAACAGCATTCATTCACACACTGGGAGATAAATTAACTTTTAAAGTTATGTTAGCCAAGAAAGAAAATAATTTTTTTTTTTTTTTTTTGAGACAGAGTCTCACTCTGTCGCCCAGGCTGGAGTGCAGCGGCGCCATCTCGGCTCACTGCAAGCTCCACCTCCCGGGTTCACGCCATTCTCCTGCCTCAGCCTCCCGAGTAGCTGGGACTAGAGGCGCCCGCCACCACACTCAGCTAATTTTTTTGTATTTTTAGTAGAGACAGGGTTTCATTGTATTAGCCAGGATGGTCTCGATCTCCCGACCTCGTGATCTGCCTGCCTTGGCCTCCCAAAGTGCTGGGATTACAGGTGTGAGCCACCATGCCTGGCCAGAAAGAAAATAATTTTTGTTAAATGTGAGTAGGGAATAAATCGTGAGGTTAGGGAGTTAGGTGGTCAGGGTGGATATGAAAGTCAGGTATCCCACCAGGGACCACATGGAGGGGAAGAACGAGCCAGATACAAAAGCCCTCAAAAGAGATGATGCCCAATTAGGATGGCAGATGAATAGAGTCATGATTTTAAGAATATGATATAGATAGCATGGACTGCCAATAAGAATAAATAATGAAAAATAATACCAAACTAAAACTGAAAGAACAGTGATTTCAGTGAAATGAAGGAGTGAGGTGCCAGTTACCTAAGAGGTCAGCTACTGAGGATAAAGACAGATGAAAGGACACTTCTATTGTTCAAAGTGTATTGACTGCTTTCTTTGATTAGGGACAAAGCCTTTAGTAAAAGTATTTCCTTGGCCTGGCACGGTGGCTCACACCTGTAATCCCAGCACTTTGGGAGGCCGAGGCGGGCAGATCACGAGGTCAGGAAATCGAGACCATCCTGGCTAACACGGTGAAACCCCGCCTCTACTAAAAATGCAAAATAATTAGCCGGGCGTGGTGGTGGGTGCCTGTAGTCCCAGCTACTCGGGAGGCTGAGGCAGGAGAATGGTGTGAACCCCGGAGGCAGAGCTTGCAGGGAGCCGAGATCACGCCACTGCACTCCAGCCTGGGCGACTGAGCGAGACTCCGTCTCCAAAAAACGAAGTATTTCCTTATCCTTGGGCCTTTCTTTGCTCCTCAGAGCAGAGCTTTCCTGCTGGTACACCAGCTGGTCCCTGCCATGCTGAGAACTGGCCTCCCTCAACCCTCGCTGTAAGGGCCTGGCATGCCTGACCGCACCCCACCACCACCACAAGCCTCACACTTCATCCCCAGTATGCCATACAAATAATCACTCCTTGTGTTACCACGTCATATAAACTGTTGGCAGCTCTGTATGAAAAATCCAGAATTTCTGAATGCTCCTATATACAACTGATGACTTCTGTATTTAGAATTGTCACTGTTACCCAGGAGGCGGAGCTTGCAGTGAGCCGAGATCGCGCCACTGCACTCCAGTCTGGGCGACAGAGCCATACTCCGTCTCAAAAAAAAAGAAAAAAAAAAAAAAAAAAAAAAAAGAATTGTCACTGTTTTTCTTTAGGACTTTTCTGATTTTTATTAATTCAACTGGTAGCATTTAAATTATGTTACAAGAGATTTTGATTCAACTTAAAGTCTAGTAACATATATGCAGTGTATTCTAAGCACAAGTCCTCACTCCTTTTTTTAAAAAAATAGAGACAGGGTCTTACTATCTTGCCCAGGCTGGTCTCTAACTCCTGGGCTCAAGTGATCCTCCTGCCTTGGCCTCCCAAAGTTCTGGGATTTCAGGCGTGAGCCACCATGCCCAGCCCTCATTCCCTTCTTAGAACAGAAATATTAGCTGCCTTCATAAGATACAGAATTGCTTCAGCCCAGGAGTTTGAGACCAGCCTGGGCAACATGGTAAAAACCCAGCTCTACAAAAAATGCAAAAATTAGCTGGGCACGGTGGTACTCGCCTGTGGTCCCAGCTACTGAGGGGCGGGGGGAGTGGGGGTGAGGAGGCAGGGCATGTCGGGGGCTGAGGTGGGAGGATCACTTGAGCCCAGGAGGTCAAGGCTGCAGTGAGCCATGATTGTGCTACTGCACTCCAGCCTCAGTGGCAGAGCAAGATACTGTCTCTTAAAAAAAAAAAAAAAAAAAAAAAAAAAGGATTACATTCCTTGCTTTCAATCACTCTCCAATATAGTTTAAATACTTCCAACAAATACTCTTTTCAAATATTCCTTTTATCATGTCATTTTTTGCACACAGGATCTAAAATACCAACATACCAATAACATGCATTTTTTTCCAGCTTCCAAGTTTCTTCATAAGGTAGTCAAATTGCATTCATTCAACTTTATTTCCCTCTATTGTTTAACAAACTATGTAGACATAAACTTCTCATGAAAGCATGAGCATCGGGCAGAACTAAAAATGAGTGTAGAGTCAAAAATGCTATGGCTGAAAGGCTCCATGTAGTTGTACAGATATAACTGTTTGCGGATTAATGGATGGATTAGGAAACTGGGCTAGGTCACAAATCTAGTCAGAGGTAAATAAAGGACCACAAGCCAAGGCAAAATCCTGTCTCTATAAAAAATACAAAAATTAGCCAGGCATGGTGGCTCATGCCTGTAGTCCCAGTTACCCGGGTGGCTGAGGTGGGAGAATTGCTTGAGCCTGAGAGGTAGAGAGGTTGCAGTGAGTTGAGACTGCACCACTGCACTCCAGTCTAGGCAACAGAGTGAAACCCTGTTTAAAAAAAAAAGTAAGAGGAGGGCATAAAACTTGACCAAGCGATTTCCCTTTTAGGACTTTATCCTAAGGAAATAATTAATGGATGTCAAAATAAAGTTAGCTACAAAGAAAAATGTTTAATGTAGAAGTATTTTTATTTATTTATTTATTTATTTATTTTTTTTTTTTTTTTTTTTTTTTTTTTGAGACGGAGTCTCGCTCTGTCACCCAGGCTGGAGTGCAGTGGCACAATCTCGGCTCACTGCAAGCTCCGCCTCCCGGGTTCACGCCATTCTCCTGCCTCAGCCTCTCCGAGTAGCTGGGACTACAGGTGCCCGCCACCACTCCCGGCTAATTTTTTGTATTTTTAGTAGAGACGGGGTTTCACTGTGGTCTCGATCTCCTGACCTCGTGATCCGCCCGCCTCGGCCTCCCAAAGTGCTGGGATTACAAGCATGAGCCACCACGCCCGGCCAATGTAGAAGTATTTTTAATTGTGAACACTTAGTAATATACTAAATGCCCAGCAATAGGTGGTCAGTTGGATAAACTAGACTATAGCCATGCAGTGAAATATATCATACAGACATTAAAAATGTTTCTGAAATATATTTGGGATCCTGCATGAAATACTGTTCCTAATAATACCATGGAATGAAAATGAAAACAGTAAGGTAGAAAACAGTACAATCTCATTTTTGCTTTACACACATCCATACACACACACACACACACACACACACACTGCACAAGAAAAAAGCCTCAAAGAGTAAACACCAAAGTATTCTAAATATTAATGTCTTGGTAGGAGGATTATAGGATTTTTTTTTCTGCAAGTAATGTACATTTCTTATGTAATTACTATTTTTAATCCTATGTATCTACAAATTCTAAGTCTTTGCAAGACAGTCTGTTTTCAATATTAGACTAAAAACAGGATAAAAATGTATAAAACAGATTACATGTAAAACATTCATGTAATCTTTGTAGAAAAGTTTCTTGAGAAGATTGAAACCATTATACTATCTATTGTTCATTTTCTAAAATCAATTCACTCATAAATAGCATAGATAAGAATACAGGCATTGAAGCCACAGTACCTAGGTTCAGAATGTGTTTCCAGAACTTACTAGCTACATGACCCTTGATATATAATATCCGAATACGTTTCCACATTTGTATACCTGTGTTACGAGGCTGCCATGAGAATATTAGTCAATACATATAAAGTGCCTGAAACAATGCTAGTACATAGTAAACGCTAAATAAATATTAGCTGCTAGTATTTGCTATTGTTACTTTATATCAGAAAAAAACAACTTCATGATTAAGGAAGATCTTATTATGAATGACACACACAAATCTGGCATCATTGTTATAGAACATCAACTACACAAAATTTCAGGTCTGAGATAGACTTAATAAGATTTTAATGCAAAGTTACATCTGTGAATTAGGTCATGAAAACAACTGGGAACAAGAACTATTAAAATAATCATGCTTTTCACAGCAGATCAAAGATATGTTCTATTGGTTAAAAAATAAGAAAATGTTGCTTTTAACCAATGTATTCTAATATGGTTATCCCTTACAAAGTAAAAAAAAAAGAAAAATTCATATTACATTTACTAGATACGACTAAACTAGTGGTTTTCAGACTGCAGGCTATGACCCAAGAGTAGTAAAATCTATTGAGTAAGTTACATGTAGCATTTTTTGTTCGATAACATAGAACAGCATCAAATAGAAAATAAATCAGAGGGTATTACATAGTAATGGGAAGAATTGTTTCATAACATTTTTGCAGCAGTTAAAATATACATTTGTGTGTCTTGCAATGTGGTATACAATGTATTTCTTACTGTGTCATAGTGTCAAAAAGTTGGGAAAACATTGTTCTTTCTATACCAATACGTAACATTTCATACATTAATCTGGACAAAAGCTTAGGTTTATTTTGCTTTTATAAATTTTATAATTCATATTACTAAAGTATACAATGAAGGGTAATATAATTAGCTGAAATCTCATGGTCATTACACATTTTTACATGTTGCACAAATATAAAATGGTAATGAGTTGTGGAGTTTTAGATAATAATCTTAAACTCAGTTAAAAGAAAAAAAAAATACTGGCCTGGTGTCATGGCTCACGCCTGTAATCCCAGCACTTTGGGAGGCCAAAGTGGGCAGACTGCTTGAGCCCAGGAGTTCAAGAGCAGCCTGGGCAACGTGGTGAAACCCCATCTTATTTAAAAATGAAAGAAAAGAAAAAAGAAAAAAATAACTATTTCTGTCTGGCATTTGAAAAATAGGGAACAGAGACTATGGAGTTTTCTTTATTAGGTGTTCTAATACCAGAAAAAGCAACGTGACGTGGTAAATAGATCACAGACTTCAGATCTGACAGCCCAAGGCAAGAATCCCAGGTCTGTATCTTACTAGCTCTGTAGCCTTCAACAATTAACCTCTCAGCCTTGGTTTTCTTGTACTTCACAAGGTTTTAAGGGTGGATACACAATAAATACACAGAACTATACCTCGGATATTAGGTGGCCCTTTTGACCACCTAATACCATAGCTGGAAAACTTACAAAAAGCCAAATTTATTATATGGACAAGGATAACCTCAAAGCCTATCTTGTGCACTAAGATATACTCATCTTCATCCAATCATACCTTGAAGATAAACCAGATAGAGCTTTCTTGAGAATCTCAGGGGTTCTATCTGAGGATGGTGGAATTTCAGGAATATCAGAATCTGTTCTGGAATCCAAATCTCCATATCTGTCATCAATATCTGTTTCCTAAAATTAAAAAGACAAATTACTTTGCAAAATCACATTTAAAAAAGCACATGCTGGCCAATACATTTCATTTATTGCTCAGTGTGTCAAATCTCAGTTACATAATCTGAAACAAAGGAACTACTATTTATCTTGAATATCTTAGCACTGCTATACTTCTTTGTTAGGAAGATTTGACTATCTTTGCTAAAATCTACTATTAATAATACAAAGGATAACTTTAAACAAAAGACACAAAAGAAGCTCCCATATTTTCTAAATCAGAAATATACCGCTAAAATCAGATATGTACTGCTTTGCCACTTAACTGGGAGATCACGGTGTTAGTTTCATGTAGATTCTGGTCAGCTGTTAAGAGTCCCTTTTTAAATTTGATTTCGATTAAAGCATCAACAATAAGAGTAATATCTTACATGAGCGTAGTATTTCACATATATTTGTAAACATTTCAACTTCCATCATTTTTATTAGATCCTCGAGAGAGAATCCCAATTGTAGCAAGTCAAATGGACCTCATCTCTATTTTACTGGTAGGTAAACTATGATCAACAGCATTTGGTGATGAGATTTTTAAAGAAGTTATTTAAAACACAAACTGACATCCGAGTGCATGTACAGTTGCTGCGTGAGTATGCTGGAGATGGCAGGGAGCTCTAGGCCTTTAAACAAAGGTGGTCACTGCAGAATTTCCAGGGATAGGGTGGTCAATGCAATTTTCAAAACAGAAATGTCATCTAATGCTCAGTTTTAAAGTTGTTCATTCTGCTACAAGTCTCCACTGCCATGTTCTTTCCTCTTCCACAACCTCTCCCCCCTCAGGCCCTACCCTTTCCATCCTACCCTGGCAGCTTTCAGTTATGAGTGGTAAACACACAGAAACCTTGGGAGAATGGCTTACAGAGGAGGAAACTGGAGTGAGGGTGTTGAACTGGGATAGAGGAAAGAGAATATTCCCTGGAGGCAAATACAACTAGACAAAGCATTGAGCAGGATATCGAGCCTGAAATAATCCTAGGAATAAAAGCACCCAACAATTCAGAATGCTGAGGATTCTCAATCCAAACTCAGCCCTTATTAGCTCCAAAACATCAGCAAATGTCATCACTCATTTGAACTGTTTCTTCATCCCTAAAATGAAGCATTTAGTATAGTGCCAAGGACTTAGTAAATTCAAATAAGCAGCAAGATAATATTATGATTGAATCAAGTCTTCTAATTCCTCATTGGGAGGCTCACCAAATATAATGTTAGCCTTTGGGAGTATTTTCAGTTTTCATAAAGCACTAATATACTTTAGTTTACTGACTTTTTAAGTATGCAATTACGAAATTAAAAGTATCAATGTACTCTAAATGACAAATGAGAAATAGAAATGTCAAATTCCCACTGTGACACCAAGAGTCAGTTGGCCCTGAAGCTGCTTAAATAGAGAGAGATGGTAATTAATAAACAACCAGACAGAACATCCCCTCAGAAAATGGCAGGGCACCTGCTGTCAGTCTCATAAGCCACAGAGCTTGGACATCTGGAACAAGGGAAACACATCAGTCTTTTTTTTTCTTTTCCCTGCCATTTTCTTTTCATCTTTAATAACCCAGAGTATTAACAGGGGTGGTGTGAGGGGTAGTGGGGATGGTGACTAACGGAAGTGGTTCTCTAGGGCAGTATCACCATCCTACAAAAAGTGCATAAGACTAGGAATCAGGAGTTACCAGCCCTAATTCCACCTCTACCCTAACTAGCAGTGAGACAAATGGCAAATCACTTAATCTGAAGGAAACTCAGGCCTTGGTTTTCTTATTTATAAAATACTAAAACCATCAGACTAGCATTCAAATTGTGCTCCTCAAAATACTAAAATTCTTTGCAAGCCACTTCAAAGTCCGCTTTGCAATAATGGTGATGTGCTGCAACCCTCCCCTCTCCACCCTCAACAAGGCTGTCCTGCTTTTATTTACATTATTTAAGCTTCTGATTTCTATTTTATACTGTTTAGAGAAACACAAAATAAAAACGTAAATTCAACTAGAAGTCTATTTCATTCTAGTAATTAAAGAATACAAGATAATTTCTAAATAGTGGCATTTTGGAGCAATGTTACTCAACTATGAGAATGAATAGCAGGGGCCCTTGTTTTACTGTATTTAATGTGTAGAATCTGTTACAAAGATGCTAGACTTGAAAAGGAAAATAAGAGTGTGAATGGAGATCAGGGAAAAGAAGGAAGTACTATAATACTTTTAATGATCAAATAGAGCCATGCAACATTGTGCACATTGAATGAAGGTATGTATGTATGTATGTATTTATTTATTTGAGATGGAGTCTCACTCTGCCACCCAGCCTGGAGTGCAGTGGTGTAATCTCAGCTCACTGCAGCCTCTGCCTCCCAGGCTCCAGTGATTCTCCTGCCTCAGCCTCCCGTGTAGCTGGGATTACAGGTATGCCCCACCAGGCCTAGCTAATTTTTGTATTTTTAGTAGAGATGGGGTTTTGCCATGTTGGCCAGGTTAGTCTCGAACTCCTGACCTCAGGTGATCTGCCTGCTTCGACCTCCCAAAGTGCTGGGATTACAGGGGTAAGCCACCGTACCTGAATGAAGGTATTTAAAATGTTTACAAGAACCTTAAAATTCGTAGCTGCTTATTCTCAAGCTCATAATTTAAAGATAATGATCCTCAACTTTCTATCCTGGGCCTGTGTTCTCCCACCACCACGTGATCTCATGGACCCCATACACCGATGACTCCCCGTAAACTTATGTCTCCAGCTTCCAACATGTCATCTCTAGGTGGTTTTCCACTGGCATCATTTGAAATTCAACAGAAGCAATGGACTTCTCTCTCTTCCACATCAAAATGCTGCCTCCTTCCGTAATTCCTTCTTTGGAGAAGATACTACCACCAATCCAGTTAACCAATTACTCAGGTCAGAAACTTAGACATCACCTTAACACTTGACATCTGCTTCCTTTAACCAACACATTCAGTCGGCACCAAGTCTGTCATTTCTCTTTCCCTCCATTTCTTTTTCTTTTTTTTTTTAATTTTTATATATTTATTTATTTATTTATTTTTGAGACAGGGTCTTACTCTGTCACCCAGGCTGGAGTGCAGTGGCGTGATTTTGGCTGATGGCAACCTCAGACTCCTGGGCTCAAGCCATCCTCCCACCTCAGCCTCCTGAGTAGCTGGGACTACAGGCATGCACCACCAAACCTGGCTAATCTTTTTTGGCATTTTTCATAGAAATGGTGTATCACCATGTTTCCCAGGCTGGTCTTGAACTCCTGGGCTCAAGCAATCCACATGCCTTGGCCTCCCAAAGTGCTGGGATTACAGGTGTGAGCCACCGTGCCAAGCCTCCCTCCATTTCCATTCTCATTCACTGCTTCAAGCCTTGCTGAGCATCACCTTCTTCTGTAAACATCCCAGAAGGCTTTTTTGTAGAAATTTTTCTAAAATTTCTATGAAAATGCAAAGAACATAGAAGAGCCAAACAAGTTTGGAAAAAGAATAAAGTTGAAGGACTTATATTACCTGTTTTCAAGAGTTCTTACAAAGCTACTGTAATCAAGACAATGTGGCATTGACTAAACAGACAAAATGATCAGTGGAAAAGAATAGTCCAGGCTGGGCACGGTGGCTCAAGCCTGTAATCCTAGCACTTTGGGAGGCTGAGGCAGGTGGATCACGAGGTCAGGAGATCGAGACCATCCTGGCTAACACGGTGAAACCCCGTCTCTGCTAAATATACAAAAAATTAGCAGGGCGTTGTGGCGGGCGCCTGTAGTCCCAGCTACTTGGGAGGCTGAGGCAGGAGAATGGCGTGAACCCGGGAGGCGGAGCTTGCAGTGAGCGGAGATACCGCCATTACACTCCAGCCTGGGGGACAGAGCGACACTCCGTCTCGAAAAAAAAAAAAAAAAAAGAATAGTCCAGAACTAACCTACATACATATGGTCAACAGATTAACAACAAAGTTGCAAAGGTAATTCAACATATGGTACTGGCACAATTTTAACAAAGAACCTTGATCCATACCTCACACCACAGATAAAAATTAAATCAAAACAGATCATAGACATTTATATAAAGCTATACATCTTCCGTAAACTCTCTGGGACCTTGGTTAGGCAAAAATTTCTTAATATGATAACAAAATTATTATCCACCAAAAAAACGATAAATATAACTTCACCAAAATAAGAATTTTCTTTTTTCAAAAGATACTGTTAAGAGAATGAGAAGACAAGTCACAGAACGAAAGTTATTTTCAAATCACATATCTAATACAGGGCTTATAACCTGGAATACATAAAGAACTCTCAAAATTCAACAAGGAAACAAATGAACAAAATATTTGGGTAGACATTTCAGGGGCAATACACAGATGGCAAATAAATATATGAAAATATGTTCAACATTATTAGTCATTAAGGGAATGCAAGTCAAAATCACAATGTGATTCTACTATACATCTATTAGAATGGGTAAAATTTAAAACTGAACAACCAAGTGTTGGAGAAAATGTGGACGAACTGAAAGGCTTGCACACTGCTGGTGAGAATGTAAAATAGTGCAACCACTTTGGAAAACAGTATCACAGTTTTTAAAAAAAATTACATATACAACCAACAACTGACCCAGCCATTTGACTCCTAGGTATTTACCCAAGATAAATTGAAGTGTAGATACAAGCAAAGACTTGTGCACAAATGTTCATGGTAGCTTTACTTGCAATAGCTCCAAACTAGGGACAACTCAAATAGCCAACAGGGAAATAGACAAATTATGTTACTTCCATACAGTGGAATATTCTCTTGTGATAAAAATAAGTGAACAATTGATACATGGATGAATCTCTAATTATGCTGAGTAAAAGGAGCCAGACAAAATGTACATATAATATACATATGTGTATGTATATATACATGTGTATGTACATGTATATGTATATATATATACACATGTATTATATTATTCCATTTATATAAAATTCCAGAAAATGCAAACTCATCTATAGGGCCAGAAAGCAGATTAGTAGGTGTCTAGGGATGAGGGAAGAACTACAAAAAGGGGCAAACTTTTAGCGGTGATAGATTAGCTCATTATCTTGATTATAATGATGGCTTCATAGACATATATAAATATATATAAATATATAAATATATAAAATATATAAATATATATATAAATATATAAAATATATAAATATATATAAATATATATACACATATATACATATATATACATATATAAATATATATAAATATATATACATATATATACATATATAAATATATATAAATATATATACATATATATACATATATAAATATATATAAATATATATATACATATATAAATATATATGTGTCAAAATTTGCCAAATTATATTTGCTATGGAATGAATGTTTCTGCCCCTGCCAAAGAACAAATTATACAATGAAGTGCAATTTTCCAATGTAATGTTATCTGGAGGTAACCTTTGTAAGATAATGAAGTCAATTAGGTAATTAGGGTGGAGACTCATGAATGGGTTTAGCGCCCTTATAAAGAGGCACAAGAGACAATCTCTCTACCATGGGAGGACACAGCAAGGCGTCTGTCTGCAAAGGGCTCTCAGCAGGAACCAAATTGGCCAGCATGTTGATCTTGAACGTCCTCCAGATTTATAAGAAATAAATTCCTGTTGTTTAGGCTATAGTATTTTCGTTAAAATATCTTCAGCTAAGATAGCACTTTAAGTGTGTTCAATTTAGTGAATATCATTTATAGTTCATGGGGACTCTTAAAGAGCAGTCCAGGAAAGAAAACTGAGGTGCTTCCCAATACTGAGGACAGAAAGGACAAGAACAAGAACATGGTCCTCAGGGAACAAAGGATACAGTTCATCAAGAGGATGATTCCATCATTACACACTGTACACAGGTTTCAAAATATGACACTGTACTCCATAAACATATACAACTATTATGTCAGTTAAAGTAAAAAATAGCTGGGTGCAGTGGCAAGCAGCTATTTCCAGCTATTCAGGAAGCTGAGGTAGGAGGGCCTCTTGAGCCCAGAAGTTAGAAACCACCCTGGGCAACATAGCAAGATCCCACCTCAAAATAAATGAATTCAAATAAGAATCAAAATTTTAAAAACAGATGATGGCTCCAAAAGGAAGTCTCTAAACAAATGAAGGTAAAGTAGTGCTTAAAAATGCAACAAAGGATAATATATTAAATCACTCACACTTTTCATCTCTTTTACAACTGGCCCCTTAAAAAGTGAGTTAGAAAACCAGGGTCAGCTCTTCTGTCAAGAGTCCCTTGATGTGGACACTGATCCCTGTAGCTCAGTTCAGCACTAAGATTTGCAATTAAGCCAAAGGAAACCCACAGAGACACAGAGCTCCACACCTGAAAGGAGGCAGCCTTTTAAAAATCTTGAAACTAAATAGTTTTACTTGAAAGAACATGAGGCTGTGTGCCTGATTTCAGCATTTTCTGTCTGTTTCTTCATGGTTTCTTTTTTCTTTTTCTTTTTTGGAGATGGAGTCTCGCTCTGTCACCCAGCCTGGAGTGCAGTGGCGCGATCTCGGCTCACTGCAATCTCTGCCTCCCGGGTTCACGCCATTCTCCCCCCTCAGCCTCCCAAGTAGCTGAGACTACAGGCGCCCTGAAGGGGTGGGTTGCCCCTCCACACCTGTGGGTGTTTCTCGTTAGGTAGGACGAGAGACTTGGAAAAGAAAAAGACAGAGACAAAGTATAGAGAAAGAAATAAGGGGGCCCAGGGGACCAGCATTCAGCATATGGAGGATTCGGCCAGCCTCTGAGTTCCCTTAGTATTTATTGATCATTCTTGGGTGTTTCTCGGAGAGGGGAATGTGTCAGGGTCATAGGATAATAGTGGAGAGAAGGTCAGCAGATAAACACGTGAACAAAGGTCTCTGCATCATAGACAAGGTAAAGAATCAAGTGCTGTGCTTTAGATATGCATACACATAAACATCTCAATGCCTCACAGAACAGTATTGCTGCCCGCATGTCCCACCTCCAGCCCTAAGGCAGTTTTCCCCTATCTCAGTAGACAGATGCCTTCCTCTTGCCTCAACTGCAAAGAGGCATTCCTTCCTCTTGTACTAATCCTCCTCAACACAGACCCTTTACGGGTGTCGGGCTGGGGGACGGTCAGGTCTTTCCCGTCCCACGAGGCCATATTTCAGACTATCACATGAGGAGAAACCTTGGACGATACCTGGCTTTCCTAGGCAGAGGTCCCTGCGGCCTTCCGCAGTTTTTGTGTCTCTGGGTACTTGAGATTAGGGAGTGGTGATGACTCTTAAAGAGCATGCTGCCTTCAAGCATCTGTTTAACAAAGCACATTTTGCACAGCCCTTAATCCATTTAACCCTGAATTTGACACAGCACATGTTTCAGAGAGCACGGGGTTGGGGGTAAGGTTATAGATTAACAGCATCTCAAGGCAGAAGAATTTTTCTTAGTACAGAACAAAATGGAGTCTCCTATGTCTACTTCTTTCTACACAGACACAGTAACAATCTCATCTCTCTTTCTTTTCCCCACAGCGCCCGCCACCATGCCCGGCTAATTTTGTTTTTGTATTTTTAGTAGAGACGGGGTTTCACTGTGTTAGCCAGGATGGTCCTGATCTCCTGACCTCGTGATCCACCCGCCTCGGCCTCCCAAAGTGCTTGGATTACAGGTATGAGCCACCGCGCCTGGCCTTCTTCATGGTTTTCATATAGGCATGGATTCCTTCTCTTTCTCCCAGGAGTGGAAGTGAAGAGAAGGAACTGCTTTCTATCTGTGCTGGGGAGAAGGACTAAACTGATTTAATTCCTAATGAGTCAGCAGTTTGGTGAACGAAGAGTGAGGAAGCTCAAGACCTCTATAATGATAGAGAATGGTCAAGGGACTTAGCAACATTGCTTCGTTTCTTTTGAGGCAGGGTCACCCAGGTTGGAGTGCAGTGCACTATCATGACTCACTACAGCCTCACCGTCCCAGGCTCAAGCGATCCTCCCACCTCAGCCACTCAAGTAGCTGGGACTACAGGTGGAGCCACCACACCTGGCTAATTTTTTGTTATTTTTTGTAGGGACAGGGTCTCCCTATGTTGCCCAGGCTGGTCTCAAACTCCTGGACTCAAGCGATCCTCCCACCTTGGCCTCCCAAAGTACTGGGATTACAGTTGTGAGCCACTGCTCCCACAACACTGTATTTTATAGACAGAAATCTGGTTACCTCACTCATCGGCTCTGTGGTCCTATCCTACACTAATTAATTATAATTGATAAAGCCTCCTTATTTTTTTTTTAATTTGAACTGCAAAGGGAAAGACTGGTCCCCAAATCTTTCTCCGCAGCCCTGTTCTATTCCCCACTGAAGGAAGGAGGTGACTGGTTGGTCCAGTGTACTACTTTACCAATCCAATCAGGAGTTACACTTTGTGGTGGATCCCAATGATTGGATAAGAGAAAACCAAATGTGTCTCAACATAACATAAAATGCCTGAGTAAAAGGCAAATCTGATTACACCATCCACCTACCTCCTCATCACAGGGTATAAACCCAGCCTCCTCTTACTCTCCAGCCAGGGCTTTGGCCACACCCACCCAGCCACTCCAGGCTCTGCAGAACTAAAGCTTCTGCGCTCCCCACAGCGTGAGGAGTCTTAGCCTCTCAATATTGTGCTACAGTATTCTTCTATTTATAACTTACGCTCTTCCTCTTTGAGCCTGGCTTTGCCTGACTGGTGCCTATTTATCTTTAAGGTATCAGCCTAGATGTAATTTCTAGAAAACTCTTCTTCAGGGAGCCTGTCAAGGGTAAAATAATGCTTCCCTCCCCACTTTCCCCACCAAGATATTCACGTCTTAATCCCAGAACATGTGAAGATGTTGGTACAATTCAAGGGAGAATTAAGGAAGTGGGCAGGATTAAGTTTGCTAGTCAACTGATCTTGACGTGGTGAGCTTATCCTGGATTATACAGGTGAGTCTAATATAATCACAAGGGTCTTTATAAGTGGAAGACTGGAGGATCAGTCAGAGATGACAGAAGCAGAGGTACAGTGATGCTGGTTTTGAGCAAGGTGTAAGGGGCCACCAGCCAAGGCATGCCGTTAGTCTCTAGAAGCTAGAAAAGGCAAGGAAACAGATTTTCCCCTACAGCCTGCAGAAGGAACATGGTCCTACCGGGACATCTTCACTTTAGCCTAGGGAGACCCATTTTGGACTCCTGACCTCCAGAACTGTAAGGTAAGTTTATATTGTTTTAAGACACTAAGTTTTTAGTGATTTGTTTTAGCAGCAATCAGAAGCTAGGGGAGCTCCTCAGCCCATTTTGTGCAGCTCTTTGCATGCCAACATTTGTATGACATGTTTTGATTGCCTGTTCACCCAGCAGTCTCACCCACCATGGCCATTCCTGCAACCAGAAGCTTGGTGACTTTGTGCTGAGGGAATTATGACTGTCATCTCTCTATCCTCAAATGGAATCGGGCCAAGTCTTCCAGGCTACAAGATTGCTGCTCTGTTTTTTGCCATTCCTAAGATGCTATCTACAATATTCAAATCTTACTTAATTTTAAGGCCCATTTTAGGACTTTCCTAGATGTTTGGCTCCTTCTGATCTTCCTCCAGTGATATCTCATTCTATTATACATTAAGATCATACTATTTTGTATGGTTTCATGTATGTAAGTCTTAAATTCCAAATTAAGAATAAAGATCACTAGAAGAAAAGAACTCCATGGAATTACACAAAAGAACAATGAAGGAGTTTCACTCAAAATCTGAATTATTACTGCCATCCCAAACTTGTTTTTTACCTGAGATCTTATTAATGATTGGTCCTCACAGGTACATCACTTTTTGAGGGCTAAGATAAATAATGCCTCTAGCTTTTCTGCCTTGCCCTCATTTAGAGCGAAAAACAAGTATGGTTGGCCCCCTCATATTTGTGGGTTCCATATTCGTGAATTTAACCAGCCTCAGATGAAAAATATTCAAAGGGAAAAAAAAGTGACTGAATCTGTACTAAACACGTAGACTTTTTTCTTGTCATTATTCTCTAAACAATACAGCATACTATATTGTACAACTACAGTATGCAACTATTTATGTAGAATTTATATTGTATGAGGTATTATAAATAATTGAGAAATAAAAATAAAAGCCCAAGCCCCCCGGCTGACTGAACAAACCCCTTCTTGGCCAAAGGGACACCAGAGAAACTTCAGAAACTGAGTTCCAGCCACGATGGGACAGGAGGTTGGACATGCCTCATTATGCCCCTTCCTTATTAACTTTTAGCCAGAATTCTTTCCTAAGGAGTAAGCAGAAACCAGCTCTAGAAAACAACAAACAGAGTGCCCCTTCTTTTAACACCTTTAGCTAGTCATCTGAGGCTGCTACTGGACTCTCCCTCTTTGCAGCTTTGATATGACAGCTTGCCAGTTTCACAATGCATCCCTTTCCTAAAAACTGACCATCATCAGACCGATTTTGGCCATCTCTTGGATGATGTGCACTGAGGGTTTTCATGTCCTGTGCTTCACCTTTAGGAGCACTTTGGGAGCCCGAGGCAGAAGGACTGCTTGAGCCAAGGAGTTTGAGACCAGCCTGGACAACATAGGGAGACCCCATTTCCACAAAAAAAATGTAAAAATTAGCTGGGCATGGTGGTGCATGCCTGTGGTCCCAGGTACTTGGCAGGCTGAGGTGGGAGGATCACCTGAGCTTGGGAAGTTGAGCCTGCAGTGAGCCATGACCCATAGATAAGGAGAGCCAACTGTGTATATATGGCAAGATAAAGCAAATTTAGCAATCTCTTAATAACTGTTAAGTCCTAGGTATGCTGATGATCATTGTACTAACCTTTTAACATTTTGATATTATTAAAAAGTTACAATAAAAAGGTAAGGAAAACTTCAAAACTAATATTGAGACTCAGGACATATTACCCTAAAATATGATTATAGAGAACTAGAATATGCCACCTCAAAATATACTTCTTTGGTATATTTCAAGATTATAATTCTGAGAAACTGCAGACACATTAGTAGCTCTGAAATGCAGTTATTTCTTAAAAAAATTTATATCTATAAAGGAAATCTACATTAGTAAAGTATTTGTATAAGGAAGACAGCTGCTCTGAGACTTTTATTACCTAAGAGACTATCCGCATAACAAGACAGCCTTTATTCACCATGCATTTCCTCCCGTTACCCTCCCAGAACTTGCGTGGCCAGCACCCCTTAGAAGCTGAATAGGTTCCTTTCAGTATCTCAGGGTGCTATATAAACTTCAAAAATCTGACCCTTCTTTCCTGTTTTGTTTTGCACATATGTAATTAAACAAGAGAAAAATGGTTTTTCTCTTGTCTTATGTCAATTTAATTTGTAGCCCAGCCAAGAAACCTAGAAGGGTTTTCACTCTCCTACACTAAATAATATATTGATTGGGGTGAAAAAAGAAAAATAGCTCTGAGCTGACCCAGCTATGTGAGGTATGTAAAATTTATCAGGCCCCAGAGTATGGGACTTCAGTCACACCTCCACACCCGTGCCTGGGAGCAATTACTTAAAGGCATTTTGTTTCAGACTGGCTGCCTCACCCCTTATCTTCCTGGAATTTATGATGCAAAGAACAATGTGTAGCCGATCAATAGTTTATTTTAATCTAAATCCTTGTTAAACAATTTAGGAACTGCCTTTTCTTTTTTCCTTAAAAACCCACTTGTAGGCCAGCACGGTGGCTCATGCCTGTAATCCCAGCACTTTGGGAGACCGAGGCGGGTGGATCACTTGAGGTCAGGAGTTCGAGACCAGCCTGGCCAACATGGTGAAACCCCGTCTCTACGAAAATACAAAAACTAGTCAGGCGCAGTAGAGTGCGCCTGTAATACCAGCTACTCAGGAGGCTGAGGCAGGAGAATCGCTTGAATCTGGGAGATAGAGGTTGCAGTGAGCCAAGATTGCGCCACTGCACTCCAGCTTGAGTGACAGAGCAAGACTCTATCTAAAGGAGAAAAAAAAAAAACAAACCTTGTAACTGCTGCTAATCAGAGTGTATACTCAGCGCAACTTGAATCTAAGCTCCAGAGTGGCCATCCTCAAGCTTTGAGCTCAAATAATCATACATTTGAAATTCATTATTTAAGGTGACAGAGGATGCAAACATATGTTGTAAACCTATCAAGACAAAGAAGGAATACCTCTGAGAGGATAAGTCACCCAGATCACTAGCTAGTATCCTTATCTTCTTGTATACTTTGTACACCTTTTTGTATCAACCTCATATTTATTAAAAGCAGTATACATTATTATAAATGGGACTACTACAAGCAGAATTCCAGGGGGCACTATCTACATTGAACTCTACGTGAATAGTGCCCCACAGAATTATTCGAAGCCTCAACTCTGAGACGGTTCAAGTACAAGCATAGTAAGTAGATGAAAAAATAAAAAGCACAACTTGAAAGACGAGTCTAATTTGGTTTTCCGAATCTGGATTTTTATATATTGAGATAAAATGTGAACTTCCAGATGGGCTTAATAAATATTCATTGACCCACAGACAGCCCCACATTGTTTGTGAAATGACCTGCTTGGGACTGGAAGGTAGCAGTCAGCCAAAACTTAACTGTCAAGGTGTCTGATCCCACCTGGGTCACCCAGGTGATGAAGTCAGATTGGCTACATCAGCCTTGCAGAAAGCTCTTAAATAGCTGGCCATGGGTTCCAGCAAATAAAGGGAACTGCAACCATAGCCAGGAAGCAGAAAAGCAACACTGCTTTCTTAGCTGCGATGTTTGCAAAAAGCAGCTATAAATTTCCATAGATAAGAGTCCACTCTGGACTGGACTCTTTTTTCTCCCATCCTGTGCCTTTCAATTTCATATTTTAAAAGTTTAAAATCTTGACAGTTCTGAGAAAGTGTTAAGCAAACAAACATTCAATGACATAACCTGAAAAATATCTTTCACCTGATTTTGAGGATAAGAAAATAAGTAAATACTTAGATAATAAACTTGGCGTATCTCAGGGATGATCAAAAACCAATTGGTTGGCTGGGCACAGTGGCTCACGCCTGTAATCCCAACATTTTGGGAGGCCGAGACAGGTGGATTACTTGAGGTCAGGAGTTCAAGACCAACCCGGCCAACATGGTGAAACCCCATCTCTACTAAAAATACAAAAATTAGCTGGGCTTTTGTGCTGCGTGCCTGTAATTCCAGCTACTTGGGAGGCTGAGATGGGAGAACTGCTTGAAACGGGGCGGCGGGGGGGCGGGTGGCGAAGCTTATAGTGACCCAAGATCGTGCCACTGCACTCCAGCCTGGGTGACAGAGTGAGACTCTGCCTCAAAACAGAAACAAACAAACAAAAAAAATTGGTCATTAATGAAATTACTTCCTCTCCATTTCTAGAGTTGTTTCAAAATGTGATGTCATTCTCATTAAATAAGTTCTGAAACATTTCTCAACCAAATAAAGTATAAACAGCTTTATAGCTTTTATGAAATAAAAGCTAATGATTTCTTGTAATTGATCATAAGTAAGTGATGAAATACTTGAAGTGCTGTTTTAAATCTAGCCGCCTGAAATCACCCAATGACAGGCTTTCAGCTAAAAATTTCTAATCCAATGCCAACATTTCATAGATTCAAAAAGACCAAATTAGTCCAAAATCACACTAGGTAATAACAAAGTAAAAATTTTCTTAATGTTTTAAATTGATTTTATACATTTAGGACCACACATCTGATTTCTCCTTTACATTTTTTAATTAGAAAATTTAAGGTAAATCCTGGCTCTAAATATCATGATTCTGAGCAGGGCATTTAGGCTGTCAAATTCCAATTTTCTCATAATGTAAACTAAACTTATCTCCCTTGCCTATATAATTGTTAAAAGACTAAAATTGATATTAAGTATAAGCAAGTATTTTGCAAATTATAAATTATTTTGCACTAAAAAATTAGTTTATATCATTATTCCATGCAGTAAAAGTCCATAATTCAAGAGATTAATATATTTTACAATCAGTTGTTGAGCAACAAACAAATCCTGACACCACCTCTTTTCTCAAAGAGTATAAAAAAGCCACAAAAAAGTAACATTCAAGCAGTGTCTTGCTTATAATAGGCACTCAACAAGCATTTACTGAATGCACAGAACCAAACCAAGCCTCAAGAAATATGTTTATAATTTCCTAAATGACCTATGTTCTTTACACTGAACTAAAATCTGTATTTTTGGAAAAGACATCCCCAAATATAGAATGGTTAAAGGAAAACAAACACACCAGACCCCTGTCTTTATCTGTGTTATCTGGGAAGAAATGTGAGAGTCTATTTTACAAAAATGAAATTCATAAACACATAAAGAATACTCATACTACATGTACATATATCTTAATTTTTCTTCATAATTTTCCAGAGGACATTAAATTATCCCAATATTCCCCAGTATATTTTGACAAACAAAATATTGTTTGTGTTAAAAAGGAAAAGAAATTTTTATTTTGAAGAATATGAGTCTCATTAAATTATCAGGCCCCGAGAGGCATTTAAAATGTGTCAGCAGTCACGTCTCTCACCGTTTGAGCTAAACAATTACCTCTTCCAGCCACTTGCTATGTTGGCTCTGGACTGATACCAGGTAGCCATAAAGACACTGTAACTCATACCTTACATTTTAAAGCTGAATAGCCAATCATTCATCAATATTATCTCTGTAAGGCAATGAGAATTCCTGTCAAACAACTTTGTACCAGCCCATTCCTTGTTCCTTTTTGCCTTTAAAAACTTGCTTATAACAAAGGCCAACCAAGGCACTCCCCCGGACAACTTGGAAGTATGTCCCAGGCAGTGTACTCACTTTGGCTCAAGTAAAGTCTTTAAATTTGGCTCAAGTATTGTCTTTAAATTCTATGTTATGCCTCAGCTTCTTCTTTAGGATGACAGCATCAAAAAAACCCACTGTGGTACACATCCAAAGCCTGATGTAGTTGATGACATTCTATGGTAGTATCTCTCAAAATAATAAGAAAATGAATTATTTAAAGATCATAAACAGTAAGTGAAAATTCATATGGTAACCCTCAGATATTCTTTAGAAATCTCAAGTTAACTACCATTCCTAACCCGCACATAGCTTACTTTACATTACCATGCCTTCAGATTCACTCTTTCATTAGTATAACTTGAGTATTCCTGGAAACTCTTGCTAGAGTTCACGTTATTTACAAAAATTTCTAAAAGACACATCAACTCTTTGAAAGGAAGCATCAACGAACAGTTTAGTCCTAAGACTCTCTGAAAACGTTTGCCTCAAAATCCTTATCTGGCTTATCCACTAACCCCAAATTGTTACATTGTGACCCTTACCCAATCCTAATCAATTCCCCACATTGAAAGACCTGCCTAAGGCCGGGTGCGGTGGCTCATGCCTGTAATCCCAGCACCTTGGGAGGCCAAGGCAGGCAGATCACAAGGTCAGGAGATTGAGATCATCCTGGCTAACATGGTGAAACCCCGTCTCTACTAAAAATACAAAAAACTTAGCCAAGCGTGGTGGCGAGCGCCTGTAGTCCCAGCTGCTTGGGAGGCTGAAGCAGAACCATGGCGTGAACCCGGGAGGCAGAGCTTGCAGTGAGCTGAGGTCGTGCCACTGCACTCCAGCCTGGGCAACAGAGCGAGACTCCGTTTCAAAAAAAAAAAAAAAAAGACCAGCCTTAAACCAAACTTCCAATTCTCAAATAAGTTACACCTTGCCTCTCCCCTTCTGAAATACTACCAAGGCTCTGTGGAAGTTTTCCTCACTGCAGTAAGCTAAAAAACCCAGCTCTCTCTTACCACTTGGTAATATTGCTGATATTTTGGAAGCCAGCATTTTTAAAAAATGTTATTAAATGAAATGAATATGCTGTGCATGATAAAAGCTGAATCATGGAAAATTATTTAGGTAGTAATACTGACTGATAATTTATCAACAATTAGGGAGTATCAGCCCAAATGTAGTCCAGAAATCTAGATCTAAACATTAATATTTTATTAATGGCCTAGATCTAGATGAAAAACTATAGAAAATGTTCATTACACTTACAGGTGGCATCAGCACAACCTGTAGTGAAGTGTACCAAAATGAAGTAATTTACAAAAACACAGGAAGGCTTTTACAATAACAAAATAAAGTAGACAAAATGCAGTGTTGAATCCCGGATTGTATCCCAGGGCAGTAAACAGACAGTGGAACAACCGTGAATTTCTGAATAGTATCTGCGTCTAAGATGATATTATAGCTATGTTAATTTCTTAAGTTTTGACCGACGTACCACGGTTATGCAAGATACAAACCTTACGGGAAAGTCAGTGAAAAGTACACAGAAATCTTTGTAATGCTTCTGTAAATGAAACCAACCACCTTTACAAAAACTGTAACAGTGAGAAAATCATAACAGTGAAAAAAAATCTGACCTAACCAACTCTAGCTTGCCTTTAACCTTCAAGCTGCCCATGGTCATTCCCAAGTGAGGACCAAGCTAACTTTGGAAGGAATTTAGTTTATAGGTTAAATGATAATAGCTCTTCCCTAAACTAAACTGCCTTTATGAAACTAATAAAAGGTCACAAGTTTAGGATTATGAGAGGGAAGTGAATTTTGCTGTGATTACATGTAAACAACTACCAGCCACCGCTCTGGAGATCACAAGATTTGTAACTTCTCCAATTACTTCTATACATAGTATCACTATTAAAGAAGCTAAGATTGGCCTTTTAAAAGATAGACCGCTTTCAGATTTTTATATTTCTGATGACTGGATAACTCCTCCCAAACCAGCAACCCCTGTGGCCTACCATCCAGAAGTGGACTCAGCATACAAGGACCATTTTCCATACCCCTGTAATTGCCTCCCCAACCAATCAGCAGCACCTATTCTCTAACCCCCCTGCACACCAAACTATCTTTTAAAAAGTCTAGCCTCCAAATTTTTAGGGAGGTTAATTTGAGTAATAATAAAACCCTGGCCTCCTGTTTAGCCGGCTCTGTGTGCATTAAACTCTTTTTCTCTATTGCAATTCTCCCGTGTTGATAAACCAGTTCTATCTGGGCAGCAAGCAAGAAGAACCTGTGGGGTGGTTACATAAATCAAAGTTGTTCCAAAATTAAAAGTTTATTTGAAAATAATAATGTATTCGCCGGGCACAGTGGCTCATGCCTGTAATCCCAGCACTTTGGAAGGCCGAGGCGGGTGGATCACAAAGTCAGGAGATCGAGACCATCCTGGCTAACATGGTGAAACCCCGTCTCTACTAAAAACACAAAAAATTCTCTGGGCATGGTGGCGGGCGCCTGTAGTCCCAGCTACTCGGGAGGCTGAGGCAAGAGAATGGCGTGAGTCCGGGAGGCGGAGCTTGCAGTGAGCCGAGATCGCAACACTGCACTCCAGCCTGGGTGACAGAGCGAGACTCCGTCTCAAAAAAAAAAAATTATGTATTTATGAAAGAACCTGCACACATCTCAAATGGAGGAGAGACGTTAACGGATCTCTGGATTGTTTTCCCCTCAACTTCACAAACCAAAATCTCTAAGTAGCAGCCCCATGCACAAACACACAGGGACCTTACCTGAAAGCACACTATTCCACGTGTGCTCCCCTTGACTGGCCACAGCCTCAATGTGCACCCTCCTTTCTCCCACTTCAGGGTCTAGCAAGTGAAGGAAATCAAAATATTTCACCCCAAATTATACTTCTTTGACATATTTTGAGATGGCTGTTCAGAGGGCCTGCAAACAAACAGCCCTGCAAAGCTGTCTTTTGTGAGGGAGATTTGCATCTGTAGAGAAAATCTGCATTGATGCAACCTGGCCTTCTCTGAAGGTTCTCTCTTGTCTGGATCTAGGAAAGATTAACTGAGAGTCTGACATTTTTAAAGGTCTGAAAGAAATATTCACCGTCTATTCTCTCTGAGGGCTGCTCCCTATGAGGTTTCATCTACATGACAGGACCACCTTTGCCTCAAGATGGTATATAAGCTTCTGCGCCTCTTGGGGTTCAAGTAATCACTCTGTCTCCCTCCTTCCATCCCACATGTTAATTTGTATGCCATTTCTCCGATTACTTTACCTGTCGTCAGTTTTTTCTGGCAAGTCTTCAGAGGGCAGAGGGGAAGTTCTCCCTTGGTCTCTACATGTCATGTCTTAGCTCTTTCTGTTTCAATGCTCTTTCCCACTCAACCCATTAGATCTTCACCAGCCCACTTCCCTGCCAACCTGAATCTGTGGTCATCCACTTCAATCTTGGCTTCGCTGACTCTCTAATTCCCTACATCCTGGACCTCTGGCACTCCCCAGGCCTATATCACTCACATTGCTTTTCTTCTTCTCAGCTATTAAATGGGGATATTCCTAACACACAGTCACACAACACTGAATGTGACTGGAACACATTTGAACTGTTATTTTTGGGAAGTGTGATATGAAATGACCAAAAGGTAACTATTATAAAACTATACAGAATTATCAAACTCAGTGAAGATTCAACTGAACACAACTTTATTGTTTATAATTTAATTGTATATATACCAAATTATATATAAATATATACAAATATAAATATTTATGAATTGAGTTAAACCAAGTTGTTTCTAAGATCCCTTGAAGCTCACTGGTTCTGAGTTCCTACTTTACTAACTGAAGGCATCCAACACTTGATCTTCTCCTTTCTGCTTTTCAAAATGTTCCTGTATCCGCCCTTCATTCTGTCTTTCTTTTCTTAAGGAAGGGACATGCATCCCTCTTTTCTTTCCTTGGATATCCCAATAATCCATAGTCTCTACCCCATGTTTGCTTTCTTTTTCCTAGGGCCTACCCATTGTCTTCAACATCTTTACTCGTTTGACTTTCATACAAATATATATTTCCCCTCCTCTGAAAAGAAAAATCTTCATTAATCCTCCTGTCTCTCTAGTTGCCATCCTGTATTCCTTTCACTGCCACTTTGTAACAGTAACTACCAACATTTCACCTCTCAATTTCCTCAACCTAAACCTGCTTCTACTTAGATCTTTTGCTAAACTCCATGTTCTGTCTCAGCCCTTATTCCTAAGTACTACTGATGATGTCTGATGATGTCCTCTAAGCCAGGGGTCCCCAACCCCGAGGCCACAGACCAGTACTGGCCTGTTAGGAACTGGGCCTGTTGGGAACCGGCTGCAGAGCAGGAGGTGAGTGGCCTGCGAGCGAAGCTGCCTCTGTATTTACAGCCACACCCCATCGCTGCCTCCTGTCAGATCAACAGCAGCATTAGATCCTCACAGGAGCTTGAACCCTGTTGTGAACTGCACATGCAAGGGATCTAGGCTGCATGCTCCTTATGAGAATCTAATGCCTGATGATCTGTCACTGTCTCCCATCACCCCCCAGGTGGGACTGTATAGTTGCAGGACAACAAGCTCAGGGCTCCCATGGATTTTATATTATGGCGAGTTGTATAATTATTTCATTATATATTACAATGTAATAATAATAGAAATAAAGTGCACAATAAATGTAATGTACCTGAATCATCCTGAAACCATCCCCCCAACCCATCTGTGGAAAAAAGTGTCTTCCACAAAACTGATCCCTGGTGCCAAAAAGTTTGGGGACCACTGCTCTAAGCAATGCCTCCTCCTTTTGCTCTCAGGACCTTCATTATCTCTTCCTCTGTATCTCCAACCCTGTGTCTAGAATGCTGATTCAAGAAAAAACCCAACACGTCCTTTGCTTAGAACACCCTACCCAAACCCTTGTAAACCTGGTGAGTCCCAGGAATCCCTTCATTCCCAGCTCAATCCTCATCCACTGTTTAGAGCTTTTCCTACAGTCTCCAGGTAGAGGCCAAGGATGCCCTCTATGCTAACAACGAGCCTTGTACAGACTTCTAATAAATCTAACTCATATATGTCTCCTGCAGGGTTTATTGAAGAGGTCCCTTGTCATTTTTCAAGTACCACTCCATCATTTAACACTTGGGAACATTGCCCTGCAGGTAAGAAGTATTTTTTTCACTTGCTAATTATCTGGAGTACAGAGCCTTCTCTCAGCATAAGTCACCAGTCCGGAACAAAGGGAGTGTCATGTTAATAACACCATTATTAAAAGACTACAAAATGGCAATGCATGGGAGTGTATTATAATAGCAGAATATAATGTACCTCCTTCATTTCTTTCACTAATTCCCCAAGAGTTTTGCCTTTACTGCAACGGAACAGAGAAGGCCTTTAATGAGTTTGAATTGACCAAATATTAACCAGCCTCCAGTGTGCAAACTGATTTTAAAATAGCCCTTGACCTGGAAATATAGGTGTATTCAAATACACACCCTGATAAGAAAGGACAGACAGGGATAGAGTTCAACATCTATAAGCTTGCCAAAAGTTCCTCATGATAAACTCTAAAAGTAGAGCAGTATTTTAGATATGGTTTGAATATGTTCATCCTTGTCTAAGAAATCTTGACAGAACAGGTTACATATAGCAAAGTCTACTTTCAGAAAACAAAATCCAGCTGGACATGTGTCAATAAAAACCAACAGTACTGCACTGATAAATAAATAAATATGCAGCAAGGTAACCCAGTCACAGATAGCTAGAGACAACAGTTCTAATGAGTCAAATCACACGACAGAAGTAGTTTCCATTTTAGATATATTATGGTGTTAAAAAAAGAAAAAACTTAATTCCAAAGGTATTTTATGCATGGCTTCCTGAACATCTTTTCTCTTACAAAAGCTTGTTAGCTTTGTCGAGTTAAGGAAGTCAACATAGAGAAGCTGGTATTTCCTTGATGCGAAACTATACCAGTGCTAAAAACAAAACAAAACAAATCCCAACCTAATTAATTCTATTTTGGGTCTAGTTTCCAAGGCAGTTTTCACAGACTATTCTCAGCCCACTGTTTCTAGTTGTGTAACTTCAACCTTCAGTAGCTGGAAATTGTTATATTTTGGGTAATTCCTTGACACATATGTTCTATTACAGACTCATTTTATTCTACTTACTATCAAGGGTAAGGGGAAAAAAGTGTCACTGCATTGATTCTAAGGTTTTAGTACTAAGAATCACGTTTATGTTTATGTCGTGATATCATGTGATACGTTCCTATTAGGGCTTTGTAATTTGGGTTACATCAAATTCATCAACATCAACTTTCAGGTGGAATCGTCCCCAAATCAGAACTGCCAGCCAATCTCAGCAACCACATAAATCAGAAGAAAAGGAATCAGGAAACTTAGATTCTAGTTTCAAGAGCCACGAATTTGACCTTGGGCAATCCACCTCACTTCTGTAATTCAAACTGCAATGCCTGCTTCCAAAGTATGCTTCTAGAAACAGTTTACGTGTTTTGGGTTTCTCAAATAAAATGGAATTTTCTAAACAGACGGTTTGATACAACAATCTATTCTCTGGCCCAATTTCCCAAACCATCCAGTCCATAAGGTCATAAAACTGCATTTCTTCACAAGTTCTTACTTGCACCACTGTATTACCAAACACACGCCCGAATTCCTTTTCTAGTTTTAAGTAATATCACATCTACTTATTCTTAAATGTGAAAGAAGAGTAATCTATAGAAAAGGAAGTGAAAAGCCTTCATGAATTAACGTCGGGTTATATGAAATCTACTGGTAGACAGAAGAATTGCACTGTCTGCCGTGTACTCAAAAGAAGCTGGAAGATTACTATTATGTCACGTGCATGATACTCTCAAACCTCCAAAATCTATCATACTGAAAAATGATGGAGAAAATGAAAGTGCAGATGGGGCAGCGCCAGAAGCCAAGCCTCCCGCGTCAGGATCCAATGAAATGATAAGAGCCGACGGTGGCACGTCTCTAGCCCTTACTAACTTTGTTCTCTCTACTGAGAAGAGAGGTGAAGTGGCAGCTACTAACTGCACTGCAGCCCCTAGGAGGGCAGGTTCCCTCCTGATTCCAGCGTCGGCCCCAGATCCTGAAAAAGGGACCGGAAGATGAACCTAAACTGTAAGCCGGGTTGAGTAGCCCATTTCTCCCGGGCAGCGGCCGCGGTCACCCTGGGAACCGCACCGCCACTGGGATCCCGGGTCCCGACCCCCTCTGGGGAAGGAGGAAGCAGTGCCAGGCAGGGAGGAAGGTGCACCGGCAGCCTGCAGCCTCACCTGACGCTGGACGAGCCCCACCCTTGCTCTCAGATGTCCCGCTTCCAACCAGGACCCAGCCAGGGCGCGGCGTCCGCCTCTCTCAGCTCCACTTACTTTGTCGCTAGTGCTCTCGGTTTCGTGGTCGCCGCCGGCCGCCTCTCCCTCGCGGGGTGGCGGCGACACCGCTTCCCTGGGGCCGGGGCAGCTTCCCCGGTGCCTCAGCTCCAACATCTTCCGCTCCCGCGCTGCCGTGGCGGCCTCCTCAAGCACCCCGAAACCTGAGCTGCAAGCAGGGTTCTGCAGGCGGGGCGCCCCGCCACCTCGCAGCCGCGCCCTGGAGTCCCGCGGAGCCGCAGCCACTAAAGCGGCCCCACCATAGAGCGGCCGCCGCGCCGGTCACCTCCAAAACGGCATCAACGAGAGAGCGCTCGAGGCAGCCTGCAGCGAGCGCGGCTCCGGTGGAGGTCCCGGGCAGGCTCGGGGCGCCTGGCGCTAGTAGAGAAGGCGGAGACGCGGCCTCTGGTTGCCAGGTGCGCGTCTCCACGCAGAGGCCCAGGTGGGAGGAGGAGAAGGGGCGGGTAGAAAAGGAGGACTCTTGACCCGCTTTAGCGCGGCGCTGGGCTCCCGCCGCCGCGCCGGCCCCTCCCGCCCCGCCCCGCCCCGCCCCCCGGAGCCGGACTTGGAACCGGCTGGTCCCGGCCCCGCACACTTCTCCCTTCCCGGGCCTCCCGCACCGGGCCTCGCGCCGCAGGCCCCGCCCCTCTGCGCTGCACTGCGGTTCCCACAGTCCCGCCTCCCCGCGAGGTGACGTCAGGAGCCCGGCCCGCGACCCCGCCCCCGCCTCTGCGTGCTGGCAGGTGGGGGCCTGAGAAAAGGTGGGAGCGGCTGGGCGGGAGGAGGCTGAAGACCTGGGAGGCGGAGGCGGGGCCAGCGCGGGCTGGAAGTGAGCGTTGAGAACTTGCAGGCTAGTCCCTGGGCCGCTGCGAGGGCTGGAGGAGCTACTCAAAGACGCCCGCTAAATGTTGACAGCGCTCAACACTGCTCCTTCAAACGCCTTCCCGGCCTTGTCAGCTTGACACGCGCGGCGGGTCGGAGGCTCACTGGACCAGAAACTTGTCTGGCAGGACGGACTGGTTGGCCCCGCGGCATTCCAGCCCAGTGTCATCACCTTGAAAACAGGAGATGCTTTTGCCTCACTGGGCGTCCAGAGGTGCGTCGGCCAACAGTTCCAATCACAACCGCAGCGCCGTCTCCCAGAAACTCAGTACTGAATCTCACAAAGGTCACCACCTAGGATCCCAACACAGTGTGAGATGCTGTGGGGCGCCGTTGCCCTCCAGCTAGTCTCTGAGCAGTGGTGGAGCTTGGGTTGCCAAAGCGGGAACAGGAAGGGCACAAGATCTGCATTAATTCTAGTCCTAATCCTGTTAGAAGGTGATTAGTTTTCTTGACATGTATCCGCCACCCGGTCATTACTGACAAGCTAACAAATGAAAAAAAAAAAAAAAAAGAAACAAAGAGAAAAAAGGAAAAAGGCGGGCCTTCACACAGGACAAGGTTCAGGAGAGCACCCTTATAGAAATAGATCAACTATATAAGTTCTTCAAGGTCTTTACTGACACTGTAAAAGTAAGTAAAGTGTTGAAAATTTACTAACAAATGAGCAAAACCAAAAGTCAAAGTAGGATGCGTTGAAAAGCAGAACACAAAGACATCATTTTACCTCACCAAACAGATCTTTGAAGCTTTGCGGTTTGGGTTGCACGTTTTCAAAAGAATGTCGAGAAACCATAATTTGTTCCTTATGGGGAGGATAACAGAAATGACAGAGAAGATTTGAAAGTAAGTCCCTACTGAACAGAGAACTATGGGGTGACTACATTAATAAATTGTCCAGTTGTTTGGAGGATCAGAAATGAAGGACTGCTTGATAGTGAAGAAGATAATCAGAATAATGGCTGAAGAAGCTAGTGAAGCCAGTAGTAGGGTTTCCATCTCTGGCTACCACCCTACCCTGCATAAAGAATTAGAAGTGCTCCATTCTAACTCTCTGGAAGTCAAGAAGCCTGAGTTCTAGTGCTGCCAATGCCACTAATTGCATGGCCTTGGTAAGTTATTAAGCCTCAGTGTCCTCAGCTATAAACAGATAGTAAGGATGGCCTCTGTGGTCCCTTTTCGCTCTCAGACAATCAGAATCCAGCCTTTGCTTTTCCCCATGGCCCAAGAAAAGGAGACCTACTACACAAGGTACCTGAACAACTTCCTGTTTCCCCTTTCCCTAGTCCACTCATGGCCTCTTTGACTTTTTCCCTTTGCTGCAGGAGGAAAAAAGAGAGTGAGAGAAGTGACAGAGGGGAGCAACAGAGGACAGTAGTGCGTGACAGAAGAAACAGTATTCCCCAACCCAGGAAAAGTGGGACCAATGCAAAGACTGCCAAAATAGAATGTGAGGTTCTACTTACCTCACCTTCCTTAAGCTCTGCTCCTTCTTGTGTTTTAGCCAAGAGAGCAATTTCTTTCAATCTTCGTCATTATAGTTATTACCACTAGCTGAGTGAATAGACTGAGCCCAGACAGCAGGAACCGGCTTATTCATCTTTACAGGTCTAGCTCTTTCCACAGTGCCAAAAACCACCCTTCTATAGGTAACAATGTTTGCTGAAGAAGTGAATGAAGAAATGATGGGATGGCAAAGGTACAGCATAACAAGGGAAATATATACAGTCATATGTTGTTTAACAGTGGGGATACATACATTCTTAGAAATGCATCATTGTGCAACATCACAGGGTATACTAAACCTAGATGGCATAGCCTACTGCACATCCAGGCTACATGGTATAGCCTATTACTTAGACAACTCTAACAGAACGGTATTTGTGTATCCAAACATAGAAAAGGTACTATAAAAATGTGATATTATAATCTTATAGGCTACAGTGGTATATGTGGTCATTGTTGACCGAAACATTGTTATGTAACCCATGAATGTATAGTATTTATGGTTTCTTCATTTAAAGTCTATTTTAGACTTACATAGATACTCACTTTTCTTCATTTTCACTTTATATCAGAGAGAAGTTGATTTTATTACTTATTAAAAGGGGTTGTAGTAATGACTTTATTTTATTTAAGATATAGTACAATATGCTCAACCACAACTGGCTTACAGAACTCTGTGTTCTCAGACTTTTTCAATATCCTTTTTCTTATTTTTCCTTTTTCTTTCTTTTTTATTTTTATCTTTCATTTTCATTCAGGGAACTTATGTTCTCTAAATTTATTGTATTTGTGTTTGGTGACACAAAATCTGGCGTGCAATGGTTTCTAAGCCTTTACCTGTTAATTTTTCTTGAATTTATCCTGCTGAAGGGCTTCATGGAAACCCTAAGCATATGCATGGGCCTAATCAGGTAGTACAACCCAGCCAGCACTTCTTGGATTGATTTTAAGATTTTCCAGCCGGGCGTGGTGGCTCACATCTGCAATCCCACACTTTGGGAGGCCGATGCATGAATATCTCTTGAGCCCAGAAGTTCAAGACCAGCCTGGGCAAATGGAGACTCCATCTCTACACAAAAATTTAAAAATTAGCTGGGCATGGTGGTGTGTGCCTGTAGTCCCAGCTACTTGGGAAGCTGAGGCGGGTGGATTGCTTGGGCCTGAGAGTTCGAGGCTGCTGTGACCCCTGTTCACTCTACTGCACTCTAGCCTGGGTGACAGAGTGAGACCCTGTCTCAAAAAAAAAATAAAAATTTTTCACCTTCTAACTCCTAATGAGGAATTTGCTAGAGAGATAAGAGAGAGAGTGCTGACATTATTGCTTATATGGTTTTTATTTTAGATTACTGTTTACCTTCTCTTTTGCTGGAAGTAATAAGAGCATAAGATGCAGAGACGTTGCCTAAAGTAGTGAAAGTAGATGAAGCAGTTTGTTACCACTCTTCCCTTAATACCCTCAGAATGTTCCCAGACTGATAAACATGCCCCTCTGGGGTGGGAATGTGAATCTGAGCTGCTTTTCACATCAGAGGCTCAAAGGTGCCCTGCTGGAATGTCCCCAGCTTGCCAGGGAAGGAAGAAATCTTCCTCAGCCAAGCGTTTCCAGTTGCTTAGATACCCAAGTTACAGCTTTTGTCGCTTGACCTATCTTTCTCTGTTGCCCTCTGTCAGCTTTGTTTATAAGTTGGAGGTAGGAATTTCTGATTTAGGCCACCAGAGAAACATTTTATGGGAAAATCTTGAAAAACAACTTGTATTTACATTTTTATTTTTAATGGAATTGCACAGGAAAACAATGTTGTACTATCAAGTACTGTAGTGAGAGAGTATCAGAGGAGAGAGTGCTATGGTGTAGTTAGAAGTATGGCGTTTCTATACCAAGAACCCTGGGTTTGAATCATAGCTTGAACCTAGCTTGAATCATAGCTTGAATCTAGCTGTGACCTAATTTGCTTTCAGCAATATTTTCGTGACACACAGCTGAAGCTATATCCTAAATGACATGTTCATTCAAAACTTAAGTAATAATTCTTTACATAACACTTTACAAAGCACTTTCGCATACATTATTTCATTTGTTCTACTCAACAATCTACAAGCTAGGCATAACAAATATCACTCCTGTTTTATAAGGAAAAAAACCTGAGGCTCAGATGTAAAGGGTTAGAAAGGAAATTTGGATTGAAAGCTAAGTTTTTATACTTCAAAATCTGCCTGGTCCATGATGTAGTACAAATATATAGCAGCAGAAACAAGCAACTTGTAAAGTTGGGGGTGGGGGATAGTTTGTTGTAACAGGCACATAAATTCTGAAGCTAGCCTGAGTTCAAATCCCAGCTCTGCCACCTACTGGCCTTAGGCAATTAGCTTCAGTGTCCTCATGTGCGAAATGAGGATAAGGTAATATTTTCCTCCTAGGATTCTTATGAAGACTAAATTGGTTAATATATGTAAAATACTTAGAATAGTGTCTGGCCATTGTGAAGCACCACACAAGTGTTACTTATTATTATCATTCATATTATTGAAAGCTACATTTCTTCAGGAGAACAATATTTGACTTCTAAATTCACTAAACTGCAGCACCCCAGAGGACTGTGAAGAAATAAGGATATGCTGATATTGCTTTGGTGAGGTAGGTAGAAATTATGAAATGGGGTAGAGAGACTTTGCAAACAAGTACAAAGAATTCAGCCTACCCAATTAGTTAATTTGTGCCTTATCCTTCTGAGGTAGTACAATTAATGAATTTGGCATTCCCCATTATTAACTGAAATCAGTTACTACTCTTCTACCTTGTTTATATTATGACGACTGTGGAATTCCTTCAATTTCTAGGTTCTTCACTGAATCCTAGTAGCTCTAAGCAAATTAAATTTTGTTGATTTAATTTCTTTGTAAAGTAGGCAACATATTTCTATAATTTTATAAATTGTGCTTTTAAAAATGGGTATATGTGAGCTTTTTATACTGCATGGTTCAAGTATTTTGTTATTGTTGAATATGGGTATATATATGTATTTAGAGGATATCATTTGGAGAAGTGGAAGAGATTGGTAACTGTCTTTAGAAGGGCCGCATCACTGATTTGCTTCAAATTATGTCAGTTATCCCTCTTCAACAAATTGCAGAAATCAGAGGTATCAGTTAAAGTATGTGGCAAAAAACACTAATTCTGGTTGAGTTGGGCAGACAAGGAACTTATTGAAAGGATGTTAAGAAGTTTACAGAACTCTTGGAAGAACTGAAGAACCCAGCATAGAAAACTGGGAGAAACAAAGAATTTCAAGCAACAGTCAGGATTACAGTCAAAATTATTCCTAAAACCTCAATTGAGGCCACCACTGCTAGATCCACTGGAACAGGACGTAACAGCTTGCTCTGTCACTGAGGTAGGCACCAGTCACTGGGTGCCACAGTTGCAATTGCTAATCCTTTCTTACTTAGTTTTTTTTCTTCGCAAACTCTTTTTTTATTATTAATAATAGTTTAATAGGAGGAATCATATTCTTGTAAAATGCAATAATAGCCTAAGATTTCTGTGAAAAGAGCCTTGCTAATCAGATAAATAAAAGCTTCAGTTTATATCTTTTACAAGATGTAAACACTATACTTCTCTTCTAAGACATCCTACCTATTTACGTTTTAACTCCTCTAAAATCACAGTGTGTCTTACAATTGATGCAATAAGAAATAGTTTTATTGGCCATTTTATTTTTCTTCACAGTACGTAAAATATGGTGCATTTAAAAAATGATTTAATTGAGTCTATGAAGTACAACACTCTAAAGATTATTGTTAGGAAGATCACACATCTTGGATTTTTCCAGATAGTCCCAATTATATGTACTTTTTTCTTTCAGTGAAGAGTATTTATTAAATATGTAACTATATACATTTTTTTATTTTGAAAACTTTTTCACATCTATATATTCTCATAGCAGAAAAAAATTCCCTAGACTATATGAGGCCTCATTTTTTGTTTGAAGAATACAGTCAATAATATGTTTTAAAAATTATTTCACTAGTGAATATATTTTATTCCTAAAAATTACAAAAGACTTTTAAAGTTTACATATTTTTGGTAATACCTATTGTTTGTTGCAATTGTCTCTTTTCTCATAGTTTGATTTACTAAAAAATATTTTTATCATATTTTCAGAAATGTCATTGATTTGCCCCCCAAATTATACTAATATCCCAAATTATTATGGAGATTAATTTCCCCTTAACAACAATAATTTATGCATTTTACCATTTAGCATTTGATGCATTTTTTTGCATTTAACTGGGAGGAGTTGGTGAATGGGAATGGTAAAGACTGTGGCCTCCAGACAGTTGGGAAAATCCTAGAACAGGAAATCTATTAGAGTGTCTTTGGTTGGACCAGGACTGGTTGTTAACCTAAGATGCTTAAGAAAGACCTAATACAGCAGTGGTGTTCTTTTGTTTTGTGTTTGTTAACAAACTGGGCTTCAGCAATATACCATGCAGAGTGTAAGTTCTGTACTATTGCTTTTAGAGAACAAATGCCACATGATTTACTTCGATTAGGTTTTGCCAAGTTATTTCCAGAACATCTTATTCAAGGACATTTTGAGATTTCATAAGGCAAAGATTTGCATTACCTTACTTGCAAAGCAAATTTAGACAAATTTGGTGATCTTGTTAAGAGAATAAGCGAACAGTATTAATCTGTATATATGTAGATTAAACAAAGTTTTCAGAACTGTGGAATCCTTGACAAATATTTATTTATTTTTATTGTTTTTTTCTTTTTTTTTAGAGACAGAGTCTCACTCTGTCACCCAGGCTGGAGTGCAGTGGTGCAATCATAGCTCACTGCAACCTCAAACTCCTGGGATCAAGGGATCCTTCTGCCTAAGCCTCCCTAGTAGCTAGTACTACAGGCAGGTACCACCATGCCAGGCTAACCTATTTATTTATTTATTTATTTATTTATTTATTTATTTATTGACAGAATCTTGCTATGTTGCTCAGGCTGGTCTTGAACTCCTGATCTCAAGTTATCCTCCTGATTGTTAACATACCACTGTTGGGAAAAATTGATTTGGAAATGAGCAAAAGAAATTTCTGGCTATTCTTACAGTGGACCTTAAGCATGCCTAGGGGGCTTGCTAGACACTATTTGATTTCATAGGGGGGTGCACCATTTCTTTTTTAAGATGGGGTCTCACTATGTTGTTCAAGCTGTGGTGCAGTAGCTATTCACAGGTTCAATCATAGTGCACTACAACCTTGAACTCCTCTTAGACTCAAGTGATCTTCCCACCTCAGCTTCTGGAGTAGCTGGACCACAGGTGTGCACCACCATGCCCAGCTGGGGATGCAACTTTGATTGTCTTTGATCAAATAGGCTATTTTGCAACTCTGTTGGAATAAAAAAAGTGCTTTGTGGAAAACTGATAACCATGTTCTTGTTTATGGCAATGTAAGTGAATTTTGTCTGATAGAGAATATAAATCATTTTAAGTCAGAAACCCATTTGAACTAATTTTAATGTATCTCTAGTTCTCTCATTTGTAAATGCATTAAATCTTTGATATGTGTTCATTTTATATTTGTATAACATTTGTGATTTTTGCACTTTTGGAAATGATACTTCAGCTATAGTAATAATGCATGTTTGTTTTCGATAAATATTCATCTACATATGTAACAAATATTTATTGAGTACCTACAATGTCAGAACACAGTGCTAGGCACTATATAGCAGATATATATATGTATATATACACAAATGATACATAAATACACACTAGATTTAAAAAGTTAAACAATACAGTATTGTCTAGAGCATACAACAACATAAAGGTGATTTTCCATCTTTCTGGAAACACTTCTTTCCTAGAAATAACCACTGTTGTTAACTGTTTGCCAGAGTTTCTTGCAGATCTGTTTCTTATGTAAGTATATATGCACATGTATATATTCTACATAATGTTCTGTGACATAATTTTTTATTTAATATTATGCCTTAAAGCACTTTTTGTGTTTATAAGTACATTCTAATTCTTTAAAATCATTATATATATGCATGGTGTGACTGTACCATATTTTACTTAGCCATTTGTACAACAGACATTTAGGGATTTCCCCGATTTTGTAGTTATTAAAATAACACTGCAATAAACATCCTTGAACGTATATTTATGAAACATGTGCAATTCTATAGATACCTAGACATGGAGCAATAGATCAAAGAATACGTGCATTCAATACTTTGATAAATTCTACAAGATTTCCCTCCCAGATGGCTGTACCAATTGTTATATGTTGATTAACTCAGATTCCTATTGTAATACCTCTGAGGATGATGTTGGGGTGGAGATAGAAATATGTTAGAATATATAGAATAGGTTGTGCCACTAACTTGTCTAACTGGTGTGTGGACTTATCCTTTCTTTAATTCTAACACCAACTGCGAGAATTGCTTATTTTAGAACTTCCATTTGAGAACGCTGAGGCCAAATGCAGGAAATTGCAGTTTTCGCAGTTTTCTTTCATTTCCCCTCACCCGCCTACTCTGCTATCACATGAAGATCCAAGTTACATCAGATCCTTCTCCTCTCCCAGCTCCATTACTTACCAGGAGCCATCTCAGGCAGGCTGGGTTTTACTTTGTGTCTTTGTCCATTCAGTGTGCGGTAACAAAGTACCATAAACTGGGTGGCTTAAACAATGTATGCTTATTTCTCACAGTTCTGGAGGCTGGGAAATCTGAGATCAATGTTCTGGCAGATCTAGTGTCTGGTGAGGGCCCTCTTCCTGGTTTGCAGATAGCTGCCTTCTCGCTGTACCCTTACAGGGTAGAGAACAGAGAAATAGAGAGGCAAAAAGAGAGAGAGAGAAAGAATGAGAAAGAGAGCACTCTCATGTCTGTTCTTCTAAGGGCACTCATCCTATCATGAGGACTCCACTCTAATAAACTAGTTTCCTCCCAAAGGCCCCATCTCCAAATATCATCACACTGGGAATTTTAGGGTTTCAAGATGTGAATTTGGAGGTGACACATTGAGTCCATAGTACTTTGTTTTAGAATTTTTTCTCCAGACATGAGTCTGACAGCATATACCCCTGTTGATGTGGAGGAGGAGTGGTAGACAGTTGTGGCCCCACACTTTGAAACCAAGGATGCAGCCCTGATGAATCACATTTGAAGTCATTCTTTCCTTTTCTTGAAGAATAATTCCTGTTTGCAGTCAAATCGCTCTATTGTAACTGTCCCATAGAATTTAAATCCAACAGCCTTTCTTCATTTTGTCCTGTCTCCATCTTCTTCAGTTCAAACTGGCAGTATTTCTGCTAATGTAATTCTATAACCTTTTTTATCAAGTGATAGTCTAGCCACACTCTTGGTGTCCTCTTCCAAACATGCCTTCACATATTTTGCAATATGGACAGGCTGAAAATTTTCCAAATCTTTAAGCTCTGGTTCCTTTTTGCATAACAATTTCCTCTTCAATTCATTTCTCACTTCTTGCATTTTACTAAGCAAGAGGAACCAAGACACTCCTGTAGCACTTGGCTTAGAAATCTGCACAGCTAAATATCTAGTTTCATCGCTTGCAAGTTCTGCCTTTCACAAAACACTAGGACACAACTCAAGACAATTTCTTTGTTATTTTATGACAAGAACCACCTTTCCTCCAGTTTCCAATAATTTATGTTCCTCTTTCCATCTGAGATCTCCTCAGAATGGGCTATAACACCTATATTTCTGCCAACAGTCCCTTCATGACTGTCTAGGTTTTTTTCTAGCATGCACCTCAAAACTCTTCTGACCTCTACCTGGTACCCAGTTTTAAAGCCTCTTCCACATTTTTAAGTATAGTTTGCAACACACCCTATTCTGTATACCAAAATCTGTATTAATTAGCTTGGGCTGCCATCACAAAATACCATAGACTGATGGCATAAACAACAGAAACTTATTTTCTCACAGTTCTGAAGGCTGAAAGTCAAGATCACAGTACCAGCCTGACTGGTTGCTGTTGAGGGCCCTCTTCCTGGCTTGCAGACGGTTGCCTTCTTGCTATGTCCTCACATGGTGGAGAGAAAAGGAGAGCTATCCAGTGACTTTTCTTATAAGGACATTAATCCTATCAGATCATGGCCTTACCCTTATGACCACATGTAACTACAATTACTTCTCATTACAGAACAGAATATTTAAGAGGCAACAAGAAATGGAATCAACATATATTGCTGAGCAGCTGCATGTGGGAAAGTGGGGGTGAGGAATTAAGAATGATAGGCACGTTTTTGACTTGGGTGGCCAGGTGGCTGGTGGTGTCATTCCTGGAGACTGGGACTACAGGAGGAGAAATAGGGTTGAAGGAAGATGGAAGAGAAAAAATGAGGTGCCTAGTAAGTATTAGGCACTGTTGGTCATTTTACATATGATATGCTTAATCCCTACCACAAACATGTAAGGTTAATCTACTGATCATTTAGATGAGGACAAGGAGAGAATCACTTGCCCAAGTTCAAACAAGAATCAGTAGAGAAGTTACATCTGCAGCCCAGACCCTACCCTCTCTGCTCCACCCACTGGCTAGCTCTATGTCCATGCTCACACATAGATGGTTCGAGGAGCCTGTGACACATCTCGGGCAGGTGGCAGCAGGAAGCCAGCCTTGCTAGTTTTAAGAGCTGTAGATATTTACTTGCAAACCATTAGCATAAAGACAGTTACAGAAGAAGGGGTTAGAATAAGAAAGTAAGATAATTTCTTCATAATAAGCCAAAATGTAGGGGCCTCAATTATATCCTATCTCATATCAGAAGCATCAGGATGTTTTCCCCATTCTATGAAGCACTTTGATCAGTTATAAGTAGCAATTCGAATTTGAGCAATGAGCTAATAGATAATTTCCTACCAGATGGCTGCATTGAGTGTTTTATAAAAAGTAGCTAGAAATGTGGGATTACCTGTGAATTCCCAACTGTTTTCTGAACACAGTAGCTTCACTTATTCAGAGATGTAAAGATAGGTATTTCAATATTTATTTTTGCAACTCTCATAATTATTATTAAATATTGTTTTTATTCATAATTTTAATAGTTTCATGTCTTTCACATTTTAGGAACTATTTCATGCATATTATTTAAATGCATCATATTTGAATAACCAGGTATCGTAACGTGGAACCTGGGGTATTTATTTATTTCACAACTATTCATTGAATTTCTGTTCTGTGCCACATACTATTCTAGGTGTTGATCTATGACAGTTAATCTGACAGACAAAAATCACTTACCCCTTGGAGCTTATATTCTTGGAAAGGTGGAGAGAGGAAAGACAGACAAGAAACAAATGAATATATAAAATGTTAGCTGGTAAGTTCTATGGAGAAATATAAAACTGATAGATGGGAGGGTAGGGGATTATGATGGGGTGGCAGGGTAAAATCTGGGAGGGCAGGGGTATTCGATTTTATTTAGAGTGGTTAGAGGAGACCTCACTTCTCAGGTGCAATTTGAGCCCCACACTGAAGGAAGTGAAGTAGTGAATCACATGAATAATCCAGGGAAAGAACAATCAAGGTAGAGAGAACAAGTGCAAAGGCTCTGAGGCATGAGTTTGCTAAACATCTTCTGGAATCTACAAGGAGGTCAGTGTAGCCAGAGCTGAATGAGTGAAAAGAAGATGATCGGGGCCAGCCTGACTTGGAGTGTGTGTCGCTGGATCATGTAAGCCCTTGTAGAACTGATTAAGGACTTACACTCTGAATGAGATAATCACCCAGAGATAGGAAGCCATCAGAAGATTTTGGTTTGTTTTATTTTTTGTAGAGACAGGGTCTCACTCTGTTGCCCATCTGGGTCTCAAATTCCTGGCCTCAAGTGATCCACCTTGGCCTCCCAAAGTGCTATGATTACAGGTGTGAGCCACTGCGTCTGGACTATTGGAAGATTTTAAGAAGAGGGATGACATGATCACCTAAGTTGTGAAAGGATTGTCCTGGTGCCATGTGGAGCATGGACTGTAGGAGTTAAGATAGAATCAGAAAACCAGTTGGGAGGCTTCTGAGATGATGGTGGCTTGTGCCAGCTTGTTAATTAAGGAGATCGTGAGAAAGCATCAAATTCTTTATGATTTGAAGGTAGAGTCAACAGGATTTTCTTTTGGCTTGGAGGCAGGATGTGACAGAAAGACACCAAGGTTTTTGGTTTGAACAACTGGAAGGATGGGACGCCTCTTAGATGGAGAAGACTATAGGGGCAGTGGGACCTAAGTTTGTGCGGTCTTAACTGTGAGTCTACCTGTGAGCATGTGGTTGTTAAGAAGTATAGACTATGAAATTAAGTCTTTGTATCTAGAAAGTAGGATCTGGCTGTGAAATCTCTGTGCTCCTCACATGGGCTTAGGAGAGGCAGGGGACACCTCAGTATCTACACAGCTGCAGTGGGCCCTACAAAGAATAATGTGCTCATATACTTGTTGAAAACTTCCAAGGGATGTGTGTATTCTGAGCCTCCCCCTTTTTAATTTCAACTGTGGCATTATATACATATAGTAAAGGTCACATATCTTAAGGACAAAACTTGAATTTTTACATATGCATACATCCATGAAACCAGCATCCCAGATCAAGGTCTAAAATATTTCCATTGCCCAGGAAAGCTCCCTCAGTGCCCTTGCCGGTCTATACTGGTTCCCCTCTTTCTGCAGAGGTAGCTACTATCCTAACTTCTGTCACCAAAGATTTCTTTACTTCTTGGACTTTATATAAACAGAATCATACAGTATGTGCTCATTTACATCTGATTTAATCATCTTATCTATGAGTTTCATCCATGTGATGTGTGTAGCAATAGTTCCTTTTATATGTTTTATATTTTTCAATGATTTATGGTATAAATTGTATAAATAAACCAAAGTTTGCTTACTTATTCATCCTCGTGTAAATGAACGTTGGCATTGTTTCCAGTTTGGGGATATTATTCATAAAGCTACTGTAAGCATTCATAGACGTGTCTTCTGGTGGACTTGCACTCAGTTTTCTTACACATATACCTGGGAGTGAAATTTGCTGAGTCATTCTCTCTCTTTTTTTTTTTTTGCGATGGAGTCTCACTTTTGTTGCCCAGGCTAGAGTACAATGGCATGATATCTGCTCACCGCAATTTCCACCTCCCAGGTTCAAGCGATTCTCCTGCCTCAGCCTCCTGAGTAGCTAGGATTACAGGTATGCGCCACCACGCTCGGCTAATTTTGCATTTTTAACAGAGATGGGGTTTCACCATGTTGGTCAGGCTGGTCTCAAACTCTGGACCTCGGGTGATCCGTCCACCTCGGCATCACAAAGTGCTGGGATTACAGGCATGAGCCACCGCACCCAACCGAGTCATTCTCTTTTAAAATGTTTGTAACTTGACATCATTCTTATTCAAATGAAACCTCTATTTTTTTAAAAAAGTCCCCTATCAACCAGAACAAAACTCTGTACTTCAGCACTTTGTCACATCTCCTACAGACAAATCTACTCCTCAAAGAATTTTTAATAATAAATGATTGAGTATTAATATATGCACTTATTACAGACCAGGCACTGTGCCAGGTTCTTTACTTGAGCTCGTATAATCATCAGAAGAACTCTTTGACGTAGACACTATTATTTTCCCCATTTTACAAACAAGGAAACTGAGGCATTAAGTTGAAAGATTTGCTTGCTGTCTTGCGGGGGCTAAATGGTACAGCCAGGATTCAGCCAGGTCCCATTGTTACTGCAAGAGTTTGTGGGGAGTGCTTTTGTTTTCTCCCACAGTTTATCTTCAGCTACCTGTTGCTGCCATGTTCTCCTCAGCCTTGCCTTGCAGTATCTCCACCTCCCATCCTCCACCCACTTGACCCCATTTCTCTTCCTTTTTCCGTGGTACAATTTAGCGCATCCCAGCTGTCTCAATTGTGCTTCCTACTCTTACTATTTCAAATATGCAAAAGCCTTTATCCTGAAGTTGACTATTCTCAGCAAGCAAAGATACCTCAATTACCAACCAACATCCACCCTCTTGAGAAGGGCAGATAGGGTGTTTGTATGGGAAAGGGAATAATTTTAAATAATACAAACTGTGTTTTCCTGTCAGATGTGTCTTTGAAAAGATGTTTGTTTTTGTTTTCAACGATTTTCTTTTTACTTCTCTTTCCCTGGTGTGTGGTAGGTGGTCTAATATTTTGGTGATTGATGGGACATGAAGGATGATAGAAATAGACGTGGCAAAGATGACTCCAAGGCTTTGATCTCGGGGACTACTAGAGAATGACTGTGTTTGCCAACAGCAGGGAAATTGAAAAGAGTTGCTCATTCCTCCCAACCCCCAAAGGAATTAGCAGCTGTGGGAGCTGAGAATGTTTTTTGGACGTGGAAGTTTGGAGAAGATAATGCAACAGTGAAGTAAACACATTCAGGTCGTGGGAGTTGTGTGAGACTATGGTACAAGTGGAGAAACGAAGACTGCAGATAGAAGACTTAGGAATTGCCAGCATAGAGGTGGGGGCTGAAGCAGCAACTGGAAAGTATTCTTCAAAGAATGAGGGTGCAAAGGGCTGACTGAGTGGGGCAGGGAGAAGTGTGGGAATCCAGGAATGGTAATAAGCAAAAAAAAAAAAAAAAAAAAAAAAAAGATGGAGAGGTAAGAAGAGAATCTGAATGTTACAGCATTATGGAAGCCAAAGACGAAAAATGTTCAATGTTTAACAACAGTGGCTAACATTTATAAGCCTTTAATAGTGACATGCATTATTTCAGTTAAAATTCTCAAAAACCATATGATCAAAATACTGTTATTTCACCTGTCCTCACTGATGGACATAGTTTATCGAGGTTAGTTAATTTGTCTAGAGTCATACAGCAAGTAATCATATCAAGATCAGGTGGACCGTAGGACCACGGCCTGTAAGTACTCTATAGGATGCATTTGAGAAGCTGAAGTTTAGATACAATGGCTGATAGTTATATAATCTTTATTGTGTCCCAGGCTCTGTTAAGTGCCTTTTTATACTTACTGAATTCTGACACAATTTTCAGATCTACTGTCCCCAAACCAAGGTGTAAGAAGGTGTTACATGACTCACCCAAGACCACACAGTTGTGAAATAATGGAATTGGAATTAGAACCCTGTCAGTTTGTTCCAGAATTTATACAAAAAAAATGTTTAAGAGGGGGGAAAAAGCCATCTTTCCATTTTAGCAGTTAAAAAACATCCAGTCTTTTTGTTTCCTACAGTAGATCTCTTTAACTTATTCCTTGTATCTAACTGAAATTTTCTATCTTTTGATCAGCATCTCCCCAACCACTATTCTCCATGACCTCAGCTGCTGGTAACCATCATTCTACTCTATGCTTTTATGAGTTCATTGTTTTTGTTGTTGTTGGTTTTGTGACAGAGTCTCTCTATGTTGCCCAGGCTTGAGTGCAGTGGTACGATCTTGACTCACTGCAACCTCTGTCTCTTGGGTTCAAGCCATTCTTGTGCCTCAGTCTCCCTAGTAGCTGGGATTACAGGCATGCACCACCACGTCCAGCTAATTTTTTTTTTTTTTTTGTATTTTTACTAGAGATGGGGTTTTGCTATGTTGCTCAGGCTAGTCTGAAACTCCTGGCCTCAAGTGATCTGCCCGCCTCAACCTCTCAAAGTGTTGGGATTACAGGCATGAGCCACTGCACCTGACCTTGTTTTTTTTTAGATTCACATATAAGTGAGATCATGCAGTATTTGTCTTCCTGTGTGCGGTTCAGTCATTTAACATAATGTCCCTGTTTCATCCATGTTGTTGCAAATGCTAGACTTTCCCTCTATATTAAGGCTAAACAGTATTCCATTATGTACATATATCACATTTCCTTTATCCATTCATCCACTGATTCCATATTTTGGCTATTGTGAATAGTACTGCAATAAACATAGTGCAGATGTCTCTTCAACAAACTGGTTTCATTTCCTTTTTATATACACCTAGTAGTGGAATTGCTGGATCTGAAAGCCACTATCTTAACCTCTGTTAGATGTCTCTTATACTTTATCTCTCTGCTCTGTGTACACCTTGCAGTCTTAGTCTCTGAGAAAATCATATCCATTTCATGATCGCCTGCCATCCCCAACTTTTTCTTCTCAACCATAGAAAAGAATTTGGAGTTTCTGAAGGGCCCAGTAGTCTCAGTTGAGCAGATTTTAATTATAAGTGGAAAATCGCTGACTGCCCTAATGTGGCAAAAATGTTAATCATGTAGGTAAAATTTTCTTTTGTCCTTTCTCATTTCTTTTCTCTCTGATGAAAGCCAGGACAAATATTAAATATTTCTCACTGCTTCTTAGGTGAGAAATGCCACCTATGAATGGTTAGGGGAGCAATGGTTAAAATGGAAGTTTATGTGTTTATTATAACCAGAATGTAGGCTTGCCAGGTGTAGCAGATAAAAATACAGGATGCCCAGTTGAAATTGAATTTCAGTAAAACCACAAATAATTTGTTTAGCATAAGTATGTCCCGTGTAGTATTTGGAACATACTTATATTAAAAATAAATATTCACTGTTTATTTGAAGCTGAAATTAATACAGGAGTTATTAAGAAATTATCTTAGGCAGTCACAGAGGGTAAAAGAGTTCTCGGTGAAATTTCCCTTTAATAAAAAGCAGCCCCAAACCATTTCTTTTCTAACAGAAAGCAGCCTGAAAAGTCAAGTTGAAAGCATAGATATGCAAGCTTCTAGCCTGTCGGCAGGTGTACCTGGAAGCCAGGTATATTCAATATGGCGATCGCTGCTCCCTTTTCTTTGTCACCACGTGTGTGGGTATCATGGCACTGGCCAGATAAAGCCACATATGCAGATGTCATGGTGACAGCCAGGTAGAAGCCACATTTGCTTAATAAAAGATCACAATGGGAGGGCCAGTCTTCTGCAGGCTATGTAAATGGCACACCTGGTCAAACCAATCCCCTGGGCCTTATGTAAATCAATCAGCGCCTCCTCAAGCCTCTGTATAAAATCGGTCAAATCTCACCCCAATCTGGAAACTGTTTTGGGTGACCGCTTTCTCAACATGAGGAAACTTTCTCTCTTTCTCCTCTTCTTTGTCTATTAAACTTTCCACTCCTAAACCCACTCCTCGTGTGTGTCCATGTCCTAAATTTTCCTGGCGTGAGACAACGAACCACGGGTATTTAACCCAGACAACGGAGCCATTTCAAAATTTCACTGGATGTCTTGTATTTTATCTGGCAACTCTACCAGACTGTGAATTCACATCAGCTTTTCTCTATTTGGTATTTTAATTAATTCAAGCTAGCAATTCATGGCACAAAATGAGAAATGGTACAAAATGTTGTCTCTGGAATTTTGGTCCATTTGAACTCTCCTGGAGATATTTATAAACTGTACTTTCTGAATATTCTGATACTATGAGCAGCAGGAGACAGGATGCCCACATTTTCCAGAGAACGGGACACACAGATGTATCTAACACTCAACAAAATTATATTCACGTTTGCTGTGGTCCGAATGTTTATGTCCCCCCAAACTCATATATTGAAATCCTTACCCCCAAGGTGATGATATTAGGAGATGGGACCGTTGGGAGGTGGCTAAGTTTTGGGGATGGAGCCCTTAATAATGAGATTTGTGCTCATGTAAAAGAGGCTCAAGGGATACTTTTTGTCCCTTCCAGTATGTGAGGACAGAGCAAGAAGGTGCCACCTACAGCCAGAACACAGTTCCTCACCAGATGTAGAATCTGCTTTGATCTTGAACTTCCCAGTCTCCAGAACTAAGGCAATGAATTTCTATTATAAGCTACTTAGTTTATGGTATTTTCTTATAACAGATCAAGTAGACTAAGACAGTGTTATAATTTGAGTCTGGGTGGCTCATGACTATCTGGTTTCACAGTGAATTTGAGTATTCACTGGCTATATCTATCTAATTAAAAATGAGGGTCAATTCTGTGATTTTTGTATTTATTTAAATCAGGCAAATAGCTATTCAAAGTCCCCCCGCAAGTCCTCTCCTTTTTAGTTTTAAATATCTGGTTTAGTCTTGACATAATTTTCTATTGTTACTCACTTTTTCATTTTCTGTAGTATTCTACTAATTTCAGACCCCCTCCCCCTTTTTTTTTGAGACAGGGTCTGGCTCTGTAGCCCAGGCTGGAGTGCAGTGGTGTGATCTTGGCTCACTGCAACCTCTGCCTCCTGGATTCAAGCGATTCTACTGCTTCAGCCTCCTGAGTAGCTGAGATTACAGGCATGTGCCCCCATACCTGGCTAATTTTTCTATTTTTAGTAGAGACAGGGTTTCACAATGTTGACCAGGCTGGTCTTGAACTCCTGAGCTCAACTAATCTGCCCCACCTTGGCCTCCCAAAGTGCTGGGATTAGAGGTGTGAGCCACTACACCCAGCTCAGACCCCTTTTCTTATGTATAAAAGCTATTAAAGATATCTGATTAGAAACAAACACGATTGCAATTGTGATGGATAGAATATGTATGCTGGTATGTGACTTTCCTAATGTGGCTTCTTTTGCTCTGATAGATATAATGTTTTTATACTTTTTGACAGTTAAGAGTACCTATTATATCAGGTATAATATGGAATAGGCAATGGAATTGCCTTATAGTTTATACCCATTAACAAATCCAAAAGAGAAATAAAAGGAATTGATTCTTTGTCATTTATTTATTTAGACAACAAATATTTACTCTGAGCCTGGTGGATACAGCCGTGAAGAAGAACAGCTAGTCTTTACTTGTGTCATCCTTTTCCCAGAGCTTTCCATGTCAGTCATTGAACCCTCACAACACTTTTATGCATGGGTACTTCAGTAATCATCATCTATTTTACAGATGAGGAATCAAAGCAAGGAGAGGCTGAATAACTTGCCCAAGGGCACTTTCTCAGAAAACGTCAGCAGGACACAGGCAGTTTAGTGTTAAAGCCCATTCTCTTAAAATTCACAGCTTCTAGGTGAACAAAACAGGCATGGTCCTTGCCCTTAGGTAGCTTACAGTACTCTCAGGTGCTATTTCCTTTAATAAAACATGCTATGTGCAAAACCCAAGACTGATTAATTCAAGGTAAATATACCTACTGACTTTCAAAGCATGCGAATATGTATTTGCACCCGTTAGTTTTTCATCTTATTATGGGGGAGTAATATTTTAAAAATCACAGATATTAGTAAAATATTCAGTAATTATGGTCTAGTCTAAAGTGCTTATGTTTGATTATGCATATTTGTTAAATATGGACAAAAATCCAGAAAGACATTAAAATACAAATCAATCTGAGCCTTGTATGAAACTATTCTTATTAATGTGACATCTATGCGGAAACATTTCACAAATACTTATGAATTAAAAGGTTAACATAATTTAGTAAACCATGACTGAGTATCACCCATTCAGCCTGTTTTCCATGCTAAGAATTCTTAGAATTCAGATCTCCACTTCTCAGAAACCCATCGATCTTTCTTACCCCTAAGTCATTGAACTAGTGGGCTAGATATCTGTCTTGATGTGCCGTGCACCATAACTATCTTGTTTATTTGTCTACATAGAATAATTCACTTCATGCCTTTCAGAATAATCATATTTTTCAAATTTCCTTGCACATTTTGTATAAAGACTTTTAAAGGATCTTTCCTAATTTTTTATTCGTAGGTAGTATTTGAGTTTTCTCTCCCTCCACTTCTTCTTTTAAAATATTCTGAATTTTATAATAAACCCAATATGTTTTTAAAATCTTAATTCTCTACTTTCTGACTCCTCAATTCTGGCATGCTCTTTGTAGAAGTGTATTCTATGTACCTATCCAAAATAAATATCAAGAAATCCAAGTTTGCCCAGATTAAAACACACACACACACATACACACACATACACACCCACACCCATTGCCCTATAAATGAATGATTTATTTATAGTATTATCTTAAAGAGCAAGTTTCCCCTGGCTTATTTAAAATCTTGTCCTAAACACACATACTTTAAAGAAGATGTTTATTTTTTGACCTCAATCCATCTGACCTAAGGAGAGTCAAACTTTCCAATAATTCTAGACTTTCCCTGGTCATCATCGCCATGCGTAGGAGGTCAGTAGTGAAGATGGTAGAGGAAGGGAGGAAAAACCCAGAGGTGGGAAGGTTGACCTGACAACTTAAGCCATTTTGGATAATTGGCTTCTAGCAGCTGACAATGGTAAAGCTATGTAATCCAGTGGTTAGGGGCATGGGCTTCCCAGGCAGACAGCCCTGGCCGTCTGTTTTACTTCTGGCTGTTTTACTTCTGGCTGTTTTACTTCCCTGCTATGGGTTTTAAGCAAGCGATTTAATCTCTATAAACTTGGTTTTTTGTCTGTAAAGTTGAAGGAATAGTACTGTAGTCTTCATAGAGTTGGTCTGAAGTTTGTAATATAACAAATAATTTCTATTTACACCAGTATTTAAGACTTGTTATCATTCCGATTAACAATTTCATTCAGGTATTATAGTTATTGAATACCATTGGCTGGCTCAGTTGAGCAGGAAAGAAAATATTTTATTTTATTTTATTTTATTTTTAAAGAAGTAAGCCTTTATTTCCTTGTTTTGCAGATAAAGCTGGCTAACTTGGTTGCTTTTTGGTGATTAGTCAAAGAGACCAAATCCCATATCCTTGTCCAACTCCTCCGACTCTTCCTTGGCTTCAGCCTTAGCTGGGGCTGCAGCAGCAGCAGGAGCAGCTGTGGTGGCAGCGGCCACAGGTGCAGCAGCCACAAAGGCAGATGGATCAGCCAAGAAGGCCTTGACCTTTTCAGCAAGTGGGAAGGTGTAATCCGTCTCCACAGACAAGGCCAGGACTCGTTTGTACCCACTGATGATAGAATGGGGTACTGATGCAACGGTTGGGTAGCCAATCTGCAGACAGACACTGGCAACGTTGCGGACACCCTCCAGAAAGCAAGAATGCAGAGTTTCCTCTGTGATGTCAAGTACTTCGGGGCTGTAGATGCTGCCATTGTCGAACACCTGCTGGATGACCAGCCCAAAGGAGAAGGGGGAGATGTTGAGCATGTTCAGCAGCGTGGCTTCGCTGGCTCCCACTCTGTCTCCCGTCTTGATCAGCTGCACATCACTCAGGATTTCAATGGTGCCCCTGGAGATTTTAGTGGTGATACCTAAAGCCTGGAAAAAGGAGGTCTTCTAGGGCCCGAGACCAGTGTTCTGGGCTGGCACAGTGACTTCACATGGGGCAATGGCACCAGCACGGGCAGCAGCTGGCACCTTATTGGCCAGCAACATGTCCCTGATCTCAGTGAGGTCCTCCTTGGTGAACGCAAAGCCCACATTCCCCCAGATATGAGGCAGCAGTTTCTCCAGAGCTGGGTTGTTTTCCAGGTGCCCTCGGATGGCCTTGCGCATCATGGTGTTCTTGCCCATCAGCACCATGGCCTTCCCGCGAAGGGACATGCGGATCTGCTGCATCTGCTTGGAGCCCACATTGTCTGCTCCCATGATGAAACATTTCGGATAATCATCCAATAGTTGGATGATCTTAAGGAAGTAGTTGGACTTCCAGGTCACCCTGTCTTCCCTGGGCATCACGGCGGTATGTCAGGGATTGCCATGCAGGGTTTAAAGACGATGTCACTTCCACGAGGACGCCTGGCGAGAGAAGCAAATATGTTATTTTAATTGTATCTAGTAGGATGGTATCACTTAAACACATTATTCCTGTTTTCACAGGCTGTCCACAAAGCCATAAATAATTTGGTGCCCCTCCTAAAATCCTTAAGTATAAACAGGATTTCTTTCAAGGAGGAAGTTAAAAGCAGATAATAAGAGCCTACCTTCTCTAAACTCATTTCAAAATGTTTATTAGGAAAAGTTTTCTTTGCTTTCTTCTTCTTGAGACTTGCATTCAAAATAAAAGACTAAATTTAAAGTATCAGCTACCTGCATAACAAAAATAAGTTGGAGTTCCGTCTTTCATTACTCTGCTGACTTGATCTTCAGACTCATCCAGAAACAATCTTAAAGATCTATATCTAAACCCAAACCCAAAGCCCATAAATCAATGTGTCTTGTGAGTAGGGAGATGAAAGGAACAATGGCAGCCTAGGGGTTATTTAATGGTTATCGGAATAATTACTTTAATTTTTTTTTCCTGGCCAAAACTGAATTTTATGGGATTTTGGTTGGTTTGTTTATTAGTTGTTAGCCTTTGGGATGGTTATATTCTTTTTCCAGGATTTGGATTTCCATGAGATCTTGGGAAACTCTTACATAGAAAAGTGAAAGATATGAAATATTGACATAAAAATGATACATAATGATTGGGAAAGTTTTGGAAAATATAGAAAAGCATAAAAAAATTAGGTCACTCCAAGATCTCACAACCTCAAGTTTACCATTGCTGATCTTCTGGCATACTTCCTTCTTGTCTTTTATAATACATGTTGTATTATATCACAAATGTATATTACATATTATTTCATATGAATATATACATTATGTACTATATAATGTATAACATGTTATATAATATATAATATTAATATATATCAAATGTGTATATATTATATCCTAAATATTAATATTTATGGGTTACATACAATTAAAAAAATATATGCGTGAACACACTGTATCCATACACTGCATTTTAAGCTTTTTCCCCCTTTTACTTAATAGTATATCATAAGCTTTTTCCCAAGCACAACATTTATTTTTTTTCAAGACAATTTCTCTTTCTTTCTTCCTTCCTTTTTTTTTTTTTTTTTTTTTGGCAGGTTCGCTTTCTGTAGCCCAGGCCAGAGTGTAGTTGTGTGATCACGGCTCACTGCAGCCTTGACCTTCCCAGCTCAAGTGATTCTCCCACCTCAGCCTTCTATAGATGGGACTACAGGCAAGTACCACCATGCCCCGTTAATTTTAAAAAAATTTTTTGTAGAGACCGGGTCTCCCTATTTTGCCTGTGCTGATCTCAAACTCCTGGCTCAAGCAATCCTCCCACCTTAGTCTCCCCGAGTGCTGGGATTACAAGCACAACAGTCCCAAGTACAACTTTTTAAGAACTGGATTACATGCATGATTTTTTTTCCTTCCAGTTCTACTGGTGTGAACCATTCCCTCAAGCATCTGGCTTGATGTGACAATGTCACATCTGTGACTGTGCTGTGTGGAGTCTCATGGTGTCGGTGTGATCCACCTGCTTGTTGCTGGTTTCCCAGCTCATCCACATGGCCCATCCTAAATGGACACAGCCTCACACAATCTGAAGCCTGGATAGTTTAGCCATTCAGTCCTTGTTTACCAAATGGCTCCTGCCCCACCGCTGGTTAGGGTGTACAGTACATTTGTGAAACCTTCTTGGAGATGAGAGGAGGAAAGGAATGCCAGCCAAGTTCATTTTTTTCATCATGCTAAGGTCCCACAGCCCAGAGGGTAATTGCCAATTTCTTAATTCTGCCTTAATGCAAAGTAGACAGTCCCATCACCTGTTCCAGTCTTCCTCCATTTCCCTCAAACACCAGACAATGCAAACCAAAGGAGAGTTTGGGGTTTTTCATCTGCATGGTCAGAGGAGGGGCATATTAGATACTACACGGAGCAGCACTTATTGAGAGGCTATTATAGGCACAGACACTATACTCAGAGATTTACTTACATTTTCTTTTAAGCTTTACAATAGCAACATATATTGTCATTATTTTATTTGTGGCTAACCTGAGTTTCTGAGAAGGTAAAGATAAGAGAATCACCAAAGACTTAACTAGTAACCAACAAAATCAGGGTTTGAACAAGGTCTGTCTTATGCTTTGTTCTTTCCACTGTGACAATCTGAGTCCCAATATATAGATATATTTTTTCTTTATTTTATGAACTAAAAATATTTAAAGAAACAAAAAACAAGCAACCTCCCCGCCACACACAAAGTATATAAGAATAGTTTCCTTCTCTTTAGCAGTGCTGTTTTTCTTTTCTCTTTTTTTCTAACTTTTATTTTAAGTTCAGGGGTACAAGCGCAGGTTTGTTACATAGGTAAACTTGTGTCATGAGGGTTTGTTGTACAGATTATTTTATCACCCAGGTATTAGGCCTAGTACTTATTAGTTATTTTCCCTGATCCTCTCCCTCCTCCCACCCTCCACCCTACAGTAGGCCCCAGTGTCTGTTGTTTCCCCTCTATGTGTCCATGTGTTCTCATCATTTAGCTCACACTTATACAGGAGAACATGCAATATTTGGTCTTCTGTTCCTCTATTAGTTTGCTAAGGATAATGAATTCCAGTTCCATCCGTATTCCTGCAGAAGACATGGTCTTCTTCTTTTTTATGGCTGCATAGTATTACACGGTGTATATGTACCACATTTTCTTTATCCAATCTGTCATTGATGGGCATTTAGGTTGATTCTATGTCTTTGCTATTGTGAATAGTGCTGCAATGAACATAGATGTGCATGTGTCTTTATAATAACAATGATTTCTATCCCTTTGAGTACATACCCAGCAATGGGATTGCTGGGTCCAATGATAGTTCTGTTTTTAGGTCTTTGAGGAATCACCGTACTGTCTTCCGCAATGGTTAAACTAATTTGCACTCCCACCAACAGTGAAAGCATTCCTTTTTTTCTGCAACCTTGCTAGCACTTGTTATTTTTTGACTTTTTAATAATAGCCATTCTGACTGGTGTGAGATGGTATCTCATTGTGGTTTTCATTTTTATTTCTGTAATAATAATGATGTTGAGCTTTTTTTTATATGCTTGTTGGCTGCTGCATGTATGTCATCTTTTGAAAACTTTCTGTTCATGTCCTTTGCCCACTTTTTAATGGGATTCCTTCTTTTTTCTTATAAATTTGTTGAAGTTCTTTATAGATGCTGTGTATTAGACCTTTGTCAGGAAAATAGATTGCAAAATTTTTCTTCCATTTGTAGGTTGTCTGTTTACTCTGTTGATAGTTTATTTTGCTCTGCAGGAGCTCTTTAGTTTAATTAGATCCCATTTGCCAATTTTTGCTTTGTTGCAATTGCTTTTGGCATCTTTGTCATGAAATCTTTGCCCATTCCTATGACCAGAATGGTATTGCTGATACGGTTTGGCAGTATTCCCACCAAAATCTCATTTTGAATTTCTACATGTTCTGGGAGGGATCCGGTAGGAGATAATTGAATCATGGGGGCAAGTCTTTCTCATGCTGTTCTTGTGATAGTGAATAAGTCTCATGAGATCTGATGGTTTTAAAAACGGGAGTTTCAAGATGGCTGAATAGGAACAGCTGCAGTCTGCAGCTCCCAGCAAGACCAATGTAGAAGGCAGGTAATTTCTGCATTTCCAACTGAGGTATCCTGTTCATCTCATTGGGACTGGTTAGACAATGGATGGAGCCCACAGAGGGCAAGCAGAAGCAGGGTAGGGCACTGCCTCACCCAGGAAGTGCAAGGGGCTGGGGACTTCCCTCCACTAGCCAAGGGAAGCCATGAGGGACTGTGCCCTGAGGAACTGTGCTATCGACCCAGATACTACACTTTGCCCATGGTCTTTGCAACCTGCAGACCAGCAGGTTCCCTCGGGTGCCTACACCACCAGGGCCCTGGGTTTCAAGCACAAAACTGGGCAGCTATTTGGGCAGACACTGAGCTAGCTGCAGGAGTTTTTTCGTATCCCAGTGGCACCTGGAATGTCAGCGAGACAGAACCGTTCACTCCCCTAGAAAGGGGGCTGAAGCCAGGAAACCAAGTGGTCTTGTTCAGTGGGTTTCACCCCCATGGAGCCCAGGAAGCTAAGATCCACTGGCTTGAAATTCTCGCTGCCAGCTCAGCAGCCTGAAGTTGACCTGGGATGCTCAAGTTTGGTAGGCGGAGAGGTGTTCACCATTACTGAGGCTTGAGTAGGTGGTTTTCCCCTTGTGTAAAAAAAGCAGCTGAGAAGTTCGAACTGGGTGGAACCCACCTCAGCTCAGCAAAACCACTGTAACCAGACTGCCTCTCTAGATTCCTCCTCTCTGGGCAGGGCATGTGTAAAAGACAGGCAGCAGACCCAGTCAGGGGCTTACAGATAAAACTGCCATCTCCTTGAGACAGAGCACCTGGGCGAAGGGGTGGCTGTGGGTGCAGCTTCAGCAGACCGAAACATTTCTGCCTGCTGGCCCTGAAGAGAGCAGCAGATCTCCCAGGATAGCGCTCAAGCTCTGCTAAGGGACAGACTGCCTCCTTAAGTGGATCCCTGGCTTCCATGATTCCTGACTGGGGGACACCTCCCAGCAGGGGTCAACAGACACCTCTTACAGGAGAGCTCTTGTTGGCATCTGGCGGATGTCCCTCTGGGACAAAGCTTCCAGAGGAAGGAACAGGAGCAGTATTTGCTGTTCTGCAGCCTCCACTGGTGATACTCAGGCAAACAGGGTCTGGAGTGGACCTCCAGCAAACTCCAGCAGACCTGCAGCAGAGAAGCCTGACTGTTACAAGGAAAACTAACAAACAGAAAGCAGTAGTCATCATCATCAACAAGTAAGATGTCCACACAAAAACCCTACCCAAAGGTCATCAGCATCAAAGATCAAAGGTAGATAAATCCATGAAGATGAGGAAAAACCAGTGCAAAAAGGCTGAAATTTCAAAAAACCAGAATGCCTTTTCTTCTCCAAAGAATCACAACCCCTTGCCAGCAAGGGAATAAAACTGGATGGGGAATGAGTTTGATGAATTGACAGAAGTACGCTTCAGAAGGTAGGTAATAACAAACTCCCCCGAGCTAAAGGAGCATGTTGTAACCCAACACAAGGAGGCTAAGAACCTTGATAAAACGTTACAAAAACTGATAACTAAAATAACCAGTTTAAAGAAGAACATAAATGACCTGATGGAGCTGAAAAACACAGCACAAGAACTTCATGAAGCATACTCAAGTATCAATAGCTGAATCGATCAAGCGGAAGAAAGGATATCAGAATGAAGATCAACTTAATGAAATGAAGTGTGAAGACAAGATTAGAGAAAAAAGAATGAAAAGGAATGAACAAAGCCTCCAAGAAATATGGGACTATGTGAAAAGACCAAACCCACAATTGATTGGTGTACCTGAAAGTGATGGGGAGAATGGAACCAATTTAGAAAACACTCTTCAGGATATTATCCAGGACAACTTCCCCAACCTAGCAAGGCAGGCCAACATTCAAATTCAGGAAATACAGAGAACACCATAAAGATATGCCTTGAGAAGAGTAACCCCAAGACACATAATCATCAGATTCACCAAGGTTGAAATGAAGGAAAAAAATGTTAAGGGCAGCCAAAGAGAAAGGTCAGCTTAGCTACAAAGGGAAGCCCATCAGACTAACAGCAGATCTCTCTGCAGAAACCCTACAAAACAGAAGATAGTGGGAGTTAATATTCAACATTTTTAAAGAAAAGAATTTTCGGCCGGGCGCGGTGGCTCACACTTGTAATCCCAGCACTTTGGGAGGCCGAGATGGGCAGATCATGAGGTCAGGAGATCAAGACCACAGTGAAACCCCGTCTCTACTAAAAATACAAAAAAAAATTAGCTGGGCGTGGTGGCGGGCGCCCGTAGTCCCAGCTACTCGGAGAGGCTGAGGCAGGAGAATGGTGTGAACCCGGGAGGCGGAGCTTGCAGTGAGCCGAGATTACGCCACTGCACTCCAGCCTGGGCGACAGAGCGAGACTCCGTCTCAAAAAAAAAAAAAAAGAAAGAATTTTCAAGCCAGAATTTTATATCCAGCCAAACTAAGCTTCATAAGTGAAGGAGAATCCTTTATAGACAGGCAAATGCTGAGGGATTTGTCACCACCAGGGCTACCTTATAAGAGCTCCTGAAGGAAGCACTAAATATGGAAGGAAAAACCAATACCAGCCACTGCAAAAACATACAAAGATATAAAAACCAACAACACTATGAAGAAACTGTATCGACTAATGTGCAAAATAACTAGCTAACATCATAATGACAGGATCAAATTCACACATAACAATATTACCCTTTAATGTAAATGGGCTAAATGCCCCAGTTAAAAGACACAGACTGGGAAATTGAATAGAATCAAGACCCATCAGTGTGCTGTATTCAGGAGACCCATCTCATGTGCAAAGACACACATATGCTCAAAATAAAGGGACGGAGGAGTATTTACCAAGCAAATGGAAAGCAAAAGGAAACAGGGGTTGCAATCCTAGTCTCTGATAAAATAGAATTTAAATTAACAAAGATCAAAAAAGACAAAGAAGGGCAACACCTAATGGTAAAGGCATCATTGCAACAAGAAGAGCTAACTATCCTAAATATATAGGCACCCAAAACAGGCGCACCCAGATTCATAAAGCAAGTTCTTAGAGACCTACAGAGACTTAGACTCCCACACAATAATAGTGGGAGACTTATTAACCCATTGTCAATATTAGACAGATCAATGATACTGAAAATTAACAAGGATAATCAGGACTTGAGCTCAGCTCTGGACCAAGCAGACCTAATAGACATCTACAGAACTCTCTGCCCCAAATCAACAGAATATACATTCTTCTCAGCACCACATGGCACTTATTCTAAAATTGGCCATATAATTGGAAGTAAAACACTCCTCAGCAAATGCAAAAGAATGGAAATCATAACAAATAGTTTCTCAGACCACAGTGCATTCAAATTAGAACTCAGGATTAAGAAACTTACTCAAAACCACACAACTACATGGAAACTGAACAACCTGCTCCTGAATAAGTACTGGGTAAGTAACAAAATTAAGGCAGAAATAAATAAGTTCCTTGAAACCGGTGAGAACAAAGACACAACATACTAGAATCTCTGTGACACAGCTAAAGCAATGTTTAGAGGGAAATTTATAGCACTAAATGCCCACATGGGAAAGTGGGAAAGATCTAAAATCGATATCCTAATATCACATTGAAAAGAACTACAGAAGCAAGAGCAAACACATTCAAAAGCTAGCAGTAGACAAGAAATAACTAAGATCAGAGCAGAACTGAAGGAGATAGAGACAGAAAAACCCTTCAAAAAAATCAATGAATCCGGAAGCTGGTTTTTGGAAAAAATCAACAAAATACATAGACCATTAGCCAGACTAATAAAGAAGAAAAGAGAGAATAATCAAATAGACACAATAAAAAATGATAAAGGAAATATCACCACTGATCCCACAGAAATACAAACTACCATCAGAGAATACTATAAACACCTCTATGCAAATAAACTAGAAAACCTAGAAGAAATGGATAAATTCCTGGACAAATACGCCCTCCCAAGACTAAACCAGGAAGAAGTGGAAACCTTGAATAGACCAATAACAAGTTTTGAAATTGAGACAGTAATTAATAGCCTACCAACCAAAAAAAGCCCAGGATCAGATGGATTCACAGCTGAATTCTACCAGAGGTACAAAGAGGAGCTGGTACCATTCCTCTGAAACGATCCAAAACAACAGAAAAAGAGGGACTCTTCCTTAACTCATTTTATGAGGCCAGTATCATCCTGATACCAAAACCTGGCAGAGACACAACAAAAAAAGAAAATTTCACGCCAATATCCCTGATGAACATTGACGCAAAAATCCTCAATAAAATACTGGCAAACCGAATCCAGCAGCACATACAAAAGCTTATCTACCATGATCAAGTCAACTTCATCCCTGGGATGTAAGGCTGGTTCAACATATGCAAATCAATAAATGTAATCCATCACATAAACAGAAGCAATGACAAAAACCACATGATTATCTCAATAGATCCAGAAATTCAGCATTCCAGGACTGTTGGCCAACTGTGTCTCATAATAGCTCACTTGAGTAGTCAGTAAGAGCCCTGCCCATAAAGGATGTCCTGGTTCTGAAGAAAATATGAAGGCAAGGGCTTTACTTATTTCTTAAAGCTTGTAAACAGTCATAGATATTACTTTTGTGGTGTTTCAGTTTGTCTCTTCTAGAGCTTTTGTAAGTTATTGACTTTCTCAGTACAGAGGTCATGATATTTCTCATTTTTTACAAAGACATTTTGCTTAGAGGGCATGTATAAAATTAAATTTGGTGGTTGAGAAAGATGGAGATATTATGGATTTAGGGAAAAATGATCCAAAAATATTTACTCAGAAGAGGAAGAAATCTAAAGGCAAAATATAATAAAACAATTCATGTTGAACTAATTCACATGATTAGTTTAGGTGACTAATTATGGACTGAAATTATTACAACATTTCATTTTTGGCTATTATTGCATAATAAGGAAAATGGAGAGGGCTTTGGAGAGCTGTTACAGTGAGTCCCTGGCTGACACTTAGTTCTAGTGTTTCTCAGTTCCTTGAAATGAACCTGATTTGATGAAATGGTTTGGTAAGACAGATTTGCTTCTAAATAATCCAGTGGAGGGGGTGGAGGGAAATGAGTGGGTGTATAGATTAAACAAGATTGACCACATGTTGATAATTATTGAAATGGGCTTAATGGGTTCATTTTGTTCTTTCTTCTTTTGTAATTTTGAAACATTTCATAATAAAAGTTTGAAAAGAGAAGTCACTTTTAAAAATGGATTTTACTATTTAGAGCAATTTTAGGTACACTGCAAAACTGAGCAGGTGGTACAGAATTCCCACACACCCACTGCCCCCACACATGCACACCCTCCCCCACTGTTAACATCCTGCACCCGATTGGTACATTTGTCACAACTGATGAACCGGCATTGGGTACATAATTATAGATGAAACTCAGTAATTTAAATTGGGGCTCACTCTTGGAGTTCTTTGTTGTATGGATTATGGCAAATGTATAATGACAAGTATTCACCATTTAGTATCATATGCAACAGTTTAACTGTCCTTAAAATCCTTCTGCCTATTCATGCCTCCCTCCCCACAACTCCTAATAGTCACTGATCTTTCACTGTTTCTATAGTTTTGTCTCTTCCAGGATGTTGTATAGTTAGAACTGCAAATCACTCTTTAAAATTTCGACTCAAAGTTAAAATCAGTATATTGTACATTACATCCATTATTTATGTCCAAACAAAAAGAATGCAAATATAATGAAATTTATAAATTTAAAACTTTTCCACAAAAGGATACATGGGAAATATGTAAAAAAACCATCTCAGAGAGTGGTGCCTTCATCTCAGGAAAGAATACAAATCAACCTCCTTTTTGTCTACTTGAATCTGCTTATCCTCTCTTTGTCTTCCAAGATGCCTCCTGGTTTTCTTAGATTCCTTTAGATTGAAGACTTGCATTGGACTTGTTTTCTTGTCTTGGCCTTAACCCTCTTCTTAAAGCCCCACTCCATGTGCGTGACCCAGGTAAGATCTTTGCTCATCTGTCCCTACAGTGGAACTGATATCAGGCTTAGAAATAAGACAGACCACACATTTCCTAGCTAAGAAAAGACCCCATTAGTTCTTTTCATGTTTGCAATGATGGATAATATAATAAGAAGAAAATTTTTTTGAATGTTAACTTAAACTCCTTGTCTGATTTAATCCTCACAACAGCCTTAACAAGGTAAGCATTAATATTGTTAGTATTTTGTAGATAAGGACACTGAGGCAGCCAGGGATTAAGTAAGTGGGTCACATTTGCCCTGCTGGTACGAGGTATATGAACCCTGGAATGGGAATTAGAAGGCCATGCTCTCCTTTTGCTTCTGCCGCAAAGCAGGTATGCTCATTCAAAAGGGAGCACTTCAAAAGGAGACATGCCTAGGCTTCACTGAATCTCTTTTTGGGGCATTGTTTTCAGTTAACTTTTCAACTAAATGAAATGTGTTCAAATAGTGTAAAGTATATCTCTTTACCTTTTTTCTTTCATTCTTATATCCCTGTCTTAGTCCATTTTGTGTTGTTATAACAGAATACCTAAGATGGGGTAATTTATAAAGAAAAATTGTTTATTTGGCTTATAGTTCTGGTGACTGGAAATCCAGGATTAGGCAGCTGCATCTTGTGAGAGCCCCAGACTGCTTCCACTCCTGGCAGAAAGTGGAAGAAGTAGGTGTGTACAAAGAAGTGATATGAGAGAAAGGAGGCAAGAGTACAAAACCAAAGAAGCCAGACTCTTTTTATTAACCACCTTCTTGGGAACTAACCCATTCTCGAGACAGCAAGAGCTAACTCGCTACTGAGCCATGCACCAAGCCATTCATGAGGGATTCACACCATCACTCAAACACCTCTTGATTAGAGACCCTGAGCCAGATCTGCCGAGTTAAACTGCACCTAAATCCTGGGATAATTTGTGAGGTTTTTTCGTTTTTGTTTTTTTGTGTGTTTTTGAGACAGTGTCTCACTCTGTTGGCCAGGCTGGAATGCAGTAGCATGATGATAGCTCCCTCCTGTGCTCAAGCGATCCTTCCACCTTAGCCTTCCAAGTAAGTGGGGGCACAGGCACAAGCCACCACTTCTGGCTTATTTATTTATTTATTTACTGACACAGCGTCTGGCTTTGTCCCCCAGGCTGGAGTGGAGTGTGTGATCTTGGCTCACTGTAACCTCTGCCTTCCAGGCTCAAGCCATCCTCCCACCTCCTGAGTAAGCCTATTTATTTTTATATTTTGTAGAGACAAAATCTTTCTATGTTGCCCTGGCTGGTCTCAAACTCATAGCTGTAGCAATCCTCCTGCCTCAGCTTCCCAAAGTGCTGTGATTATAAGCATGAGCCACCATGCTCATTTGTTATACATCAATAGGAAATTAATTTTACAAGTGAGAAAACTGAGCTATGAAAAAGTTGAGTGAGTTGTCCAAGATCATTCAGCTAACAAGTGGTATTGCTGGGCAAAGATCATAATGTATTTTCTTTTTGTTTTAACATCATTTATCAGTGGCACATTTTCTTGGTCACTTTTTGAAGACTTTTTCATGGGGGTGGGGTTAATAATATAAAAAAGATGCTTTTTACACTACTTTTTTTTTTTTTTTTTTTGAGACCCAGTCTCACTGTGTCCCTCAGGCTGGAGTACAGTGGCACAATCTCGGCTCATTGCAACCTCAGCCTCCTAGGTTCTAGAGATTCTCCTGCCTCAGACTCCCGAGTAGCTGGGACTATAGGCACCCGCCACCATGCCTGGCTAATTTTTGTATTTTCAGTAGAGACAGGGCTTCACCATATTGGCCAGGCTGGTCTTGAACTCCTGACCTTGTAATCTGCCCACCTTGGCCTCCCAAAGTGCTGGGATTACAGGCGTGAGCCATGGCCCCCGTCCTTGTTATACTTTTAATTAGTAAAATTATTCATTGTTCATTGAGGAATGAAAAATTTGGGTTTTTAATTTTTTAGTCTTTATTCTGAAAGAATAGTTACATAATAATTGGAAAAAATGAAGGTAAATTTAAAATGACTTTCGTATATTTGCGACATGCGTGGTACCTAATTGGGGAGTGAACACATGTTCTTAGTGCAGTCCTGGTTTATGCCTGTTTTGTGGTGTAATTATGAATGGTACTCCCTTTTACACTCAAAAGTGGACTATAACTCATATGCTCACTGTGGGTAGACCAAGTCAACAAGTTAGTAATTGTTTATTTCCTGCAACATCAGCTCCCATTTCAACCAGAGCTACCTGCTTGACCCCTAAAGGCTTAAACTCATTCATGTGCATTCTCAGATTGGTTCTGGCCAGATCAGGCCATCTTAGTGAGTCCTCGTGTAGAACATCTTTAGCTCAGAATGAAGCTACACCTTTGGGCTCATCTCCTGCTGGTGGAAAGAGTGGGCTTTGCAGTCAAACCTTCTCTCAAACCACAGCTCCCTGACTTACCAGCCACAGGATTAGGCTAAGTTATTTACACCAGGCTGTCCAATAGCACTTTTGCTGTAATGGAAATGTTCTAGAACAGCACTGTCCAATATGGCAGCCACTAACCCTATGTGGCTACTGAGCCCTTGCAGTGGGGCTAGTGTTAACGATGAACTTGATTCTTGGTCTTATTTAATTTAAAGAAAATTTAAAAATAAATTGTCACGTATGGCCAGTGGCTACCATAGTAGACAGTGCAGAATCTTTTTAAGCCTCAGCATACTCTCTTAAAAATAGAGATAATAATACCTACTTTCCAAGGTTGTAAAAGATTTCAGAAAATGTTTCACATGTAATTGGCACTCAATTTTCATTATGTTTATGTAGACTGCTAGATTCTGTTCTCCAACTGAGATGACCAGCTCTTTGTCTCTTTACCTTGACATCTCCTTCTCTCTCACTGCCCTTATTTTCAATCAGTCATCCCCAGCGTTAGTGTTCTGGATTTTGACCATTCTAATAAGTGTATAGGGCTATCTCATTGTTGTTTAATTTCATTTAATTTAATGATTACATATGATGTGGAACATCTTTTCATATGCTTATTTGCCATCTATAGCTCTTCTTTGGGAGGTGTCTGTTAAGGTCTTTAGCCCTTTTTTTTAAATTATAATTTAAGTTCTGGGATACATATGCAGAACGTGCACATGAGATAATGTCTTTTGCAGGGATGGATGGAGCACAAAGCCATTATCCTCAGCAAACTAATGCAGGAACAGAAAACAAAACACTACATGTTCTCACTTATAAGTGGGAGCTGAATAATGAGAACACATGGACACAGGGAGGGGAACGACACACACTGGGGCCTATTGCTGTGGGGGTGGGGGAGGGAGAGCATCAGGATAATACCTAGGCGATGGGTTGATAGGTGCAGCAAACCACCATGGCACATGTTTACCTATGTAACAAACCTGCACATCCTGCACATGTGTCCCACAGCTTACAATAAAAGAAAAGAAAAAGAAAAAAATTTTAAAATACTGTGTGCTCTGGAATCTGATAACCAATATGGGTATAGAACCCAGCTGTGGTGCTTTGGGCATCTCTTGGAGAACATTCCAAGCCTTGTTTTTCTCATCAGTAAAATGGGTATAGCCATATTTTAATGTTTTATGCTGTTAGTTTTATATGTATTTATAATTTAGTTAGCTGTCTAGGAAATTTTATTTTTATTAACACCCTTTTGTAGGTTCTGCTCTTTACAAATAATACTTTTGTTTCCTTTATGAAGCCTCTACAGGTATTATTAAAGAGAAGATGAGAACCCTGAACTGAGAGGACCTCACAAGCCTGTAGTGAAGAAGACCCTGTTGCCAAGATGAGGTGAGATTGGTCTCTCCTTAATGCATCATTGGCATTCTAGGGAAGGGGCTAGAGATCCAGACCTGTTTGAACAAATGCCAAGAGTTGGTAAAGCTGGAGGACACATGGCAAAACACATACATGGAGGACCACCAAGTGTTAAACTGAAGAAACTAAATCTTCATCAGGTTGTAGAGATGATGGTGATGTTGAGGAGCTTCTAGGGATGGGTATAAAATCAGAGGCTGACACACACAAATTCAAGAAACAAAGCAGGAACAAGTTGGGAGAGATCAAGCTTTAGATGTGAGCAGGGCTGAGTCACCCAGTGTTCCCCTTATTACTGTGTGCTGGCTGTATGGCAGATGGGTGGTTTAGCCTGGGTGTAAGAACCTATGTCCCAGCTGGAGGGTGCCTGAACTGATGTGATGTCTGTGTGGGTGTCTAATCCATGGCAGATGAATCAGCTGCTTAGCCAGACATTTCCCCATTTGAAGGCTCTTTCTTTACCCTTACCCCTTACCACACTGCTATTTCCAGGTTATAACCTGCAAACCCCTTACTGTTTGTATTAGTCAGAGTTATCCAGAGAAACAGAACGAATCGGGTATGTGTGTGTGTGTGTGTGTGTGTGCATGTTTGTGTGTGTGTGTGTGTGTGTGTGAGAGAGAGAGAGGGAGGGAGAGAGAGGAGACAGAAATTTTTAATTTTTTTTCTTCAACTTTTATTTTAGGTTCAGTGGTACATGTGCAGGATATGCAGGTTTGTTACATAGGTAAGTGTGAGCCATCATGGTTTGCTGCACAGATCATCCCATCATGTAGGTATTAAGCCCAGCATCCATTAGCTGTTCTTCCTGATTCTCTCCCTTTCCCCACACCCCCCTCCAACAGGCCCCATTGTGTGTTGTTCTCCTCCCTGTGTCCATGTGTTCCATCATTTAGCTCCCACTTACAAGTGAGAACATGTGATACTTGGTTTTGCTGAGGATAATGGCTTCCAATTCCATCCGTGTCCCTACAAAGGACATGTTCTCATTCCTTTTTATGACTGCATAGTATTCTATGGTCTATATGTACCATATTTTCTTTATCCAGTCAATCATTGATGGGCGTTTAGGTTGATTCCATGTCTTTGCTATTGTGAATAGTGCTGCAATGAACATATGTGTGAATGTTTCTTTATAATAGAAAGATTTATATTTCTTTGGATATATACCCAGTAATGGGATTGCTGGGTCGAGTGGCAGTTCTGTTTTTAGGTCTTTGAGGAATCGCCACACTGTCTTTCACAATGATTGAACTGATTTACACTCCCACCAACAGTGTAAAAGTGTTCCTTTTTCTCTGTAACCTCACCAGTATCTGTTCTTTTTTGCGTTTTTATAGCCATTCTGACTGCTGTGAGATGTTACCTTTTTTTTTTTAGACAGTCTCGCTCTGTCATGCAGGCTGGAGTGTAGTGGCATGACCTTGGCTCACTGCAGCCTTTGCCTCCTGGGTTTCAGCGACTCTCCTGCCTCAGCCTCCCAGGTAGTTGGATTACAGGCATGCACCACCACGCCCAGCTAGTTTTTGTATTTTTAGTAGAGATGGGGTTTCACTATGTTGGCCAAGCTAGTCTTGGACTCCTGACCACAGGTGATCCACCTGCCTTGGCCTCCGGAAGTGCCAGGATTACAGGAGTGAGCCACTGCACCCAGCCTGTGAGATGTCATCTTCTTTTTTTGAGATGGAGTCTCACTCTGTCGCCCAGGTTGGAGTGCAGTGGTGCAATCTCAGCTCACTGCAAGCTCCACCTCCTGGGTTCACGCCATTCTCCTGCCTCAGCCTCTCCGAGTAGCTGGGACTACAGGTGCCCGCCACCACGCCCGGCTAATTTTTTTTTTGCATTTTTTAGTAGAGACGGGGTTTCACTGTGGTCTCGATCTCCTGACCTCATGATCCGCCCGCCTCGGCCTCCTAAAGTGCTGGGATTACAAGCGTGAGCCACTGTGCCCAGCCGAGATGGCATCTTATTGCAGTTTTGATTTTCATTTCTCTAATGATCAGTGAAATCAGAGCTTTTTTTCATATATTTGTTGGCTGCATGTATGTCTTCTTTTGAGAAGTGTCTGTTCATGTCCTTTGCCCACTTTTTGATGGAGTTGTTTTTTTTCTTGTAAATTTCTTTGAGTTTCTTATAGATTCTGGATATTAGACCTTTGTCAGATGGATAGATTGGAAAATTTTTCTCCCATTCCATAGGTTGTCTGTTCACTCTGATGATAGTTTCTTTTGCTGTGCAGAAGCTTTTTAGCTTAATTAGATCCCCTTTGTCAATTTTTGCTATTGTTGCAATTGCTTTTGGTGTTTTCTTTATGAAATCTTTGCCTGTGCCTATGTCTTGAATGGTATTGCCTAGATTTTCTTCTAGGGTTTTTATCGTTTTGGGTTTTAACTTTAAGTCTTTAATCCATCTTGAGTTAATTTTTATATAAGGTGTAAGGTAGGGGTTTAGTTTCAGTTTTGTGCATATGGCTAGCCAGCTCTCCCAGTACCATTTATTAATTAGGGAATCCCTTTCCTGTTGCTTGTTTTTGTCAGGTTTGTAGAAGATCAGATGGTTGTAGGTGTGCAGTCTTATTTCTGCAATTTCTATTCTGTTCCATTGGTCTATGTGTCTGCTCTTGTACCACTATTACGCTGTTTTGGTTACTATAGCCTTGTATAGTTTAAAGCCAGGTAGTGTGGTGCCTCCAGCTTTGTTCTTTTTGCTTAGGATTGCCTTGGCTATATGGGCTCTTTTTTTGGTTCATATGAATTTAGAATAGTTTTTTCTAATACTGTGAAGAATATCAATGGTAGTTTAATGTGAATAGCATAAAATCTATAAATTACCTCAGGCAATGTGGTCATTTTCACAATATTTATTCTTCCTATCCATGAGGATGGAATGTTTTTCCATTTGTTTGTGTCCTCTCTGATTTCTTTGAGCAGAGGTTTGTAGTTATCCTTGAAGAGGTCCCTCACGTCCCTTGTTAGCTGTATTCCTACATATTTTATTCTGTTAATAACAATTGTGAATGAGAGTTCATTCCTGATTTGGTTCTCTGCTTGCCGGTTGTTGTTGTATGGAAATGCTAGTGATTTTTGCACATTGATTTTATATCCTGAGACTTTGCTCAGGTTATCAGTTTAAGAAGCTTTTTGGGCTGAGATGATGGGGTTTTCTAGATATAGGATCATGTCATCTGCAAACAATGATACATATATTTTTTTCAGATAGAGTCTCACTCTGTTGTCCAGGCTGGAGTGCAGTGGCATGAGCTTGGCTCACTGCAACATTTGCCTCCAGGCTCAAGTGATTCTCTTGCCTCAGCATCCCAAGTAGCTGGGACTATAGGCACGTACCACCATGCCTGGCTAATTTTTATATTTTAGTAGAGATGGAGTTTTGCCATGTTGGGCAGGCTGGCCTTAAACTCCTGATCTCAGGTGATCCACCCACCTCGGTCTTCCAAAGTGCTGGGATTACAGGCATGAGTCACCACATCCACCTGAAAACAAAGATAATTCGGCTTCCTCTTTTCCTATTTGAATGCCGTTTATTTCTTTCTTTCTCTTGCCTGATTGCCCTGGCCAGAACATCCAATACTATGCTGAATAGGAGTGGTGAGAGAGGGCATCCCTGTCTTGTGGTGTTTTTCAAGGGGAAGTCTTCTAGCTTTTGTCCATTCAGTAGGATATTGGCTGTGGGTTTGTCATGCTCTTACTATTTTGAGGTATGTTCCTTCAACACTTAGTTTATTGAGAGTTTTTAACATGAAGGGATGTTGAATTTTATTGAAGGCCTTTTCTGCATCTGTTGAGATAATCATGGGGTTTTTGTGTTTAGTTCTGTTTATGTTATGAATATGAATTATATTCACTGATTTGTGTATGTTGAACCAAACTTGAATCTGAGGGATGAAGCCAATTTGATAATGGTGGATAAGCTTTTTGATATACTGCCGTACTTAACTATCCAGTATTTACTGAGGATTTTTACAATGATGTTCATCAAGAATATTGGCTTGAAGTTTTCTTTTTTTGTTGTATCTCTGCCAAGTTTTGGTATCAGGATGATGCTGGCTTCACATAATCAGTTAGGCAAGAGTCCCTTCTTTTCAATATTGTTTGGCATAGTTTCAGTAGAAACGGTACCAGTTCTTCTCTGTAACTCTGGTAGAAGTCAGCTGTGAATACATCTGGTCCTGGGTTTTTTTTTGACTAGTAGGCTACCTCATTTCCAGAACTCATTATTGGTCTATTCAAGGATTCTGTTTCTTCCTGGTTCAGTCTTAGGAGGACGTATGTGTCCAGGAATTTATCCATTTCTTCTAGATTTCCTAGTTCATGTGCATAGAGATGTTTACAGTATTCTCTGATGGTTGTTTGTATTTCTGTGGGGTCAGTGGTAATAATATCCTCCTTATCATTTCTGATTGTGTTTATTTGATTCTTTTCTCTTTTCTCATTATGTAGCCTACTGCTCTATTTTATTAATTTTTGAAAAAAAAAAAAAAACCCAGTTCCTGGATTCACTGATTTTTTTGTAGGGGTTTTCGTGTCTCTGTCTCCTTCAGTTCAGCTCTGATCTTGGTTATTTCTTGTCTTCTGCTAGCTTTGGAGTTTGTTTTCTCTTGGTTCTTTTGTTCTTTTCGTTATGACGTTAGGTTGTTAACTTGAGATCTTTCTTGCTTTTTGATGTGGGCACTTAGTGCTATAAATTTTCCTCTTAACACTGATTTAGCTGCATTCCAGAGACTCTGGCTCATTGTCTTTGTTCTCATTAGTTTCAAATAACTTCTTAATTTCTGTCTTAATTTAATTATTTACCTAGGTGTTGTTCAGGAGCAAGTTGTTCAATTTCCATGTAGTTGTGTGGTTTTGAGTTAGTTTCTTAAATTTGAGATCTAATTTGATTGCACTGTGGTCTAAGAGACTGTTTGTTATGACTTCAATTCTTTTGCATTTGCTGAGGAGTGTTTTACTTCTGAATATGTGATCAGTTTTAGTTTAAGTGCTGTGTGGTGATGAGAAGAATGTATATTCTGTTGTTGTGAGGTGGAGAGTTCTGTAGATAGCTATTAGGTCCACTTGATCTAGAGCTGAGTTCAGGTCCTGAATATCTGATAATTTTCTGTCTCAATGATCTGTCCAATATTGTCAGTGGGGTGTTAATGTCTCCCACTCTTATTGTGTGGGAGTCTAAGCTCTTTGTAGGTCTCTGAGAACTTGCTTTATGAATCTGGGTGCTCCTATATTTGGTGCATATATATTTAAGATAGTTAGCTTTTCTTGTTGAATTGATCCCTTTACCATTATGTAATGCTGAGAGGTGACAGCATGCTGGCAGTCCTCACAGCCCTCGCTGGCTCTCGGCACCTCCTCTGCCTGGGCTCCCACTTTGGTGGCACTTGAGGAGCCCTTCAGCCTGCCGTTGCACTGTGGGAGCCCCTTTCTGGGCTGGCCAAGGCCGGAGCTGGCTCCCTCAGCTTGCCAGGAGGTGTGGAGGGAGAGGCGCAGGTAGGAACCCGGGCTGCAGGCGCAGTGCTTGTGGGCCAGCACGAGTTCCGGGTGGGTGTGGGCTTAGCAGGCCCCGGACTCGGAGTGGCCAGCAGGCCCTGCTGCCCCGGGCAATGAGGGGCTTAGCACCTGGGCCAGTGGCTACGGAGGGTGTGCTGGGTCCCCCAGCAGTCCGGCCCACAGGCTCTGCGCTCGATTTCTTACCAGGCCTTAGCTGCCTTCCCATGGGGCAGGGCTCGGGACCTGCAGCCCGCCATGCCTGAGCCTCCCCCCTCTGCCTCCCTGGGCTCCTGTGCAGCCCGAGCCTCCCTGACAAGCGCCGCCCCCTGCTCCATGGCCCCAGTCTCATTGACCACCCAAGGGCTGAGGAGTGTGGGTGCATGGTGCGGGACTGGCAGGCAGCTCCACCTGCAGCCCCAGTGCGAGATCCACTGGGTGAAGCCAGCTGGGCTCCTTAGTCTAGTGGGAACTTGGAGAACCTTTATGTCTAGCTCAGGGATTGTAAATACACCAATCAGCACTCTGTATCTAGCTCAAGGTTTATAAACACAGCAATAAGCACCCTGTGTCTATCTCAGGGTTTGCGAATGCACCAATCGACACTCTGTATCTAGCTACTCCGGTGGGGACTTGAAGAACCTTTATGTCTAGCTAAGGGATTGTAAATACACCAATTGGCACTCTGTATCTAGCTCAAGGTTTGTAAACAAACCAATCAGCACCCTGTGTCTAGCTCAGGGTTTGTGAATGCACCAATTGACACTCTGTATCTAGCTACTCTGGTGGAGACTTGGAGAACCTTTGTGTCGGGACACTCTGTATCTAGCTAATCTGGTGGGGACGTGGAGAATCTTTGTGTCTAGCTCAGGGATTGTAAACACACCAATCAGCACCCTGTCAAAACAGACCACTCTGCTCCACCAATCAGCAGGATGTGGGTGGGGCCAGATAAGAGAATAAAAGCAGGCTGCCCGAGCCAGGAGTGGCAACCTGCTCGGGTCCCCTTCCACACTGTGGAAGCTTTGTTCTTTCTCTCTTTGCAATAAATCTTGCTGCTGCTCACTCTTTGTGTCCACAATGCTTTTATGAGCTGTAACACTCACCGCGAAGGTCTGCAGCTTTACTCCTGAAGCCAGCAAGACCACGAACCCACTGGGATGAACAAACAACTCCAGACGCGCCGCCTTAAGAGCTGTAACACTCACCGCGAAAGTCTGCAGCTTCACTCCTGAGCCAGCGAGACCACGAAACCACCAGAAGGAAGAAACTCCGAACACATCGGAACATCAGAAGGAACAAACTCCAGACACGCCGCCTTTAAGAACTGTAACACTCACTGCGAGGGTCCGCAGCTTTCTTTCTTTTTTTTGGATCTTTGTTGGTTTAAAGTTTATTTTAATGTCAGTCCTCTGAGCCCAAGCCAAGCCGCCCTCGCATCCCCTGTGACTTGCACGTATATGCCCAGATGGCCTGAAGTAACTGAAGAATCACAAAAGAAGTGACTATGCCCTGCCCCACCTTAACTGATTACATTCCACCACAAAAGAAGTGTAAATGGCCGGTCCTTGCCTTAAGTGATGACATTACCTTGTGAAAGTCTTTTTCGGGCTCATCCTGGCTCAAAAAGCTCCCCCACTGAGCACCTTGCGACCCCCACTCCTGACCACCAGAGAACAAACCCCCTTTGACTGTAATTTTCCTTTACCTGCCCAAATCTTATAAAACGGCCCACCCCTATCTCTCTTTGCTGACTCTCTTTTTGGACTCAGCCCACCTGCACCCAGGTGAAACAAACAGCTTTATTGCTCACACAAAGCCTGTTTGGTGGTCTCTTCACATGGACGCGCATGAAAATTTTGTCAGAAATTACAATTGTGACCCTTGCTTTTTTCTGTTTTCCATTTGCTTAGTAAATTTTCCTCCATCCCTTTATTTTGAGCCTATGTGTGTCTTTGTACTTGAGATGGGTCTCTTGAAGAGAGCATACCCATGAGTCTTAGCTCTTTATCTAGCTTGCCATTCTGTGTTTTAATTGGGGCATTTAGCCCATTTATACTTAAAGTTAGTATTGTTATGTGTGAATTTGATCCTGTCATCATGATGCTGGCTGGTTATTTTGCAGACTTGTTGATACAGTTGCTTCATGGTGTCACTGATCTGTGTGCTTCAGTGTGTTTTTGTAGTGGCTGGTACCAGTTTTTCCTTTGGATATTTAGTGCTTTCTTCAGGAGCTCTTGCAAAGCAGGCCTGATGGTGATGAATTCCCTCAGCATTTGCTTGTCTGTAAAGGATTTTATTTCTCCTTTGCTTATGAAGCTTAGTTTGGCTGGATATGAAATTCTGGGTTTAAAATTCTTTTCTTTAAGAATGTTGAATATTGGCCCCCACTCTCTTTCGATTTGTAGGGTTTCTGCTGACAGATCTGCTGTTAGTCTGATGGATTCCCTTTGTAGGTGATCTGGTCTTTCTCTTTGGCTGCCCTTAACATTTTTTCTTTCATTTTGACCTTGGCAAATCTGATGATTATGTGTCTTGGGGTTGATCTTTTTGTGGAGTATTTTACTGGGTGATATGATTTGGCTGTGTCCTCACCCAAATATCATCTTGTATTGTAGCTCTTATAATTCCCATGTGTCATGGGAGGGACTTGGTGGGAGGCAACTGAATAATGGGGGCAGGTCTTTCTCATGCTGTTCTCATGATAATGAATAAGTTTCATGATATCTGAGATCTGATGGTTGTATAAAGGGGAGTTCCCCTACATTGCTCTCTTGCCTGCTGCCATGTAAGATGTGACTTTGCTCCTCAGTCATCTTCTGCTTTGATTGTGAGTCCTCCCCAGCCACGTGTAACTGTGAGTCAATTAAACCTCTTTCATTATAAATTACCCTGTCTCAGGTATGTCTTTATTAGCAGTATGAGAAAAGACTAATACACTGGGGTTCTCTGCAGTTCCTGAATTTGAATGTTGGCCTGTCTTGCTAGGTTGGGATGTGCTCCTGGATGATATCCTGACGTATGTTTTCTAACTTGGTTCCATTCTTCCCATCTCTTTCAGGTACCCTACTCACTTGTAGGTTTAGTCTTTCTACATAATTCCATATTTCTGAGAGGTTTTATTCATTCTTTTTTATTCTTTTTTCTCTATTCTTATCTGTCTGTCTTATTTCAGAAAGATAGTCTTCAGGCTCTGAGATTCTTTCCTCTGCTTGGTCTATTCTGCTATTGATACTTATGATTGCACTGTGAAGTTCTTATATAGCGTTTGTCAGCTCCATCAGGTCAGTTGTTTTTCTCTCTAAATCGGCTATTCTGGCTTTCAGCTCCTGTATTGTTTTATCATGATTCTTAGCTTCTTTGCACTGGGTTACAAAATACTTCTTTAGCTCAGTGAAGTTTGTTATTACCCACCTTCTGAAGCTTACTTCTGTCAATTCAGCCATTTCAGCCTCAGCCCAGTTCTGTGCCCTTGCTGGAGAGGGGTTGCGGTCATTTGGAGAAGAGGCACTCTAGCTTTCCATGTTTTCAGCACTTTTGCATTGTTTTTTGTCTCATCTTTGTGGACTTATCTACCTTTGATCTTTGAGGTTGCTGACCTTTGAATGGGGTTTTTGTGGAGTCTCTTTTGTTGATGTTGTTGTTGTTGTTTTCTGTTTGTTTTTCTTTTAACAGGCTACTCTATCATAAGGCTGCTGTGGTTTGCTGGAGGTCCACTCCAGACCCTATTACCTCAGTTTTTCCCATACCTGGAGGTATCACCAATGAAGGCCATGAAACGGCAAAGATGGCAGCCTGCTCTTCCCTCTGGAAGCATCATCCCAGGGGTGTAATGACCTGTTGCTTCCAAAACATACCTGTAGGAGGTGGCTGGAGACCCCTGTTGGGAGGTCTCACCCAGTCAGGAGGAACATGATCAGCAACCAGCTTAAAGCAGTCTGGTTGCTTTTTGGTATAGCAGGTGTGCTGTGCTAGGGGGTACCCTTCCTTCTCTGGATCATTTGTATTCTCCAGAGCTGGCAGGCTGGAATGACTGAGTCAACCAAACTGCAGAGATGGCACCTGCCCATCCTCCCTGGGAACTCAGACCTGTCTCAGACAGATTCCAGTCTGTTGTCATCAGCTGGCTGGAATTCTAAGCCAGTGGGACTTAACTTGTGGGGTGTCATGGTTGTGGGACATGCAGAACGAGGCTGCTTGGCTCCCTGGATTCAGCCCCCTTCCTAAACATATGTATGAATGGATTTCTCACCTCACTGGGAATCCTGCGGCTGCAGTATATAAAACTCTGTGTGTGCCTGAGTGGCTGCTCTACCAAGACTCCACACAGCTCTGTGTATTGGACCCAAGGCCTGGTGGCGTGGGCTCATGAGGGGATCTCCTGATCCACACATTGCAAAGATCCATGGGAGAAGTGTGGTTTCCCAGACTATGTTGCACAATTACTCACTGCTTCCCTCGGTGGGGATGGGAGTTCCTTTGGCTTTGTGCTACTCCTGGGTGGGCTGTTGTCCTCCCCAACCCCAAAAGCTTTTTTTCATTGTTTGTGGTTTGAGTTGTTTGCCTAGTTAGTCCCAGTGTAAGAACCTGGATATTTCAGTTGAAGGTGCTGAATTCACTCACCCCTTTTCACTCCTTTCCATGAGTGCCGACCGCAGCTCCTTCTAATTGGCCATTTTGGATCCCCCACTCGAGAGATTTATTTCAAGGAATTAGCTTAGCTGATACAATTGTGGAGGAGACAGGCAAGTCTGAAATCTGCAGGGTAGGCAGCCTGATTGTTGACTCAGGGAAGAGGTGATGCTGCAGTATGAGTACAAAAGCAGTCTGCTGGCAGAATTCCTTCTCTGGGGGAGTTCAGTTTGTTCTTTCTTGTTTTTTTGTTTTGTTTTATTTTTCTTGTTTTTTGTTTTTTTTTTTGAGACAGAGTCTCGCTCTGTCACACAGGCTGGAGTGCAGTGGTGTGATCTCAGCTCACTGCAACCCTGCCTCCTGGTTTCAAGCAATTCTCATGCCTCAGCCTCCTGGGTAGCTGGGATTACAGGTGTGTACCACCATGCCTGGCTAATTTTTTTTTGTATTTTTAGTAGAGACGAGGTTTCACCATGTTGGCCAGGCTGGTCTTGAACTCCTGATCTCAAGTGATCTGCCCGCCTTGGCCTCCCAAAGTTTGGGATCACAGGCATGAGCCAGAGTGCATGGCCAAGTTCAGTCTTCGTCTATTAAAGCCTTCAACTGATTGGATGAGGCCCACCCACATTATGGAGGATAGTCTGCTTTGCTCAGTCTACTGTTGTAAATGTTAATCTCATCTAAAAGAAATCTTTACAGAAACATTTAGAATAATGTTTGACCATATATCTGAGTACTGTGGCTCAGCCAAGTGGACAGGTAAAATTAACCATCACTCTACTCTTTCTTCTTCTTTCACCAAAAGCCTCCCAGCATCTTCTACCAGTTTGCATATTAAAAAGAGAATTAGGTTGATTCTTGGAAACTTGAAACTCATCTTAGTGATGTGTATTAATTTTTATGCTCTCATTATTAGACTCTCACATTAGCATGGCCTAATTTCTACTACCAGGAATAAGATGTGTGCTGTGCTAATGGGAAATGATGTATTTAGTGTTTTGTATGATCATTCTTTAGTGTCTGTGTCCCTTTTATTGGATGAGAGCCCACGTGGTGTGGGTAGATAATAGTGTCCTTTCTGCTTACCCCTGCATTAGGAATAAAAGAGAAAGAAAATATGTGTGTGCTCAGGAAAAAAAATCCATTATTTTAGATATTTATGATATTATAATCAATATAATAACTTTCAAGTACCTTCCAGTTAGTAAGCTTTTCAGAGTATAAATTAATTCCATATCAGCTGAAACCAGTGGCTTTTCCCATGTTGGGTTCAATTGTAGTTATGGATGACATAAGCTTCTCCAACAAGTGTAATAACTAAGTTCTAATTTTGTTGGCCAGTGTAATTAACACAATAACAAACCATAATTAAAAATAAGGGCTATTTTTTTCAGACCTTATATAAATGTATTATGCTTAGCAGATTGATAACATTTTTGAATTAGAGGAGTTTTAATTAATTCAATGCTTAAGTACCACAAGCAATTTAATTTTCACAATATGTTAAGTATCCATATTCAGTTTACAAAATATCACAATTGTGTGAAATTGATCTTTTGATTCATTTGATTTATCATGACATTTCTCTTTGTTACATGAAAAAATGTAACATTTTGAAGTCAATCTATGTTTCCTTCCAAGATTAAGAAAATGACAGATGATGTAGACCCTTTAAACACATGGACCAAGTCTCCCATTTCTCCAAACAAGAGACTTACGATATTTTGGTTTGCCTGAGGAAGAAAGCTGGCTGTTGCTACCAGGATGAACTAGGGAATAGCCTGGTCTACTCCAGTTGAGGAACAGCTGTAAGGTCTCTTTGGTGCTCTGTTGGTTCCTTTAGCAATAAGAAGGGCAAGTGATCATGAAAATGACTATACTTCATTCTATTTTCTGTAGCTCTTTGAGTGGTTTATGAACATAGCCCATAATAGCATAAGCTGTTATGGAACAGCTTACACTTGTGACAAAGAGAATTCAAAGTCATATAGTTTACAAAAGAATAAATACAAATAGACCTAAACATATAAAGAGAATATGCAAATTAAGGCCATGCAAATTATAATTATACTAACATACAATATTTCACCCTGATAGGTAGAAAGCCAAAGGTGCAATAGTTCATTCTGTGGGGGAGACTTTGGAGAAACAGTCACTATTGCTTGCTGCTGTTAGGATTGCAGAATGGTATAACGTGTGGCAGGGACACTGACAATATCTAGAAAACAGTGAAAGGCATTTAACTTTGGTGCAAATTATTTTATTGTTGTCTCTTCCCATACCTCTTATCCATTTTTTTGCCCTTCTCCACACTGCTCTGGACCATGAGATACTAATAACCCTTTTGGAAGGCCTCACTCATGTTTCCTTGCAGCTGCCTTAAACCACTACAATAAATGAGTAGTTTAACAGACTGTTCAATTGGTGGTGCCATGGATTAAGTCCACGAGCCATTGTGGGATTCTAGCCTCTCTCTTGTCGCTCATTAAACCTCCAAAGTTCTCACATGCTGAGGCGAGAAAGTTTCCTAGAGTTTTGAAATACAGGTCTTGAATTCCTGGTCTCTATTACAGACCAATTGCATCAGAATCTCAGGTGGGAGGGATAGCAATCTGTTGTTTTCAGACTCACTAGGTTGGGTAATTACTGATCAAGATATAGCACAGTTTCTTACATTGCCCCATTTGTTCTAGATCACTGAGATGTTAATGTGTAGTCCTCTAAAATAGTGACAACCGGAATAAGGAATAACAGCAACACAAAACTAATGCTCTAACAATAGCGAAACTTTGTGGTGTTTACTATGAGGCAGGTACTGCTGCAAATACTTCACTTGTGCTAACCCATTGAAGCTTCACAACTACCCAATAAAGTAGGTGCTTTTATTATTGCAACTTTTCAGATGTAGAAACTAAGGCACAGAACGATTAAGTGACTTGTCCAAGATGCCACAGTTACTAGAGGCAGCATTTAAACAAAGGAGGCCATAGGGCTCTGGAGTTTGTGTACTAAAATAAAACTCCTGTGGTCAAACATTTTTGGGAAATTCTGCTCTCTTTTTTGGATTTATAATGTAATAGTATATTAGTGCAAGCTTTGAGAGGTGTCTATAAATAATCCCTCTTGCAAATAATTTTATTTCTTCTTTGCTTATGAAGCTTAATTTGGCTGGATGTGAAATTATGGGTTGAAAATTATTTCTTTAAGAATGTTGAATATTGGTCCCCACTCTCTTCTGGCTTGTAGGGTTTCTGCAGAGAGATCCACTGTTAGTCTGATGGGCTTCCCTTTTTGGGTAACCCGACCTTTCTCTCTGGCTGCCCTTAACATTTTTTCCTTCATTTCAACCTTGGTGAATCTGACAATTATGTGTCTTGGGGTTGCTCTTCTCAAGGAGTATCTTTGTAGTGTTCTGCGTATTTCCTGAATTTGAGTGTTGGCCTGTCTTGCTAGGTTGGGGAAGTTCTCCTGGATAATATCCTGCAGAGTGTTTTCCAACTTGGTTCCATTCTCCCTGTCACTTTCAGGTACACCAATCAATTGTACATTTGGTCTTTTCACATAGTCCCATATTTCTTGGAGGCTTTGTTTGTTCCTTTTCATTCTTTTTTCTCTAATCTTGTCTTCACACTTTATTTCATTAAGTTGATCTTCAATCTTTGATATCCTTTCTTCCACTTGATGGATTCGGCTATTGATACTTGTGTATGCTTCATGAAGTTCTCATGCTATGTTTTTCAGCTCCATCAAGTCATTTATGTTCTTCTCTAAGCTGATTATTCTAGTTAGCAATTCCTCTAACCTTTTTCCAAGGTTCTTAGCTTCCTCGTATTGGGTTAGAACATGCTCCTTTGGCTTGGAGAAGTTTGTTATTACCCACCTTCTGAAGCCTACTTCCGTAAATTCATTAAACTCATTCTCCATCCAGTTTTGTGCTCTTGCTGGTGAGGAGTTGTGATCCTTTGGAGGAGAAGAGGCATTCTGGTTTTTGGAATTTTCAGCCTTTTTGTGCTGGTTTTTCCTCATGTTCATGGATTTAACTTCCTTTGGTCTTTGATGCTGGTCACCTTCAGATGAGGTTTCTGTGTGGACGTCTTTTTTGTTGATGTTGATACTCTTCCTTTCTGTTTGTTAGTTTTTCTTCTAACAGGCTCCTCTGCACAGGTCTGCTGGAGTTTGCTGGAGGTCTAGTCCAGATCCTGTTTGCCTGGGTATCAACAGTGGAGGCTGCAGAACAGCAAATATTGCTGCCTATTCCTTCCTCTGGAAGCTTCGTCCCAGAGGGGCACCGGCCAGATGCCAGCTGGAGCTCTCCTGTATGAGATATCTGTTGACCCTTGCTAGGAGGTGTCTCCCAGTCAGGAGGCATGGAAGTCAGGGATCCACTTGAGGAGGCAGTCTGTCCCTTAGCAGAGCTCGAGCACTGTGCTGGAGCTGGCCAGGCAGGAACGTTTAAGTTTGCTGAGGCTGTGCCCACAGCCACCCCTTCCCCCAGGTGCTCTGTCCCAGGGAGATGGCAGTTTTATCTAGGAGCCTCTAACAGGGTCTGCTGCCTTTCTCTCAGAGATGCCCTGCCCAGCGAGGAGGAATCTAGAGAGGCAGTCTGGTCACAGTGGCTTTGCTGAGCTGCAGTAGGCTCCTCTGAGTTCGAACCTCCTGGAGGCTTTGTTTACACTGTGAGGGGAAAGCTGCCTACTCAAGCCTCAGTAATGGCAGCCGCCCCTCCCTTCACCAAACTCTAGCATCCCAGGTCTACTTCAGACTGCTGTGCTGGCAGCGAGAATTTCAAGCCAGTGGATCTTAGTTTTCTGGGCTCCATGGGGGTGGGATCCGCTGAATTAGACCCCTTGGCTCCCTGGCTTCAGCCCTGTTTCCAGGGGCGTGAACGGTTCTCTCTCGCTGGTGCTCCAGGTGCCATTGGGGTATGAAAAAAAACTCCTGTAGCTAGCTCAGTGTCTGCCCAAATGGCCACCCAGTTTTGTGCTTGTAACCCAGGGCCCTGGTGGCATTGGCACCCGAGGGAATCTCCTAGTCTGCGGGTTGTGAAGACCACGCGAAAAGCGTAGTACCTGGGCTGGAATGCACCATTCCTCGTGGAACAGTCCCTCACAGCTTCCCTTGGCTAGGGGAGGGAGTTCCCTCACTCGTTTTGCTTCCTGGGTGAGGCAACACCCCACCCTGCTTCGGCTCACCCTCCGTGGGCTGCACCCACTATCTAACAAATCCCAAAGAGATGAACCAGGTACCTTAGTTGGAAATGCAGAAATCACCCGCCTTCTGCATTGATCTTGCTGGGAGCTGCAAACCAGAGCTGTTTCTGTTCGTCCATCTAGCAGTGCTTACTCAATTAATTTTAAGTCTCCTGCAATTATAACCCAAATTTCAATGGAATAAATGGGCCAGAGACAGAATCCATATAATATAAATGGTCTTAGTATATGATAAACTATATACTATGAATAAATAGGTCACAGCTAAAAGGCTGAGTGGTGGGAACCAAGAAGCAAGTGCTCACCCTCTACAGGTCTTCGCTGGTGCAGACCAAATGGCAGGTTCTGGAGAAGATTGACCTTAAGTTCATAGACACCACCTCCAAGTTTGGCCATGGTGGCTTCCAGACCATAGAAGAGAAGAAAGCGTTCATGGGACCACTCAAGAAAGATCGAACTGCAAAAGAAGAGGGAGCTTAATGCCAGGAACACATTGTATAGCTTGTGGGGTCTCAATATAAGTTATTTTCCACTGAAAAAAATAGATAAATAAAATGTCGCATTGATCTAAAATGTGAAAAAAAAAAGGCAAACACAAATTACCAAAGTACCAATAATGCTCACCTAATTGCAGTTCTTCATTTCTCTTTGCAAATGATTAGGGACTTGCCTGCAAGGGCAAAGGAAAAGAGATGCAAACTCCCAGGGATGGTAGGAGACAAAGTGAAATACTTAAACTACTGAGAATTGTTTAAGGTGTGTGGTTTTTCTTAAAAACTTCACATGCATTTGCTATTCTATTACATGTATGTATGTATGTATGCGTGTATGTATTTATTTATTTATGACAGAGTCTCTCTATGTCTCCCAGGCTGGAGTGCAGTGGCACGATCTTGGCTCACTGCAACCTCCACCTCCCGGGTTCAAATGATTCTCATACCTCAGCCTCCCAAGTAGCTGGGATTGCCCGCCACCATGCCTGGCTAATTTTTTTATTTTTAGTAGAGACGGTGTTTCACTGTGTAGGCCAGGCTGGTCTCAAACTCCTGACCTCAAGTGATCCACCTGCCTCGCCTTCCCACAGTGCTGGGATTACAGGTTTGAGCCACCGCGCCTGGCCTATTTATTTATTTAAGGCAGAGTCTTGCTCTGTTGCCCAGGCTGGAGTGCAGTGGTGCAATTTCAGCTCACTGCAACCTTTGCTTCCCAGGTTCAAGTGATTCTCATGCTTCAGCCTCCCCAGTAGCTGGGACTACAGGCGTGTGCCACCTCTGTTGTATTTTTTAGTGGAGACAAGGTTTTGTCATGATGGCCAGGTTGGTCTTGAATTTCTGACCTCAAGTGATCTGCCTGCCTTGGCCTCCCAAAGTGCTAGGATTACAGATGTGAGTCACTATGCCCAGCCTCTATTATTACATATCTATTTTTGAATATCAAAATGCATTAGTGTCCTTGAAGATATGCCACTTTATCCATGACTTCTGGCATACTCCCACACACTCCAAAGGAGCCCCTGAGAAGAATAATGTCCTGTTGCTTCACATGGCTAACACAGAATCAGCTTTTTCCTTGCTGGGCATATTCTTCAGGTCTGCTACCAACTTCCCACGTGGCTCTCTCTCTCTCTCTGTCTCTCTCTATATATATATATACACACACATACACATACACACACGTATATGTGCACACACACATATATATACTATATATACATTAATACATAAAGTCATGCACCACAGAACAACATTTTGGGCCGGGTGCAATGGCTCGCGCCTGTAATCCCAGCACTTTGTGAGGCCGAGGCGGGTGGATCACGAGGTCAGGAGATCGAGACCATCCTGGCTAACATGGTGAAACCCCGTCTCTACTAAAAATACAAAAAAAATTTTGCCGGGTGTGGTGGTGGGTGCCTGTAGTCCCAGCTACTCAGGAGGCTGAGGCAGGAGAATGGCGTGAACCTGGGAGGCGGAGCTTGCAGTGAGCCAAGATCGCACTACTGCACTCCAGCATGGGCAACAGAGTGAGACTCCATCTGAAAAAAAAAAAAAAAAAAAAAAGAACACCATTTTGGTCAATGACCAAGTGCATAAATGATGGTAGCCCCATAAGATTATACTGGAGCTGGAAAATTCCTATCATCTAGTGATATAGTAGCCTTCCTAATTTCATAGTGCAATGCATTACTCATGTTTGTGATGATGCTGATGCAGATAAACTCACTGAGCTTCCAGTCATATGAAAGTCTAGCATATACAATTATGTACAGTACCTAATACTTGATAAAGATAATAAATGAGTGTTACTGGCTTATGTATTTACTATACTTTTTATTGTTATTTCAGAGTGTGCTTTTTATACTTATAAAAAAATGTTAACTGTAAAACATATTCAGGCAGGTCTTTCAGGAAGTATTCCAAACAAAGGCATTGTTATCCTAGAAGATGACAGCTCTGTGCATGTTATTACCCCTGAAATCCTTCCAGTGGGACAAGATATGGAAATGGAAGACAGTGATGTTGATGATCCTGATGCTGTGTAGGCCTAGGTAATGTCTGTGTTTGTGTGTCAGTTTTTAACAAAAATGTTGAAAAAAGTTAAAAAAATCTTTGAATAATAAAAAGCTTAAGAGTAGTGATATAAAGAAAGAAAATATTTTTATACAGCTGTACAATGTGTTTAGGTTATAAGCTAAGTGCTATTACAGAAGAGTCAAAAAGTTAAAAAAATAAAAAGTTTATATCTCTGTTTTGGTACCAGTACCATGCTGTTTTGGTTACTGTAGCCTTGTAGTATAGTTTGAAGTCAGGTAGCATGATGCCTCCAGCTTTGTTCTTTTGGCTTAGGATTGACTTGGCAATGCGGGCTCTTTTTTGGTTCCATATGAACTTTAAAGTAGTTTTTTCCAATTCTGTGAAGAAAGTCATTGGTAGCTTGATGGGGATGGCATTGAATCTATTAATTACCTTGGGCAGTATGGCTATTTTCATGATATTGATTCTTCCTATCCATGAGCATGGAATGTTCTTCCATTTGTTTGTGTCCTCTTTCATTTCGTTGAGCAGTGGTTTATAATTCTCCTTGAAGAGGTCCTTCACATCCCTTGTAAGTTGGATTCCTGGGTATTTTATTTTTGAAGCAACTGTGAATGGGAGTTCACTCATGATGTGGCTCTCTGTTTGTCTGCTATTGGTGTATAGGAATGCTTGTGATTTTTGCACATTAATTTTGTATCCTGAGACTTTGCTGAAGTTGCTTATCAGCTTAAGGAGAGTTTGGGCTGAGATGATGGGGTTTTCTAAATATACAATGATGTCATGTGAAAACAGGGACAATTTGACTTCCTCTTTTCCTAATTGGATACCCTTTATTTCTTTCTCCTGCCTGATTGCCCTGGCCAGAACTTCCAATACTATTTTGAATAGGAGTAGTGAGAGAGGGCATCCCTGTCTTGTGCCAGTTTTCAAAGGGAATGCTTCCGGTTTTGCCCATTCAGTATGATATTGGCTGTGGGTTTGTCATAAATAGCTCTTATTATTTTGAGATACATTCCATCAATACCTAATTTATTGAGAGTTTTTAGCATGAAGGGCTGTTGAATTTTGTCAAAGGCCTTTTCTGCATCTATTGAGATAATCATGTGGTTTTTGTCTTTGGTTCTGTTTATATGCTGGATTACGTTTATTGATTTGCATATGTTGAACCAGCCTTGCATCCCAGGGATGAAGCCCACTTGATCATGGTGGATAAGCTTTTTGATGTGCTGCTGGATTCGGTTTACCAGTATTTTATTGAGGATTTTTGCATCTCTGTTCATCAGGGATATTGGTCTAAAATTCTCTTTTTTTGTTGTGTCTTTGCCAGCCATTGGTATCAGGACGATGCTGGCCTCATAAAATGAGTTAGGGAGGATTCCCTCTTTTTCTATTGATTGGAATAGTTTAGACCAATGAAACAGAACAGAGCCCTCAGAAATAATACCACACATCTACAATCATCTGATCTTTGACAAACCTGACAAAAACAAGAAATGGGGAAAGGATTCCCTATTTAATAAATGGTGCTGGGAAAACTGGCTAGCTATATGTAGAAAGGTGAAACTGGATCCCTTCCTTACACCTTATACAAAAATTAATTCAAGATGGATTAAAGACTTAAATGTCAGACCTAAAACCATAAAAACCCGAGAAGAAAACCTAGGAAATATCATTCAGGACATAGGCATGGGCAAGGACTTCATGTCTAAAACACCAAAAGCAACGGCAACAAAAGCCAAAATTGAGAAATGGGATCTAATTAAACTAAAGAGCTTCTGCACAGCAAAAGAAACTACCATCAGGGTGAACAGGCATCCTGCAGAATGGGAGAAAATTTTTGCAATCTACCCATCTGACAAAGGGCTAATATCCAGATTCTACAAAGAAACAAATTTACAAGAAAAAATCAACCCCATCAAAAAGTGGGTGAAGGATATGAACAGACACTTCTCAAAAGAAGACATTTATGCAGCCAACAGACACATGAAAAAATGCTCATTATCACTGGCCATCAGAAAAATGCAAATCAAAACCACAATGAGATACCATCTCACACCAGTTAGAATGGCGATCATTAAAAAGTCAGGAAACAACAGGTGCTGTAGAGGATGTGGAGAACTAGGAACACTATTACACTGTTGGTGGGACTGTAAACTAGTTCAGCCATTGTGGAATACAGTGTGGCAATTCCTCAAGGATCTAGAACTAGAAATACCACTTGACCCAGCCATCCCATTACTGGGTATATACCCAAAGGGTTATATATTATGCTGCTATAAAGACACATGCACACATATGTTTATTGTGGCACTATTCATAATAGCAAAGACTTGGAACCAACCCAAATGTCCATCATTGATAGACTGGATTAAGAAAATGTGGCACATATACACCGTGGAATACTATGCAGCCATAAAAAAGGATGAGTTCACGTCCTTTGTAGGGACGTGGATGAACCTGGAAACCATCATTCTGAGCAAACTTTCGCAGGGACAGGAAACAAAAGACCACATCTTCTCACTCATAGGTGGGAATTGAACAATGAGAACACTTGGACACAGGGTGGGGAACACCACACACTGGGGCCTGTCGTGGAGTGGGGGAAGGGGGAAGGGATATCATTAGGAGATATACCTAATGTAAATGATGAGTTAATGGGTGCAGCACACCAACATGGCACATGCATACATATGTAACAAACCTGCACGTTGTACACATGTACCCTAGACCTTAAAGTATTTAAAAAAAGTTTATAAAGTAAAAAAGTTACATAAGCTAAGGTTAATTTTTTATTGAAGCAGGAAGATTTTTAAAATAAATTTTTGTAGCCTAAGCATATGGTGCTTATAAGATCTATAGTAGTGTACAATAATGTCCTAGGTCTTCACATTCACTCACCACTCACTCACTGGCTCACCCAGAGCAACTTCCAGTCCCAAAAGTTCCATTCATGATAAGTGTCCTGTATAGATGTACTATTTTTTTATCTTTTATACTATACTTTTATGGTACCTTTTCTATGTTTAAGTACATAAATACTTACCATTGTATTGCAGTTCCTTCCAGTATTCAGTACAGTCACATGCTATACAGGTTTGTAGCCAGAAGTGATAGTCTATGCCATGGAGCCTAGGTGTGTGGTAGGCAGGCTTACCATCTAGGTTTATGTAAGTGCACTGTGTGATGTTTGCATAAGGACAAAATCACCTAATGACGCATTTCTCACAATGTATCCCTGTTGCCAAGTAACACCTGGTGGTATATATAAAACACAGTTATTTGGGAGGCCGAGGCAGGCAGATCACGAGGTCAGGAGATCGAGACCACGGTGAAACCCCGTCTCTACTAAAAATACAAAAAAAATTAGCCAGGCGTGGTGGCGGGCGCCTGTAGTCCCAGCTACTCGGAGAGGCTGAGGCAGGAGAATGGCGTGAACCAGGAGGCGGAGCTTGCAGTGAGCCGAGATCGCGCCACTGCACTCCAGCCTGGGCGACAGAGCGAGACTCCGTCTCAAAAAAAAAAAAAAAAAAAAAAAAAAACACAGTTATATGTTTATTTATTTTATTTTTTGCTCCTTATAAGTCTCAGGTGCAGAGGGTGGAGTTAATCATTCTCCTCAGTTCCTACTTGGTGAATATTTCACCAGCCCGTGTGAAGAGAGTCCACCAAACAGGCTTTGTGTGAGCAACATGGCTGTTTATTTCACCTGGATGCAGGTGGGCTGAGTCCAAAAAAGGAGTCAGCAAAGGGTGGTGGATTATCATTAGTTCTTATAGGTTTTAGGATCGGCGGTGGAGTTAGGAGCAATGTTTTGCAGGCAGGCGGTGGATCTCACAAAGTACATTCTCAAGGGTGGGGAGAATTACAAAGAACCTTCTTAAGGGTGGGGGATTACAAAGTACATTGATCAGTTAGGGTGGGGCAGAAATAAATCACAATGGTGGAATGTCATCAGTTAAGGCTATTTTCACTTCTTTTGTGGATCTTCAGTTGCTTCAGGCCATCTGGATGTTTACATGCAGGTCACTGGGGATATGATGGCTTAGCTTGGGCTCAGAGGCCTGACAGTGAACTTGTCATTTGTCCTTCAATTTTCATCTCAATACAGAGGCTTTACCTCCATGTAGCCTAACTGGACAACTGCAGAGAACAGGGCCTTGTCCCATCACTGTCCCATGGCCATACCTAACATGATATATTACCTTACTGCATCTCTTTAGGTCTTTACCTCTCAACTGAACCCTGAACTCCTGGAGAGTAGATGCTGTCTGGAAATCACCAGAGTCTCACGCAGCAATGATCCTTGAATAAATCCTTGTTGAATAATGACAGTTTTCCTTTTTGGATTGCTGAAATCTCTACTCCCATCATGACTGCTAAGCCTTGGGCAGGAGACCTTGTATTCCCAGCCAGCTATTCTTTCCACCACCATCTATGAGTATTGGATGAAAGTAAAGACAGTAGGGAAGAAACATGGGGATGGTAGTGTCTGAAAACTTCCTGCTAAAGCATTTCCTGTCCTACTTCCTGCCAGTTCCTTTTGCCCAATTAGAACTGAAAAGGGATATGGTATGTATATAAACCCCATATCAGTATATCATCATGTCTATATAGATACATATAAATACAGATATATCTTAATTCCCCCAGGTCTAGGTAGTATGGATATAATCCTGCCAAAATAGGCTTCCTCCAACCTTTGCTTCAAATCAAGGCACCAGTCTTTGGAGCACACTAGTAGGTACTAGGAACAAGAGATGAAAAAGTTGGTCACTGTTGGTCCTGTACATGTCCTTATATTTCCTTCCAGTCTGAAATGTGAGTGTGAAAATACACCATTTTTTAGACAAAATGTTTATAATAGTTTCTTCTAGCCTGTGCCTAACTCCAGTTTTTTATTTCTCTTCTCCCCTATCTCTGTCCATGAGAATTAGTAATAATAGCTAAACAGTTTTTTTTAATATTATAGTTTTTTTTTAAGTATGGAACCAAAACTTAGGGGAAAAAGACCATTTTCTCCAAGGAGATGAAGAAGGAATAATAGTTGAAATAGGAATATCAGTAAAATTTGACCTTTGAAAGATGGGGAAGAGATGATTTCAGAAAGAATATGATGGTTATCTATTAAATGTTTCTGAGAAATCAAGTAATATGTATTACTGAAAAGTATACATTGGATTTATCAACAGAGAGGTTATAGGTGACTGTGGCAAAAGCTATTTTGGTGGATTGGTTGAGGCAGAAGCCGGATTTCGGTGGTTCGGTAGGAGAGTGTAAAAGTGAAAGAAGAATTAGGGAGTAAATGCAGTCGTAGGATAGTCAGTAGCCCAGCAGTGACCTTGAATTGATAGTGGCAGCAATCTGAATGGCTGTGTATCTCCTACAGGAGGACTCAATGGTAAGAGGGTCCTGTAGATTAGGTGAAAAAGCCTCAAACATCTCAGTAACCTCAAGGTAAACAATTATGATCACATAAGTTGTTTAGAGAATTTGACCCTTAAAATACCCAGGATCTTCAAAAATAGATTATGTTCCTTGCATTTTGTTTGAAATATCAGAAATATGTTTAATATATTCATAAAGTTGGTCTGAAAATTTATTTCCATGTTGAAGGGTCTACTATCTTTTTTGTTTGTGTTTTAGAAAATTCACTTCTGTGAATTATCCTATTTCTCAGTAATGACATATGAGACAATAGTATATTGTAGTCATAAAAATCATGCAAACAGCAGCATGACATACTATTATTATAGTAATAAAAATATTAGAAAGCACAATATGACACTCCTTAGAGAGTTTTCATTTCAGATGTTTTTTTAATTATTTATTTTATTAAACTTTTTTTTCAAGATGAGGTCTCACCCTGTCACCCAGTCTGGAGTGCAGTGGTGCAATCTTGGCTCACTGCAACCTCCACCTCCCAGGCTCAAGAGAGTCTCCCACCTAAGCTTCCTGAGTAGCTAGAACCACAGGGACACGCCACCATGCCTGAATAAGTTTTTTGTATTTTTGGTAGAGATGGGATTTCACCATTTTGCCCAGTCTGGTCTTGAACTCCTGAGCTCAAGCAATCTGCCCACCTCGGACTCCCAGAGTGCTGGGACTACAGGCATGAGCCATCACGCACAGCCTAAACTTCTAATCTTGAAAAACTTCCAGACCTCAGAAAAATTACAAGAATATAACAATTAACACGTAAATACCTTTCACATTTGCCACAACTCTTTCTCTCTTTATATCATATATAGTTCTAGTATATTAATACACATAATGTTTTTCAGCCTTTTGTTTCTTTGTTTTTAGAAACTGGGTCTCACTCTGTTGCCCAGGCTGGAGTGCATTTGAACACTCATAGCTCACTGCAGCCTTGACCTCCTGGGCTTAGGCAATCCTCCCACCTCAGATTCCTGAGTAACTAGGACTACAGGTGTGTGTAATCACACCTGGCTAACATTTTTCTAATTTTTAAAATTTTAATCTTTGTAGTTAGTTGGTCTCACTATGTTGTGCAGGCTGGCCTCAAACTCCTGGGCTCAAGTGATCCTCTCATCTCATCCTTCCAAAGGGCTGGGATTACAAGTGTGAGCCACTGCGCTGAGCTTGTTTTTTATTCTTCTTGTCATTTTTTTTCCCTCAACCAACTGAAAGAAGGTTACAGATATTACAACATTTTATCCCTAACTACTTCAGTGTCTGTCTCCTGAGAACAAGGGCAATTTCTTATATAACCATGTTGCAATTATCAAATTCAGAAAATCGAATATGGATACAACACTATCTAATACAGTCCAAATTGAAATTTTGGCAATTGTCCCAGAAATGTCTTTTACAAAAGCAATGTGTTTCTTTGTAATCCAAAATCCAAGCTACAATTACATACTCAATTTACTTTTTTGTGCTTCTTTAGTTTTCTTTATTCTACAACAGTTTCTCAGCTTTTCTTTGCTTTTCATGACTGTGACTTTTTGAAGCATGCAGCCTGTTGTTTTGTAGAAGACTTATTTTTAACTTTTATTTAGGTTTTGGGGTACGTGTGAAGTTTTAGGTAAACTCATGTCATGTGGGTTTGTTGTACAGATTATTTTATCACCCACATATTAAGCCTAGTACCCAATAGTTATTTTGTCTTCTCCTCTCTCTCCTCCCACCCTAGTACCCAATAGTTATTTTGTCTTCTCCTCTCTCTCCTCCCACCCACCACCTTCCACTCTCAGGTAGATCCCAGTGTTTGTTGTTCCCTTCTTTATGTTCATGAGTTCTCATCATTTAGCTCCCACTTATAAGCGAGAACATGCAGTATTTGGTTTTCTGTTCCTGCATTAGTTTGCTAAGGATAATGGACTCTAGCTCCATTCATCTTCCTGCAAAAGACATGATCTTTTTTTAATGGCTGCATAGTATTCCACAGTGTATATGGACCACATTTTCTTTATCCAATCTGTCATTGATGGGCATTTAGGTTGATTTCATGTCTTTGTTATTGTGAGTAGTGCTGCAATGAACATACATGTACATGTATCTTTATGGTAGAATGATTTATATTCCTCTGGATATATACCCAGTAATGGGATTGCTGGGTTGAATGTCAGTTCTGCTTTTAGCTCTTTGAGGAATCACCATACTGCTTTTCACAATGATTGAACTAATTTACACTCCCATCAACAGTGAATAAGTGTTTCCTTTTATCCACAAGCAACCTCACCAGCACGTTACTTTTTGACTTTTTTTTTTTTTTTTGAGACAGAGTCTCACTCTGTCGCCCAGCCTGGAGTGCAGTGGCAGGATCTCGGCTCACTGCAACCCCCACCTCCCAGGTTCAAGCGATTCTCCTGCCTCAGTCTCCTGAGTAGCTGGGATTACAGGTGCCACCACCACACTTGGCTAATTTGCTGTTGTTGTTGTTGTTGTTTTGTTTTTGTTTTTTTTAGTAGAGACGGGGTTTCACCATCTTGGCCAGGCTGGTCTTGAACTCCTAACCTCATGATCCACCCGCCTTAGCCTCCCAAAGTGCTGAGATTACAGGCATGAGCCACTGCACCCAGCCTTGACTTTTAATTAATAGCTATTCTGACTGATGTGAGATGGTATCTTATTGTGGTTTTGATTTGCATTTCTCTAACGATCAGTGATACAGGTCTGTTTTTCATATGTTTGTGGGCTGAATGTATGTCTTCTTTTGAAAAGTGTCTGTTCATGTCCCTTGCCCCCTTTTTAATGGGATTTCTTTTTTTTTTTTTTTTTGTAAATTTGTTTAAGTTCCCTGTAGATGCTGGGTATCAGACCTTTGTCAGATGCATATTTTGCAAAAATTTCCTTCCATTCTATAGGTTGTCTGTTTACTCTGTTGATAGTTTCTTTTGCTGTTCAGAAGCTCTTTAGTTTAATTAGATCTCATTTGCCAATCTTTGCTTTTGTTGTTATTGCTTTTGGCATCTTTGTCAGGAAATCTTTGCCTGTTTCTATGTCCAGAGTGGTATTGCCTTCCTGGGTCTTCCAGGGTTTTTATAGTTTTGGGTTTCACATTTAAGTCTTTAATCCATCTTGAGTTGATTTTTACATATGGCATAAGGAAGGGGCCCAACTTCAATATTCTGCATAAGGCTGGCCAGTTATCCCAGCACCATTTATTTAAAAGGGAGTCTTTTCCTCATTGCTTGCTTTCGTCAGCTTTTTTGAAAATCAGATGGTCATAGGTGGGCCTTATTTCTGGACACTATTTCGTTTCATGGGTCTATGTGTCTATTTCTGTACCAGTACCATGCTGTTTTGGTTACTGTATCCCTGTAATATAGTTTGAAATCAGGTAACATGATGCCTCCAGCTTTGCTCTCTTTGCTTAGGATTGCCTTGGCTACTCAGGTTCTTTTGTGAATCCATATGAACTTTAAAATAGTTTTTTCTAGTTCTGTGAAAAATGTCGTTGGTAGTTGAATAGGAATAGCATTGAATCTATAAATTACTTTGAGCAGTATGGCCATTTTAATAATATTGATTCTTCCTATCCATGAGCATGGGATGTTTTTCCATTTGTTTGTGTCTTCTCTGACTTCTTTGAGCAGTGTTTTGTGATTCTCATTGTAGCAATCTTTCACTTCTCTGGTTAGCTGTATTCCTAGATATTTTATTCTTTTTGTGGCAATTGTGAATGGGATTGCCTTTCTGATTTGGCTCTCAGCTTGGCTGTTGTTGGTATATAGGAATGCTAGTGATTTTTGTATTTTGATTTTGTATCCTGAAACTTTGCTGAAGTTGTTTATCAGCTGAAGGAGCTATTCGGCCAAGACTATGGGGTTTTCTAGATATAGAATCATGTCATCTGCAAACAGGGATAGTTTGACTTCCTCTCTTTCTATTTGGGTGCTTTTTATTTCTTTCTCTTGCTTGATTGCTCCAGCTAGTACTTCCAATCCTATGTTGAATAGGGGTGGTGAGAGAGGACACTTTGTTTCGTGCTGGTTTTCAAGAGGAATTCTTCCAGCTCTTGCCCATTCAGTATGATGTTGAAAAGACATTTTATAGGTTTTTAAATTGGTAAGAGCGTCAGTACAGGGTCAAAAAGCTGGGATTCTAATTGGTGAACCACCACAAATTAGCTGGCAGTCATTTGCCTTCTCCAAATCAGTTTTCTTATCTTTAAAATAGAAATGTTGTCTGTCCTGACTGTCTCAGAGTTCTTTGGAAGATAAAATGATATAAAACAGATATGAAATTACTTTAAAACTGCAAAGCAGTTTACAAATGAAAGGCTTTACTTTAAGTTGTGAGGCGATGCTATAGATTTTAAAATGTTATCAGTTGTAAGTGTTGTTCATTCTGATAGAATACCATTCTGTTTTCCCTTCTTTCTCTTCGTCCTTTCTCTTCTTTCTTTCTCTACACACACAAACCCTTACCTCTAGCATTCCTAGAATGCAATGTAACAACATATTGCCAAAAGCTAAGTAGCAGGAGGAAAAATTAACATGTGGAATGTTTCAATATTTTTAACTGTATCATTAGAGTCATATTACTTAGTGCTTAATCGGTGACTCTGTTCTCAGGAGTGAATGTAATATATTAAATTATAATGCTGCAAGGGACCTTTACAAAATTCTGAGGCCCAGTGCAGTGGCTCTCGTCTGTAATCTCAGCACTTCAGGAGGCCAAAGCGGGAGGATCACTTGAGCCCAAGAGTTCGAGACCAGCCTGGGCAACATAGGGAGACCCTGTCTCTATAAAAAAATAAATTAGCTGGGTTTTGTTGCATGCAGCTGTAGTCCCAGCTACTCGGGAGGCTGAGGTGGGAGGATCAGTTGAGTCCAGAAGGTCAAGGCTGCAGTGAGCTGTGATCATGCCACTGCACTCCAGTCTGGGTGGCAGAGACAGGGTCTCTCTGCATCCTACACACAGACTCACTCTGCACCCAGACTAGAGTGCAGTGGCATGATCACAACAACAACAATAAAACAACAACAACAAAAAGAAAAATTCTAGATCAGAGTGTTTACCCCCAGAGGTAATGAGTTGCCCAGGCCACACAGCTAATCTGCAGAATCAGGACGAGACATCCAGACTCTGTCTCCCGGTCCAGTGCCCTTTACCTCACCCTCATTTCCTGAGTTTATCCTACCCCAGGGAGCCAGTCAATTCATTAAAAGAATGTAGTCTGTGGGGATAAATCCGGTGAGGGTCAGTTTGGTCATCTAACCCTCGAGACATTTGAAGGAAAGGGCGAATGAACAGGTCATGTGGAGTGAGAGGGTTGAGAGCAGGTGGCTGCTTCCAGGCCCCTCTCCTGCCACTCACCTAGGAGGCTGTACCAGGAGGCAGGTGGAGCTGCTCTGCCATGGGAGGAATTTCCACTTTATTTATATAGAAAACTTTATTTGGAAACAATTTTAAACTTGCATAAAAATTGAAAAAATAAAAATAGTGCAGAAAACACTGAAATGTTCTTTACCCAAATTCATCTATTAGCAGTATGCCCCATGAATTTTATCATTTGCATGTTCTTGCTCTCTCTCTTAAATTGTGGTAAAATACGGTTACCGTCTGAACCACTTTTAAGGGTACTGTTCAGTAGTATTAAGTACATTCACATTGTTGTGCCACCATTGTCTATCCACAGAACTCTTTGCATCTTGCAGAATTGAAACTCCATACCCTTAAACCATACACACACACACACACACACACACACCTTTTTCTGAACCGTTGATAGTAAATTACCTGATGATTTTCCCCTAGATACTTCAGTGTATATTTTCTATTTTATTTTATTTTGTATTTTTTCAGACAGGGTCTTGCTGTGTTGCCCAGCCTGGAGTGCAGTGGTATGACCATAGCTCACTGCAGCCTCAAACTCCTGGGCTTATGTGATCCTCCAGCCTCAGCTTTGCCCAGGCTGATCTTAAATTCCTGGCCTCAAGTGATCCTCCCACCTTGGCCTCACGAAGTGCTGGGATTACAGGGGTGAGCCACCACTCCTGGCCTTCAGTGTATATTTTATAGGAATAGAGATATTATCTTAACCCCAGCACAGTGATCAAGTTCACTGAATTTACAATGATGCAGTAGTTTTGTATAATCTACTGTTCATATTTCAGTTTTGTCAGTTGACCTAACAGCTTTTTCTAGCATTTTTACCCCTCCAGTGTGTAATTAAGCCTGGAAACAAATAATGCATTTAGTTGTCATGTTTGTTTAGCTTCTTTAATCTGGATTATTTCCATAGCTTTTCTTTGTCTTATGATTTTGATAGTTTTAAAGATTATACATCCCCCTTTAACTAAGCAGAATATTCATCACTTGGGTTTTTCTGCTGTTTTCTTGTGGTTGCAGTCAGATTATGCATTCTTGATAAGAACAGTACATGTGTCACATGCTCATCTCGAGGCTTCACATCTGCAGGCATGTGACGCCCATCTGTTTCCTGTTAGTGATGTTACATGCGACCACCATATCAAAGTGATGTCTTATTTCTCCACTGTATAATTACTATTTTATTTTTCCCCTTCCAACTAAGAAGTTGTAGGTGGGAAGATATCTTAAGATTATGCAGGTATCTGATTCCTCATCAGAATTTCTCTCTAGATTTGGAATCTATTAATGTTTCTTGCTTTATCCAATCTCACTATGATGATTGCAAAATGATTATTTTTAAATCCCTGCATTCCCTCCACATTTACCAGTCTGCCCTCAGGAAGAGCCCTCCCTGTCAGCAAGAGCCCTCCCTTCTTCTTATCTCTCTCTCTCTCTCTCTCACCCATCTATCTAATGTTAGTATGAACTTATGAGTTCTTAATTTTTCAATGATTTATAATTTATCATGCTAGTGCTCAAATTGTCATAGGTTTGGCCAGGAGAAGTGTCTTCAACCTGGGCACCTGTGTCTTTGTGACTTGCTCCTTTTTTTTTTTTTTTTTTTGAGTACTTTCTCACTTTCTGACTTAAGCTGTTTTAGGCGCATCTTGTATCCCTCTTGCCTCAACTCTGGAATTGGTTACCACTACTTCTTAACTGGGTGGCAGCTACAGAGAGAGGTGAGTATGCAGAAAAGAGGAATTGCAACGCCAGGGCAGGAAGACTTTGGGCCTTTCTGTGATATAAGCAGAGTGGATAAATAATGCAATAATCTGGCAAACAGATTTGCTATTATAAAAAAACAGATTTGGGACCTAAGTAATTTTGGGGCTTCATCAACAGAATAGAATAGTGGCTTGGACTGTGAACTTTGGAGTCAGACAGCCTGGATTCAAATTTCAGCTCTGTCACTTGCTAGCTGTATGTCCTTAGGCCGGACTTAGTTTCTTTATCTGTAAAATGAAATTAATAATGGTATTAATATCCTAAAGTAATGCAAGGATCACATTAAACAACCCATATAAGTGCTAAGCAGAATATATAGCACATATTAACTGCTTAATGAATCGCAGTTATTATTATCAATTGTATTTGCCGAATTCTATGTTCTTTTTCATTTTTCCCATTTCACATTAAATGAAAAACAAAATAACACCATTCTTTTCTAGTTGAAAACCATTCTGCTAATAGGGTTAATTCTTGTGAGTATATCTGGGGCTGAAATGACCATTTGGTGACATAACTTTAGTTTACAGCCATGATAGAAAATTTCTAGGTAACAAAACCAAGTATTAATAACCCTAAAAGGTGTTTAGAAAACAATAGTGAGAATGCTCACCAGGGAGAGCTGTTATAACAAATTATGTGGTGCTCCTTTTCAATATACTGCATTTTTGCAAACTTCATAGTTTATTCATAATCTACCTTTGCTGTGAAGTGAAAATTTATAAGTATTAAGGTGTACTTTCATGCATACTATAAATATGAAAGCTGACTGTTTGAAAAGATAAAGATTAATATAATCTGGTGAGAACAAATGCTTACTAAAATTTGAAAACTGCACTAAAGTCTCATTCTGTCTTGGCCAAAAGGATTATATAAAAATTGTAAGAGCCACCTTAATCAATAGGGGTATATAGTGAATAAAGTTTATTAAACACATTAAATAATGAAAGAAGAACAAGCCATTTAAAATAGTTGACAACATTTTCTGAAGTGATTGTAGAAAGTGAAATAAAGAGAAATGAAATGTAAAAGCACAGTTGACCTTTGAATAACACAGGTTTAAATTGTGTGAGTTCACTTATACAAAGATTTTTTTCAACCTAATGCAGATTCAAAATACAGTAATTGCTGGATGTGAAACCTGCACAAATGGAGGGCTGACTTTTTCCGCAAATTCCGCAGGGCCCATTTTGCGACTTGAGTGTGCTAGGATTTTGGTATATGCAGGGGTCCTGGAAACAATCCCTCATGTATATGGAGGGATGACTGCGGTTTTCCCAAATCTTGCTCCACCAGGGGACGGGAGGCTTTAACAGAAAAGCAGTAGCTTTGAATCAGTTGTAATCTAGCAATTGGGGTATGACATAACATCAGGAGAAAGCATCTAGTCTGGTCACAGGACAGTCTGGGTTCAGGAACCGCCCTCCTTGCTGTGTGATGCCAGGCAAGGCAGTCAGCCTCTGCTGGCTCACCTCTGTTAGGAGGGGTTTGGAGTGCAAAGCCTCTTTTTAGTTCTGACACTCTGTGATGCTGATGGTAAAAAGCAGTAAATTGGTTTAAGGTAGCTATTTGCTTAACTTTTAGGTGTTCCTCGTTTGCTTCAGCCAAAGTTTTCCTAGCACCCAGAATCAGAGTTATAATTTATGTATGCAAAAATTTCTAACAAACATGTAATTGATTTTTTTTTTTTGGTTTGGTTCTTTTTTTTTTAGGTGGTAAAGGCTTAGGACTGGACTGAGCTGAGGAATGTTTAGCCTGGCGGTACTAGTGCAACTGGAAGAACAGATGAACCATAGTTTACGACACAAAGCCAAGTCAACCAACAGAAGAAATACATATTTTAAGAAGATTTTATATTTTCAACTGAAAATATTAATGTCAGTTGTGAATGTATTTGTAATTGGCAGCCCCAAATCATCTCCCTTTTTATTTTTGTTTGAGAAAGTGTGCTTTAGTATTTGGAACATTCATTTAAACCTATTAAATTATATTTTAAAATACGCTGTTCCCATTTCAATCAAAATTGGTTTTATACTATATATTGTAACACTAAAGTGCTTCTGGTAATTTGCTTGTAAAATCAAAACTGTTTTAAATTTATCCACTTGTCCCTTTCAGACATGACGTGTTTGTGCATAGGACTTGTTAGTATTCTGATTCAAACAAAACTACAGTACATGTAAAAACATATTTATAGAACATAAATAAGAAAATATGAACCCTGATGGAACTAATGGACTATTCTAATTTTTATGTGTGAAAATGATAATGTGATTTTTTAAAAGAGTCCTTTTTTAGACATGCACACTGAAATAATTATAGATGAAATTATGCGATGTCTGTGATTTGTTTCAAAATAGTCTGGTGCTTAGGGAGAGAGAAGTGGGTGGGGAGAGAGATGAGATAAGCTTAGTTATGAGTTGGTAATTGTTGAAGCTGGGTCCTATGTATATATGGGGGTAAGGTCATATTCTATTCTACTTTTGCATAGGTTTGAAATTTTTCATAATAAAAAGTTAAAAACAAATCACACACCAAAAAAACTCCCAAACCCAACTGTCATTATTTAATAACTTTGAACTTGGTATGGACCTAAGAAGGCATCTTTTACAAGAGAAATTTGCAGTTCCAAGTCTTTTTCTTGATGATTGGGTCTGAATGTGTTAATCAATGCTGCCCTGTCATAGCCCCTGACATAGGGAAAATGCTGAAATGTGATTTTTAAATCATAAAAATGTGCCCATAGTAATAGCTCCATCTTTTGCATAATATTTAAATCAATTCATTGATTTCCAGTTGCCTGATACTCTTATTTCAGTAACAAAATAAACGATACATAGTTCAGTAAAGTTGAATCCATTTGGGTTCATTTGTGCTCGAAGTCTGAAGCCAAGTAAGATCTGCTTCTTAGCTGCATGTCGGGGCATAAGGCATCAGTCTCTTTGTAAGGCTTGTTTTTTTCTTTTATTGTACAGTTTCTAACCACGTTCATGAATAGATAAATTAAGGACAAAATACATCTATATCCCTCCTTGGCTCTTTGTGTATATTTGCACATAGAGAATTACTAATATAGTCTATGTCTGTAAATGTCTTAAAAATGTCTCCATTAAAAAAATCCAGAAAAATGATACTTTTTGACTTCACATTCCCCTTTTCCCTCTTTATTTTTCTGTTTTTTTTTTTTTTTGTAACAACAAAACTCCTCAAAAGGGCTGTCTATACGGGCTGTCTCCAGTTCCCTAGTTCCTTTTCTCATATTATTTCTTGAATTCGTTCCCATATTCTTTTTTTGACTTCATGAGGGCTTTTGCCACCACCACCACTACCCTGTTCTTGTCAAGGTTGTTAATGATGTTCTTTTTGCAAAATCTGAGTGTCAATTCATCCATCCGACATGACCGATCTGCAGCATTTGACATGGTTGATCACCCCACGCTTTCTGATACACTTTTTCACTTTACTCTCAGATCATGGTAGTCCTGGTTTTTCTTCTCCTTCACTGGAAACTCTTTCTAGTGTTTTTTGCTGATTCTTCCTTATATTCTTGATTTAAGGCTCAGGTTCCAGTCTTTGAAATCCTTCTTTTCCCTGTCTACGCTCAGTATCTTGCTAATACCATTTAATCTCAACACAGCTGTAAATATTATACAAAAGCAGATGTTCTCAACTTTGTACCCAGCCCAGACCCCTTCCTGTGAATTTCAGGCTCTTATATGAAACCACCCCCATGGCCTTTTGGATGTCAAAAACGCATCTCAAAATTAACATGTCTAAAATTGAATTATTAATCTTTCTAACCACCCCAAACCTGGTTGGCCTCCCTGCAGTCCACCTCATCTAAGTGAATGGCTGCTGCACAATTCCCGTTGTTCAGGTCAAATCCTTAAAGTCATCCTCCCTCCTTTTTATAACCCACATTTGACCTTTGCACAAATCCTGTTGTTTTTACCATAAAAATATATTTAGACTCTATCTCTCACTGTCTCCATTGTGATCATCCTGCTTTCTCTACTGTATTGTTTCAAAAGCCTCCCAGTTGGTCTTGTCTTGTCTTTTCTTTTCTTTCCTTTGTTTTGCTTTTCTTTTCTTTCTTTTTTTTTTTTTTCCGACACAGAGTTTTGCTCCTGTCGCCCAGGCTGGAGTGCAATGGTATGATCTCAGTCCACTGCAACCTCTGCCTCCCAGGTTCAAGTGAGTCTCTTGCCTCAGCCAGGATTACAGTCGTCCGCCACCACGCCCAGCTAATTTTTTTTTTGTATTTTTAGTTAAGACGGGGTTTAACCATGTTGGCCAGGCTAGTCTTGTATTCCTGATCTCAGGTGATCCACCCGCCTCGGCCTCCCAAAGTGCTGGGATTACAGGCGTGAGCCACCGTGCCCAGCCTGGTCTTTCTTTGTCTTTGCAGCTCAGCAGTCTATTCTCCATACAACAGCCAAAGTGGTTCTTTTTTTTTTTTATACTTTAAGTTTTAGGTGCATGTGCACGATATGCAGGTTTGTTACATATGTATACATGTGCCATGCTGGTGTGCTGCACCCATTAACTCGTCATTTAGTATTAGGTATATCTCCTAATGCTATCCCTCCCCACACCCCCCACCCCACAACCGTCCCTGGTGTAGGATGTTCCCCTTCCTGTGTCCATGTGTTCTCATTGTTCAATTCCCACCTATGAGTGAGAACATGCAGTGTTTGGTTTTTTGTCCTTGTGATAGTTTGCTCAGAATGATGGTTTCCAGCTTCATCCATGTCCCTACAAAGGACATGAACTCATCCTTTTTTATGGCTGCATAGTATTCCATGGTGTATATGTGCCACATTTTCTTAATCCAGTCTATCAATGATGGACATTTGGGTTGGTTCCAAGTCTTTGCTATTGTGAATAGTGCTGCAATAAGCATACGTGTGCATGTGTCTTTATAGCAGCACATGATTTATAATCCTTTGGGTATATACCCAGTAATGGGATGGCTAGGTCAAATGATATTTCTAGTTCTAGATCCCTGAGGAATCACCATACCGACTTCAACAATGGTTGAACTAGTTTACAGTCCCACCAACAGTGTAAAAGTGTTCCTATTTCTCCACATCCTCTCCAGCACCTGTTGTTTCCTGACTTTTTAATGATCACCGTTCTAACTGGTGTGAGATGGTATCTCATTGTGGTTTTGATTTGCATTTCTCTGATGGCCAGTGATGATGAGCACTTTTTCATGTGTTTTTTTGGCTACATAAATGTCTTCTTTTGAGAAGTGTCTGTTCATATCCTTCGCCCACTTTTTGATGGGGTTGTTTGCTTTTTTCTTGTAAATTTGTTTGAGTTCATTGTAGATTCTGGATATTAGCCCTTTGTCAGATGAGTAGGTTGCAAAAATTTTCTCCCATTTTATAGGTTGCCTGTTCACTCTGATGGTAGTTTCTTTTGCTGTGCAGAAGCTCTTTAGTTTAATTAGATCCCATTTGTCAATTTTGGCTTTTGTTGCCATTGCTTTTGGTGTTTTAGAAATGAAGTCCTTGCCCACGCCTATGTCCTGAATGGTATTGCCTAGGTTTTCTTCTAGGGTTTTTATGGTTTTAGGTCTAATATATAAGTCTTTAATTCATCTTGAATTACTTTTTGTATAAGGTGTAAGGAAGGGATCCAGTTTCAGCTTTCTACATATGGCTCGCCAGTTTTCCCAGCACCATTTATTAAACAGGGAATCCTTTCCCCATTGCTTGTTTTTGTCAGGTTTGTCAAAGATCAGATAGTTGTAGATATGCAGCATTATTTCTGAGGGCTCTGTTCTGTTCCATTGGTCTATATCTCTGTTTTCATACCAGTACTATGCTGTTTTGGTTACTGCAGCCTTGTAGTATAGTTTGAAGTCAGGTAGCTTGACGCCTCCAGCTTTGTTCTTTTGGCTTAGGATTGACTTGGCAATGTGGGCCCTTTTTGGTTCCATATGAACGTTAAAGTAGTTTTTTTCCAATTCTGTGAAGAAAGTCATTGGTAGCTTGATGGGGATGGCATTGAATCTATAAATTACCATGGGCAGTATGGCCATTTTCACAATATTGATTCTTCCTACCCATGAGCATGGAATGTTCTTCCATTTGTTTGTATCCTCTTTTATTTCATTGAGCAGTGGTTTGTAGTTCTCCTTGAAGACGTCCTTCACATCCCTTTTAAGTTGGATTCCTAGGTATTTTATTCTCTTTGAAGCAATTGTGAATGGGAGTTCACTCATGATTTGGCTCTCTGTTTGTCTGTTATTGGTGTTTAAGAATGCTTGTGATTTTTGCACATTGATTTTGTATCCTGAGACTTTCCTGAAGTTGCCTATCAGCTTAAGGAGATTCTGGGCTGAGACAATGGGGTTTTCTAGATATACAATCATGTCATCTGCAAACAAGGACAATTTGACTTCCTCTTTTCCTAATTGAATGCCCTGTATTTCCTTCTCCTGCCTGATTGCCCTGGCCAGAACTTCCAACACTATGTTGAATAGGAGTGGTGAGAGAGGGCATCCCTGTCTTGTGCCAGTTTTCAAAGGGAATGCTTCCAGTTTTTGTCCCTTCAGTATGATATTGGCTATGGGTTTCTTTTAACACTTAACTTACACAACACAGTCCTCTGCTGAAAACCTCTAGTGAGATGGGAAGTCCCTGACTGCTGCCCACCACCTCTCCACACTGTCCCTTCCTACTCATTTCCTACCTCTCTGCCCTCCTTACCCTCCCCAGATACCCTGGCTTCTTTGCTAGCCAGTGAACACACCAGAGCCCAGGACCTTTGCACTTGATGTCTTCTCTGCCTTGAGCCATCTTCTCCACAATAATTGCATGAGGCCCTCACTTGAATGACATTGTAGTAGTAAACCCTTGCCTTCACTACATCATTTAAAATCACACCCTTCATGCTGTCACCAATGTCCAACACCCTGTATCTCCTTCCTGCGTCTTTCCCTATAGTCATCTCACCTTTTGACATATTATTTATCGTCTCACTCCCTATTCCCCTACCCATTAAAGTACAAGCTCTATGTAGGCAGCGATTTTCGTTTGTATTTTTTTTTTTTTTTTTTTTGCTGTATCCCCATTGCCTAGTTCAGAGCCTGACACTTAGTGGACATGTAAATCTTTATTGAATGAGTAATTGATTGCACAACTTAGTCACTGAACATTTCAAATTCTTCTTGTATAAATATCATATTGCTAAGTAGTAATAAATAAAACATAAAACAGAGAAAGGTATAGAATTTTTATATGTAGAAGGGGCTTGGTAGTAATAGTTTGGTTGGAAGAGGAGTAAGAAACCCCACATTAAGTCTTCATTTTTATTGCAAGAACTGTGATTTTACTTTGGTTGTATCTGGGCTAAATTGAGGGTGGGAATGATGAAAATGGGAGAGAGAAATAAAGTCACCTTACCAAGTTCCTCCTTGGCTCTGTTATTTCTACAAAACAATTGAGTTTATCAAAAAGCCTTTCCATATACATTGTTGTTATTTCTTGAGCCTCATAACAATCTTCATGGGTAGGCATTACTATTCACAGGTGACAGATGGGAATCTGGAGTTGGGAGAGGTTAAGGAGCTGTCCCAGGCTGCGTAGCTACTTGGTTCCACAGACAATAAGAAAGGCATTTGCAATAGAGGACATCTATGTTCTTAGATGTGAGAATGCATTACTAAAATACCAAGATAAATGTGAAAGTACCTGTCAGATTCTCTGTACAGAATGGCATTCAATAAAAAGCCAGGTGGCTTAAACCAACATTCTTCTGATCTTTATGAGCACAACACATTGTGTATACCATAAGCTTTCATTTAGGGAAACATTCCCTTAGCAGAGCTCCAGTCATGGTCTAATTGCACATTTAATGCTCTACCTTTGCTTCCAAAAAAGTTGGAAGAAGGCAGGGCATTAGGTGTGGCCTCCTCTGGGTTCCTGCACCTACTGCCTTGTGGGCAGATGGGTGGTCACGCAAACTCCTCCCTGCTCCTTCTCAGTCCCTTACTATCCTTTGTGGACAGAGCTGCTCTATTTTATACCTCTGCTGCCTTAATCAAATGGTAGGGTTTCCTTTTTTTTCAGCTGGTAGACTTGCCTCTTGGCAACCCAGTGTTACTCTTGTAGAAATAAGTCATGATCATTATATGGGCCAATATAGGCTGAGGGATGAGTAAGATCTGCAGTAAGTGGAATATGAATTTAATGAGCTCATATCTCTCTCTCTCTGGAAGAATTGCTACTCTAGCATAGCAGCTGTCAAATATTTTGGTCTCAGGATATCTTTTCATTCTTAACAATTATTGAGGACCCCAACAAGCTTTTGTTATGTGAGTTATATCTATCAGTATATACACTAGAAATTAAAACTGAGAGCTTAAAATTAAAAAAAAGTATTGATTTGTTTAAAAGTAACAGTAAAAAACCTATTACATGTTAACAAGGAAAGCATATTTTTATGACGAATAACTGTGGTTTTAAAAAATATAGCGAGTGGTATTGTTGATGTTTTTATAAATATCTTTAACTTCTGGTTTATAGAAGACAGATTCTCATATCTGCTTTTGCATTCAATCTGTTGTAATATATTGTTGTTTTAGTTGAATCACATGAAGAAAATCTAGATTTACACAGATATGTAATTGGAAAACGATGAATATTTTCATGGCCTTTTCAGATAATTGTGTATATTCTTCTTTGATGCTACGTCAAAACTCAATAAACATTCATTTCTAAAAGGTTAGTTACAATTTGGAATCTGAAACCATATCTATGAAATTTTTTACTCTATTACATTAAACCCACCTGTCTTGCATTTTGAATGAATCTTCTACCCACCTGTGATTTTGAACATCAAACATTGGTCATTTAGAAAATGTTGGCTTGCTAAGTTATGCAGATGTTCCAAATGTTGACACATTTCATTTTGAAACGTTTTTAAAAATCACATGTGTTAATATCCTCACCTGTTATAGGCAGAATAATGGTTCCCCTAAGGATATCCATATCATAATCCACAGAGTATGTGACCATGTTAGGTTCCATGACAAAGGGGAATTAAGGTTGCAGATGGAATTAAGTTTGCTAATGAGCTGATCTCAAATTAAGAAGATTATCTTGCATTATCCAGGGTGGCACAATGTAATTACAAGGATCTTTAAAAGTGGAAGAAGGAGTTGAAAGAAAGGCTCAGAGGAGGAAGATGTGATATCAGAAGCAGAGCTCTGAGAGATGCTATGTTGCTGGCTTTGAACATGGAGGAAGGGACCATGAGCCGAGGAATGCAGGTGGCCTCCAGCAGCTAGAAAAGGCAAGGAAACAGAGTCTCTCTCAGCACTGATTCTTCCCAGCCAGGAGGCACACAGCCCTGCTGACATCTTGATTTTAGCCCAGTGGGACCTGTTTCATACTTCTAACTTACACAACTATGAGATAAATAATTTGTGTTGTTTTAAGCCGTGAAGTATGGGGTAATTCATTCAGAGAAGTAATTTTTCTGACCACCAATCTCATTAGAAAAGTTCTTAAATATTGGGAAGTGGTCAAGTTCATGATGGCAAGTAAGAGTATTCAAAAATTTTGCTTGAAACCGTATATTTCACAATTAGCAACAAATATTGTCAGGTGCTTTTTAAAGTGAGAGGCTTACTTTGTTTATATTTAAGAAAATACCTGCTTAATACCCAAGTCTGTTTGTCATTTGTTCTTTCAAGTAAAAATGATATTTTTTGGAATAAGTGGCCAGTTCACTTGCAACTCAACCACAAAGAAGCTTTATTAAAGGCAACCATCACACTTTAGTAGGCAACACAAGTGTTTTGTTTTATAATACGCGTACTTCCAATTTCATCATACCAAATACTAAAAAGATATTTACTCGAGTCAATATTTAATAAGAGTAATTTTTTTTTTTTTTTGAGACGGAGTCTCACTCTGTCACCCAGGCTGGAGTGCAGTGGCACAATCTTGGCTCACTGCAAGCTCTGCCTCCCGGGTTCACGCCATTCTCCTGCCTCAGCCTCCTGAGTAGCTGGGACTACAGGCGCCCGCCACCACGCCCGGCTAATTTTTTTTTTTTTATTCTTAGTAGAGACGGGTTTTCGCCATGTTGGCCAGGTTGGTCTTGAACTCCTGACCTTGTGATCCACCCGCCTTGGCCTCCCAAAGTGCTGGGATTACGGGCATGAGCCACCATGCCCGGCCAAGAGTAATAATTTTTACTACTTTATAAAGGACACTTTAAAGTAAAACTTTCATCTTTTTTTTTCTCTACAAGTGTGTGGTGGTAAAGGACACAGTGACTACTAGTGCAGTTAGTGCCATTACCTAAGTTCATTTTAAGATAACAGCACTACCATTGCTTTTGTGCCATATATGTATATTGCAGGACAGCGTAAAAGGAAAAAAATGTCCTAGCATTATTATAAAAGTAGTTTTGACCTTGAGACTCCCAAGTTTCCATGGACAACTTTTTGAAAACCACTGCTTTATTATGAATTGGAACATGCATGAGAATTAAAAATTATTTGTTAATTAAATAATCGTTTAAAAAATTGTTACCCTTAAATAGTTTGGAGGGCATTAAAATGCTGCTTACCCCTTAGCTTTCACACCTCCTATTTCTAGATGGTTTTCAGTTTTAAAATCATATCCCAAAAATCTGTGGTAGGGACTCCCTGGTTTCCAGAAAGGAAAACAACAAACAAACAAACAAAAACCTTGTCTGACATGAAAAATATTTTGAGTAAATTTTAAAAATAAGTTTGTGGTTAAAAAACAAAGTTATAAGTCTTAAATAGAACTGGCCCTGCCATCCTGAGTGAAGTTTAACTCTCCTTAAAACCAAATTTATGCATTTACTTAGCAAGTGTTTCCTAGATGCACTAAGCACTATGCTTAGCATTGTAAGTGAGAAGGTGAATAAGATACTCTTCTTATCTTTAAGGAGTTTACATTCTAATGAGGAAGACCAGAAAGCTGACGATTTCAGTAACAAGAGGATAACACAATGTGGAAGATGAGCACAGGGTGCTGTGGAAACCCATAGAAGGGCTTCCATTCAGACCGGAGAGCGCATGGAGTGAGAGGTTCCAGAAGGCTTCTCCACAGCTGACGAGTGCACTGCCGCATGACAGGTGTTGGGGTAGGAGCTGTGTGTGTGAAGCTGAGGAAAGGTGGGGAGTGGATTCTAGTTTAGAGAGTAGTGTGTGTCAAGGCACAGCAGTGAGAGAGAGTTGGCATGTAACTGCTGGTAGCCAGCTGAGAGCATGAGTTTAGTGTGAGGATGGTGCAGGGTCGGTACGCCAGGTAGAAGGTGACCCTACAGACAAGCAGGAGCCACAGCAAGAGCACATAGTCTTGTCCTCCATAACAAGCAGTTGGACTTTGTGTCAAAGGATTTAGGGGAACACTGTAAAATTTCTAGAGGAGAAGTCACCTAATTCTGGGCCTTTGTGCCCCAGATCCTTTTGTAGCTCTTCCCCTGTACTGCTCTGTTTGGTTTCTGAAGGCTGCATTTCTCAGGTTCTAGTATCCACTGGCTTCTGGCTGGGTTTGGCCAAAGGGGGATATCACTGGGAAGTTGCATGGTGATGGGAAGGCAGAAATCAAGGGGGGGGTCCCCCACCACCACCCCACCCCGACTTTCCATGTCAGGCAGCAATAGCAGCTGCAATTATATCTCTCCTGGGGCCCCATCTCTAGATAGGTCAGATGTCATTCCCACTTCTGCTGGTGATCCCAGACTCAGGCCTTCAGTAATAATCCCACTTCCCTTTCTTCCTCTACCCTTGGGCTGGTAGTGGCTCTGCTGCTGTTGCTATTCCGTGGGCTGCCTCTCCCCCATCTCTTTCGCTTCCAAGCTCTTCCATCTCCTGTGTAATCTATTTTCAGTATTTAGTTCCATTTGCTTTTCAGAGTCATTTGTTTCCTGGATGATTCCTGACTGATACAAAAATGATATAATCAATTAACATTTGGGAAAGATCACTCAAACTGCAGGGGAAATGGATCACGTGGAGGAAGATAGAAGCAAAGAGGCCAACTGGAGGTGATGCACTAACCTAAGCAAGGAGTAACAAGAGCTTGAATTAGGCAGTGTCCAGGGTTCAAAATGAAAGAAGTGAATCTGAGAAATAGAAAGAAGGTGAAACCCACAGTAGTTTGTGATTGACTGTGAGAGAGGTGTTAGAGTTATCTCCATGTTTCCAGCTTGGGCAAATGGGCAGATGATGAGGCCATTCCCTAAGGTGGGAGCTACTGGGGAAGGTAGAAAGATGATGGGCTCCATTTTGGACATGTAGAGTTTGAGGGGTCTGTGAGCTCAGGTACCAGACAGGTGAGGGGTAGAGCTCCAGAAAGAGGTCTGGGCTGGAGAAGAATACGAGAGCATCATCAGAATTTAGGTAGTTACAAAGATACTAACTCAGACATGTCAACCAAGGATTTACCACTTGAAGCTGCTGCTTCATCCAGCTCCCCATATGAAATGAAAAATTCAGTAAATATTGTCAAAAGTCAGTTTTCCTAAATGATAATAAATATGAACCAGTTTTAAATTATTATTTAGCACAGTGCTTTAGATGTTCACAAAGGAAGACACTGATCTGTGTTGGCAGGATCAGAAAATGATTTGTGGGCCAGGCGCGGTGGCTCATGCCTGTAATCCCAACACTTTGGGAGGCTGAGGTGGGTGGATCACCTAAGGTCAGGAGTTCAAGACCAGCCTGGCTGACCTGGTGAAACCCTATCTCTACTAAAAATACCAAAATTAGCCGGGTGTTGTGGAGCGCACCTGTAATCCCAGATACTCAGGAGGCTGAGGCAGAAGAATCATTTGGACCTGGTGGGTGGAGGTTGCAGTGAGCTGAGATTGTGCCGTTGCACTCCAGCAGCCTGGGCGACAGAGCAAGACTCTGTCTCAAAAGAAAAAAAAAAGATTTTTGAAGGTGAGGAGTGAGGGTGGGCTGGGATTTAGCTGGCAGGAGGGGCAGGTGATCTCACTTTGGAGGAGAGGTCAGCATGAGGGTGAAGAAATGGGTTTGTACCTGTTCAAGGGATGCATGGAAAACAATGGGAAGACAGCAGAGCACTTATGGTAGACAGTGAGGACACATATGGTAGCACTAGAATACAAAATGCCAGGTTGAATGTCATGATGAGGAGGAGGGGGAGTTGGACTTCTGTATATGACTCCTAGGGGTGGAAGTTGAGAAGTGGGACAAAGTTACAGGCATCAGATTTTAGCTGTACTGGAGATCCCCAGAGATGAAATCCCCTGCCTTGGGAGGTACTAAGTTCTCTGTCACTGCAAGTGTTCAAGCACATGCTCAAAGAACAAAGGATGTTGGAGAGGCCAGTGGGACTAGATTCATTTTTCCCAAACTGCTCTTCCAGGCCCATTAATGAGTCATGAAATCAATTTAGTGTTCTATATTAGTTTGTTAGGTCTTAGTTTGCTAGTCACAAACTGGGCGGCTTAAACAACAGACGTGTATTGTCTCTCACAGTTTGGGAGGTTAGAAGTCTGAAATCAAGGTGTCTGCAAGGTTGCTTCCTTCTGAGGGCTGTGAGGGAAAGATCCACTCTAGACTTATTTCCTTGGCTTGCAGATGGCTGTCTTCTCCTATGTCTCTTCACAGCATCATCCTTCTTGCACGCCACTGTGTTCAAGTTTCACCTATTTATAAGGATACCAGTCATACTAGATTAGGGCCCACCCTAATGACCTCATTTTAACTTGATTACTTCTGAAAAAAGACAATCACCAAATAAAGCTACCTTCTAATGTATAGGGTGTTAGGACTTCAACCTGTAAGATTTCGGTAGGGACACAATTTAACCCATAACATGTGACTTAACCAGAATTTTAAAAGGATGAAATAGGATATAACAGAATAGAAAACAGTAGAATATACCAGCTCTATACATATGTGTGTGTGTATGCTGGGTTGCAATGTAAAATGTCATCATTAAAATTCCTAAAGCTGAGAATGTGGAGTTGGGATAAAGCGAAAGTTCAAAGGAAGATTCAAAGTGGTTTTCCCTCCCACTTATACATGGGGAAGATGCATCTGGGTGACTCCACCTTGTTCCTTCTGCTCAAGATCCCTCAGCTCTGTGGCTACAAGGCAGGCCCCAGGGTTCTCTTGGTGGTTCATGTCTGCCGGTCCATTTTGGCTGTGTCCGGGCCTCCCTGATCCATGCTATTATGTTTGTCCTGCCTGCTGTCATGTACACTAGCCTTTATTAAATTTTGTTCTGTGGGTTCAGGAACCTTGTTGTGCTTCTTTTTTCCTACAATGCTTTTACTCTTACTTAAAATTCCATTTGTAGAACTAATTTATTCTAAGCCTAACTTTATGACATTAAAGTGAGTAACATGATATGAACTGTATCTTATCTTTGTTAAAGGAAAATACTAGTTAGAAAAATATAGCTGTGTGGAAGCATACTATATTTCAAGTAATTGTGGCATTAGTCAGGGCTAAAAATATAAATCACATCACCCTCTGCTTGGTGAATCTGTTAAGTGCTCCAGGTAAAATTTCCAGTGAGGGTTCTTTACTTATTGACAGAGGAGGTAGGACTGGTCTTGGCTGTGTATTGTTTATGCCTGAATGATGCTTCGCTTCATTCAGAATTTAATCAAATTTGTGACTTGGCATCTGTAGTCATCTGGGTGACTGTATTTTTTTTGCATTTGAATCAACTGACAGGAAAATATACCTTTGTATGTAACTGGCAGTTTTTCTTAACTATAGAAAGGGGCACCCATTGCACTGCTTTGCCAGTCAGGCTTCTGAAGCAAAGGTCACGACAAAGTGGTATAAATGGGTGGTTCACAGTAGGCTGCTATGGTCACACAGAATGGATTAATCTGTTCCTTTTTATTACAAAAAAATTCTATGCATCGTAATCAGTGTACTGTATGAACATAGTACGCAGAGTCTCTCTTCTGCAAGTAAACTATTTAGTGTCACTTAAGCGTGGAGATTAAAGCAATGCAAGTCCATTATAGCGTTTTAATTTTATGTTACATCTTCTTTCCTGTTAATCGAATCTTAGTTAAGAATCAGAGTTTGCACACGAAAAGATGTTAGGAATCTCAATCCTAAGTCACTAGTTTTTTTTTTTTTTTTGAGACTGAGTTTTGCTCTTGTTGCCCAGGCTGGAGTGCAATGGTGCGATCTTGGCTCACTGCAACCTCTGCCTTCCGGGTTCAAGCGATTCTCCTGCCTCAGCCTCCCAAAGTAGCTGGGATCACAGGCGCATGCCACCAAGCCCAGTCAATTTTTTGTATTTTTAGTAGAAACAGCGTTTCACCATGTTAGCCAGGCTGGTCTCGAACTCCTGACCTCAGGTGATCCACCCGCCTCGGACTCCCAAAATGCTGGGATTACAGGTGTGAGCCACTGTGCCCGGCCCCTAAGTCATTATTATACTTCTAAGCTCTTTAGGTAAAACCAATAGGTGCTTTCGCTGAGTGACAGGTTTAAATATAACTCCTTTGTCACCAATTCTGAATTCAGGAGACAGCTTTACTTTGTAATCTGTATGGATATAATAAAAGTAAAAATAGAAACTGTATTTTAACTGGTGGAAGGGATGGTTATAGCCATAAGTCACTTAAAAAATATCTACTGTAAGGGCAGACTAACTTCAACACATTACCTGCGAAGCCTGAGATAAGGGGAGGCTGATGTAGAGAGTCTTTCTTTAGCAAGCCCCTGTCTCCACCCTAAAAGGATAGGAACCAGGTAGTAGGCCAATAAGAAAAAGAATTCAAAGATCAACCTCTTTGCTCTCACAGCATTGGCCACATTATTCACCATCCATGAATCACATGAGACTCCAGGTTCTAGCTCAGGAAAAGTGATGCCAGGGACACTGCTGGAGTTACAGCCATTCACCCCTGTGAAAGTTTTTACAGGCAATTGGGTAGCCCCACACTTCTGCTAAGTACTTCTTTTCTTCACCTCTTCTTAATCTATTCACATATTTATCTTCACAATTTCTTGAATTTTTCTCCCTTTTCATGTTACAAACTCTTTCCTGAATCTTTCCATTGAATGCATGTTTCCCATTTACCTGATGAAGTGCCTCATCCCCTCTGTTCTCCTACCCTAAACATCTGTTTTTCTCTATACCTTGCCTCCATTCCTTCAACTCCAAGGAAAGTCTTACCTTGCCACCTATTCTCACCCTCCTGGATATTCAATCATCCCCTCTTTCTCCAGCATCTTCACCATTTTTGTCTTCATTTTCTTCCTTTTGGCTTTCTTCAAAAAATGCACAAGAATATCCGGTCTAGAGGAAAACACACATGCACAGTCAAAAGTGAAGTGACCCAACTTAGATGAAATTCTATCTCACCCACAGCTTTCTCTCTGATCAGAAGTTTTCTTCTGAATGAACTCCCATCCATAGTTCTTGTTGACTAGGCCACCAGCACGGTGCTTACGAGTTAATCATTGCCTTGCATTGCTAGTTATCTTCTTACCTGTAACAATCAAGCTATTGGTAGGCTCCTTCAAGAAGGGACCTAATGGTTTTTGTTATAACTCTCAGTGCCTAGCTGATTTGAGATCAAGACTGTAGTCTATATTGATGTTCTGGATTATGTGGACATAGCAAATAAAAAAAGTTGCATTAAAAATATTAGAATAATTAAACAGAAGTAGATTTGTGATATAGTGGCTAAATAATAATGCCAGTGAACCTCATAAGGAGATTTCTACTGAAGATTCCCAGGTCCCTTCTCATACCAGGGCAGTTCTTTGTTCCCCTTTTTCCATAACTGCAGGCCCAAAGGAGTTAAGTTTGTTTTCCTCTCTTCTTAGCAGTGGCCACTATCCATCCAATTTCTCAGTATCAGAGCCTCTCAAAGCTTGGGATGGACATAAGCTACTTCCATTTTTTGAAAGCTCCTGGTATATTAATGGATAAATGAATTTCAAAATAAGATTATAAGAATTATTTAGCAATTTAGCACTTTTAACATATGGACTGTTATTATTCATGGGATAATTACAGGATTTATTAAAAATGTTAATGTAGATCTTACACAGGCTATGTGGTTGGATCATGGGACATGGGATTAAAATCAAATGGTGATTGTCTTTTTCTTTCCTCTGGTCAGTGTATGCGATTATATGTGATTATGTGCATATTCTTTCTTGGAGACAACATCCAAAGTGTAAATTTGAGGCCCTTTGTGTGTGGAAGCTCCAGGCCAAGTAGCCTCCTTGTACTGTGTTCCTGCTTCCTTCAGTACACACAGACACAGAGAGATATAGACACACAGACACATGGACACACATGCCAGGTGATAGGCTCTGCTTGGAGATAAGCTCTCCCCAAGACCGGCTCAAGTGGTAGGAAGTCTCACAGGTATCACACCTTTATGCTGTTCCTAAATATAAGGGTATAGAACTACTATGCTTTGAGGGAAAACAAAAAATGAGCATGCTTATGTTAGTAACTTTGGGAAACAAATAGAAACAAAGGTTTTCTATTTCTAGTTCCTTATATATATCTCCTAACTCCCTGAGCTGAAGTAGCCTCTGAAGGCTCTGTGATTCTGTTCTCCCTTTTATTAATCTGAGGTAAAAGCTTATCAAAGCAACTCGGTTACTCTTACTCCACCTTTTATGAAGACCCCCTTGCTCCACCATGGCGCTTTCTCTCGGCCCTCAGAAGTTCAGTGTAGTCATAGGCTACTTCAGTACCCTGCTAGCATCATTGAAGCCTGCTCTCAGGTAAGGAGCTGCTAAACTCATTACACCTTGACTCACATAATTGTTAAGGCATATTACTCAGTCTTTCCAGGGACTTTCCGTTTTAACCAAAGACAAAGCCTTACTTTTAAGGAGAAATAATCCGTAAAGCACCATAGTGCTACATAGAATGGAAACTACTGCTGTTGACTATTTAGGCTTTCAAGCTTCTGACTTTTCTGCTGTAAGGAATTTTAAATTTTGATAGAGACAGAACTGGTTAGTGCTAACTAGGGTTTTGCTTCTTACTCCATGCCATTAATGTACAGAAATGATGAAACAGAGCAAATTCATCTATCAGCTATGTAGAACAGTCTATGAAAGATATTTATTTATAACAGAATGATCATAGTATTTAAGCATTGTTTTATAGAATACCTACTCCTTCAGGGAAAAAAAATAACACAGTAGTATCGCTGCTCAGAATTTTATTATAGTTTAGTATTATTGGCTTGCATTTTCGTAATTTTACAAGAAAACTTCCATTAAATATCTGATTCATTTTTTTGGCTCACGATAATGTCTAACAGCTATAACACCAGCACACCAGTGTCTGCATTAGACAAATATAAGACCAAGTATGATTAACCTATAAAGTATTTTTAATTACCTTTTACTGTTCTTTAAAATAGTATGTTTTTGAGGAAGCAGAAGCAGACTTGGAGTACCTTGATATTACAGAGCTTTATAGAGCAAGCATATGGACTTGGATTATTCATCATAATTTGCGAAGATTCTGCCCTACAGAATCTTGCAGCAACATCTCAATTTTGTTGCTCTGGTGAATGTCATAACGAGGACATTTACAGTGTGAATTCTGGAGAAGACTGAAACATTTCAAATCTTTATAGCATTTTAATGTTCTGTTGTCCTTTTTGATAATCAGATCTTGATTAAGAGGTAGAATTAACACCCAGTAGGACATCAACATTTCTTGGCTTGAATCCTCTGCATATCTTTTGTCTTTAGGACAGTTGAGGAATGATTTATGGACTTTGTGACTCTGAAACAAAAAACGTATCTAAAATGCGTATTTGTTATTTTCTACAAGCCAATTACATCTTGTTTACAGTATGACACACAAGGTAAACCCAGAAGGAAAAATAATTAAAGCGCTGTCATTTTTTCACATTGCCTTATTATTATGTTTTAATTTATTCTTACTTTTATAGAGCATTCCCATGTCCTCCTCCTTTGGGGTCTATTCCTTTAGTTACTGGCAATTTGCCACTTCTTCTCCCAGCAAGTTTCCTTAGGTGAAGACAACAGTGACTCCTACCATATAGAACATTTCACATTTTATGGGGTGCTTACACTCATATTCTTGGTATTTTTCACAATCTCTAGTTTTTAAAAATAGTTTTATTGAGCTATATTTCACATGCCATAAAATTCACCCATTCAAAGTACTCAGTTCAGAGATTTTTAGCATATTCAGAGTTGTGCAACCATCACCACAATCTGATTTTAGAACATTTTCAATATCCCCCGAAGAATCCCCATTCTCATTAGCAGTTACTCCCCATTTCTGCTCCCACACCACTCTGGCCCTGTCCCATCCCCAAACAGCCACTAATCTATGTTCTAACTCTATGAATTTACTTACTTTGGACATTTCACATAAATGAAATAATATACAGACTTTTGTGACTGGCTTCCTCACTTAGAGTATTGTTTTCAAGGTTCATGCATGTTGTAGCATGGATGAGTAATTATTCCTTTTTATTGATGAACAATATTCCATTGTGTGGATAGACCACATTTTATTTATTCGTCAGCTGATAAGCCTTTGTATTGCTTCTAATTTTTGCCATTATAAATAATGCTGCTATCAACATTAATGTAAAAGTTTTTATGTAGACATATATTTTCATCTATATAAGGATGAGGAAAATCAGACTATGAGTGCTAGAATCTAGGCTTTCTAACTCCTAATATGGCACTCTTTCTACTCACTATAGTCCAGAAATTTTAGAGATACAAGTTATTTTTAAAAATCTAGTATCACTCATTGTTTCTGTTTCTGGACTTGATTTGCATCCAATATGTGGGAACATATTTTGATTTCTTTCTCAAGATATTTTAAACACTTTTATATTTGCTCATATATCTCTTAATAACTCAGATTGCAGATAGACCACATTGCCATCCTTTTAGCAGGTCTCTAAAACCTGGTGACTTTAATATAGTATTTTAAAATAATAAATAATTCTGAAGGAATTCTGTGGAGAGTTCTTATGGAATGAGCCACCCCTTGTTATGGGCCTTAGAAAGCTGAGCAGATGAATGCTGTGTGAATGACTTGGCTGTAATAAATCAACACAATGTAAACGATGTGAAATTAAAATTGAGTGCCTGAATGAGCGGTGATTACACTCATTCTGCACTACTCCAAGTACAGAAACAGTGTGCAGCTCTCAGGTAGCAACTTCCAAGAAAACAAGTCATCTGGAAGTCCAATCACAGCAGCTGGTTGCCACTATTTTCATCCGTGCCCTTCTTCAGAGTCTGCGGGGCTTCCTCAGTGGTTTCCTTATTCTAGCCCCATAGTCTGCTCATATTTGCCTTTAAATTGCCTCTTTTTATGCACCATAAGAATGACCTAAATAAACTTCCTCTTTCAGTCATCAGTATTTTAAGGGAAAAATTAGGTCCGTCATGGTTGAATAACCTGCTGGCCCAAGTTCACACAATTCTGGGATTCCTTAATCCTAATACATGGTAATCTTAACCCAAGAGAGGCAAAAAACCTGAGAACTGTGGCTGATTGCAAGACATGACATTTGCTTTCTAAGCAATCTGAACAATTTTATTTGTCTTTGGCTTAGACTCCTGAGGTGGGACTCTCAAGCGTGGCTTAGGGAACTCCAAAACTCTCTGTTCTTACCTTTGTGGGGGTTACTGTCCTATTCTGCTGATTTTGATACATTATTTCCATGTGTCTGAGATCTAACTCTCCCATGGGGCTGGGCGGGATGCTTCCGGCTCCTCCCTTAGCCTGATCCTGTGGCATCTGCCTCCATTATGCCTGCATTCTGCCTTTTTTTTTTTTTTTCCTCCATCTGATTGAGGTGTGGGTGGTCAAGTACTACAAAATTGGATCCAGGAAATAGTGGGCTAACTCTTATGGAAAGAACTCAAATAGTTGGCACAACTAGAGGGAAATTTGAGGAAAGCGAATATTTTCAGGCAGAACTCATAGTTTCCACCTCTATGAAGCAAGGCCCCTTCCTCACCTCTCCATCTATGTCAAGAGCACAGATTAGGCACTTAGCAAATGCTAAAATGTATTTTTGTATCATCCCTTCTGTTGCCAATATCACATTAATTTATTTCTTGATTAAATGTTTTCTTTCTACCTACAATGCTCACTAGAGCCAGAATTGTCTATCTTTATGCAGATCCTCCTTCTCTTTTAAGACCCACTATAAGTGAGTCACCTTTTCCAGCAGTTTTCTCTTCCAAGTCCTACCCTTTAACAGCACTGTACAATTCTGAATTTGTAACATTTTGTTTATGCTTTTCAATCACAAACTCTTCTAAATGATGCCTAATGATATTCTGACATCTCATATATTGCACCTAGTTTCTCCAATGGCAATAGAACTGCTCATGGCCAAGAGCTGTGTTTTCTATATCTGTGAAATTTCCACAGTTGTACTGGGCACATGAAACAAAGTTACACTTTCATTTAAACCTAATTTATAATCTGGAGTTGAAATTTAATTGTAACTACATCTGCTTTATATGCAGCACACATACCTTCATTATCAGTCACCCATGCAAGATCAGGATCAAAAAGAAAATTCATGTGGGGTGGTGTGGATTGGTAGATGTTAGGCATTGACAGTGTGCCAGGTACTGAGCTGAGAACTGGGGATGCAAAGACGAATTAAGGTATGGTTCTGCTCCCAAAAAGGTTATAGTCTGGCAAGGGAGACAAATATGTAAGCAAATAAGTTCAATGTTGAAGAAACAGGGCATTCTGGATCTAGACAGCACAAACAAAAGTGCAAAGAAGGGGCTGAGTATAGGGTGTGTGTGTGTGCACGTGTGTGTGTGTGTGTAAAATTGATAGCAACTTAGAGGAAGGAAAGAATGGGCCATACGAAGGCAATTGAAAGTTTAACAAAAAATTGAAATAGACTGTCAGTGCTGTCTAATAGAATTTTCAGCAATAACAGAAATGTTCTGTATCTGTACTGTCCAATATGGTAGCCACTAGTGACATGTAACTATGGAGCATTTGAAATGCACCTAGTGTGACTGAGAAACTGTATTTTTGTTGTCATTTTTTAAATTAATTTAAATTTATATAGTCACATGTGACTAATGGCAATTATAATGCACAGTCCTAGACTAGATAGCCAAACTAGATGTAATGGAGTTTTCTGGGTTATGTGCTGAATGACATCATTCATTCTACCTGGGTTACCTATGCTCCAGACTGATGGGTCTGGGAGAAAAGGATGTGCTATGGTGAATGACTTTGAGTTTTCTCACATCATCTTTAAAACCCTGGTTTTTTCATTATTAAAATGACAGTAATAATGTCCTCCTCACAGGTTTTGGGGAGGATTAAATAAGATACTATATATGAAATTGCTTTGTAAATTTAATATATGTAAAAACACTTCCTCAACTCTGTAGTTCTTAAACAGTTATTCTCAATGGGGGCACTTGACAAATCTGTGGGTGCTTTCTGCTGGTCAGATTGGTTAGGAATGACACTGGCAATTAATTGGCATAATAGGGTCCAAAGAAGCAAAATGTCCTGCAGTGCATGGGACATTCCCACCAAAGTAAAATTTCCAAATCTCGCAGCAGGCATTTACAGAAGTGACAAGCCTACTTACTATTGTTGAGCCCAAAATTTGTCCTGTTTAATATATAAACACAAAGTATTTTATATAGTTTCAATAAATTCTGAATTATCCAGGAATGTAAATTAAGGGAAGAACACACTTTGTTTCATTTAAGAGTTATTCATTATTTCTGAAAATCAACAATCAAGAGTCAGTGCCACTCATAAAATTTAAATCTACCTAATCAGCCTGTATTTGTAGTTATTGCATTTACCATGACTCTATATATAGGTATATGTGATTATTTCATTAAGTCTTCAGTGTAGACAGTCTATGTATTTACATATAGAATTATTGTATATGTTATATTATAAATTATTTTCTTTTTACTTCTTTATGTCATAGTTAACACTCTATATTGATTTTTAAGAATTATATGTGTAGATAAATTCTATAACCTATGAATATCATTTCAGGGTAGTAAAGGGGCCATTGCTAAATATTGTTTTGAAAAGATAGCACTAATTCTGAGAGGGTTAGAACCACTATTCTAAAAACAACTTAGTCCTTGTTATCACTAGGTTATAATCCCTTAACTTTATCAGATGAATGTCCATTTCTGTGAAAAATACAAATTGGCCCTCCTTGTAGTTCACTAGTGCAATCTTTCCTGAGGTGGGACAATATTTCTGTCGTGGAGAGCAGAAGTAACTGGCCCTCATAGCCACCTAGACAGTCTAGAAGGGGCACAAATCTCCCTTTACTATTCTGGTCCGAATGTGGGCAGATTTTCTTCTTACTTTCCAGGAACAATTTCTAGATCCCACTAGACATTTAAACGAAGTCTTACTAATAGCACAGGGAAAATCAAAGTGAGAAAATGAGTGTCATGAAGCTAGACAAACTAGCGTATGCAATGTTCTCATCCTCAACTAGAGGTTCTTTGCAGGAATTCCTTCTTCAAACAACAAGTTTTGTCTCTACGCAATGGTGCTTACCTTTAACCTCTCCATTTAAAGTACCAAAGGGAGCTTGAAGTCCAAAATAAGGAGACTGGAAGTGGGATAAACATTTCCTCGTTTTAAATTGCGTAAGGCCTTCTTTTCAAACGCCTCCTTCCTTCTCAAGGACCTGATCTTCCATTGATGATTAACATCAGGAAGGTCCACTTTCTTTGAGTAAACTTCACCTTTGTAGTATACACAGAGGCCTACAACCACTACAAGATTGCCTCTATGAGACAGCCCTACGGAAAGATAATGCACTAAATTCATCATCTTTTCAAGAGAGTGACTTGTAAGCATGACAAAGGCTAGTTTTAAAGAAAGAGTAATAAACCTGCCCAAGAACATAGCTAGGAAAGGGTACAGCATGAATAAGAGCCGGATTTGCTGAATCTTGGTGGGGGGATAAACAGCACATGCATTCTAGTAGAACATCACTTCTGATTGGTTGACACTAGTGTCATACTGATTGTGAAATGGCTTTAGTATCGCTCCCGTTTGTTCACTATTCCATGACACCTGAAGTACACTAAGTAAATGGGATTTCCTTGGTGGCAATTGGGATAACCTATATGCTAAGCAATTTGCAGGGTAAAAGGGCCAGTTTGACTGGTTTGTTCCGAAGGCTACCTGGCCTTTGCACAGCTTTTTAGAGCTTCATTCTAGACCACCTCTGAAAGAAATCTATGACCCTGCTAGGTTCAGGGAATGAGGATATAAAGCTGAAGTGTGTGTATTGTATGTTAAAACTAAAAAGTAAAGTTAAAAAGTGATTAACTATTTTTCCATTTATTTATTTATTTAAAACAAATTAAAAAAAAATTTTTTTTGAGACAGGGTTTTGCTCTGCCGCCCAGGTTGGAGTGCAGTCGTGCGATCATAGCTCAACACAGCCTCAAACTCCTGGGCTTAAGTGATCCTCCCACCTCAGCCTCCTGAGTAGCTGGGATTACAGGTGTGCACCACACTAGCCCAACTAATTTTTTAAATTATTTGTAAAGATAGAGTCTTACCATGTTGCCCAGGCTGGTCTTGAACTCCTGGCCTCAGTGATCCTCCTGCTGTTGCCTCCCAAAGAGCTGGGCTCACAAGTGTGAGCCACCATGCCCAGCCAAAAAATAACTTAAATGCTTAAAACTGCTTTAAATAATAAAGTCTATTTATTTAAAAAATAATATTAAAATTATTTTGAAACTTAAATATTTGACTTGTGTGTAGACCAGGGCATAGTATTATTTTCAGGAATTAAATTCTTATTTGAATAATGTTAAAAGGATTCAATAAACTCTAAAATCTTTTTAATGTTTTTATTGTCTAAGAAAATGTGAATTGCAGTTTCTTTTCTGGAAATGGAATGTGCAAGGATTTACTTTATATTTATTTATCAATTTGTAATATTCCGACTGCTTTCATATGTGTTAATTTTTTTTCAGTTATCAGAGGGGTGGTAGAATCTAGTGATTAAAAGAATAGATTCTGCAGTCAGACTACCAGAAGGTTAAATCCCAGTTTCTCCATTTAGTAGCTGTGTGATCTTGAGCAAGTTACTTAACTTCTCTGTGCTTTAATTTTATTCCTTATAATGGGGACAAGTATAGTTCCTAACTCATAGAGTTGTTGGATTAATACTGTAAAATACTTGGAACACTAAACACTCAGTGTTGGGTATTTTTATTCTATTTGTATCACAAAATTCTGAGAACGAATAGCAAAGTATTTGAGGATGTGAAGGGGGCAAATGGTAAGTGGAAGAATCAGGGCAGCAATCTTGGCATTGAAGTAGTCTCTAAACAAGATTACTGTTTGTTAGAGTGAGGTATTCCCAGGCCCTTCAGGGAAGGGCCCTTTTCACCTCACAGGAGGTTAAATTCAGGACATTCCAAAGACAGATCTGTTCTTGCTTCAATTAAGTGAATAAAGCAGGTTATAAAGATGGGCTTAGAAGTGCAATATTATATGTTCCATATGATCTCAATCATTAAAACAAAGTATAAAACAAAGACCAGAAAACAGATAACAAGCAAATATGCCAAAATATCAGAGTGTTTGCCACTGACGGTGGAATTGTAGGTTACTCTGTGCTTTTTTATAATTCTCTCTACTTTCCAAATGTTCTGTATTGAGCAAATATGCTGTTTTGATAATCAGAGAGGAAAAGCAGAAAACCAGAATAATGTCAGTAACAGTTGAGATTTGTTCTGTCATACTGGAGTCAAATAATGGAGTCAAAGAGAAGTAGGAGAGAAAGATTTAAAATATAAATCTTCATTTTAGAAGGGGTTTTCTGCTTTAAGCAAGAGCTGCCATGTCCATAGTTTATGAATTTGGCATTCCAGATAAAAATTAAGCAGATATTAATCAAATGTAATTGCAGTTGCACAAAGGCAGACTGCCTCAGTGAGGAAATGAGGTATAGTAAACAGAACCAGGCAGCCTTGTCTTTCCTAGACAGAGTGAAACGCTAAGAAGTTTTTTCCACAAGAGGGCGATAACTGTTCAGAGTTTCATCAAAAGGGCCTATGGCCGCACTGTAAGCCAAGCCACGATGCAAATAAAATAACTTTTTTTCTCACCGAAGAATAAGGAGCTGCACAAGGAGGCGGCAGCTGGAAGGACCACCACGAACACACTGAGGCACACGCAAGTCAGAAGCAACAATTTGTAGCGGAATATAAAGAGGAACTAGTTTACAGAGTCGTTTAAAAAATTATGTTCAAAGACCGTTATTTATATAGACATAAGTTTTTCATGGCTGTTCACATCAGATACTTTTTAATCTGGTGCATCAAACTGGATTAGCACTTTATTCTGTACGAAAATTCTGGAAATCAACAGACCTTCCTATAAGCACTTTGATTCCGCGCTTCCATATTTTAGAATGTGCTTCAATCCAAGTGGGTTTCCTAATAGGAAATGGTTCCCTGAAAAGAAAATGCTTGCGCACGCGGGGCCGGGGGAAATTTTAATTTTCAAATGAAAAGAGATTTTCATTTGTATATGTATATGTATAAAATCTTTGGTGGTGTATGCTTTGCTAAAGTTCAAGGCCAGTTTTCTCTCTAGTAATTCATTGGTGTTTTCTTGCATTTACACTAATTCCAGGACTCGGGTTTTGGTATTGCAGATGTTTCTGGACTTTAGTATTTTCCATCTTCTTGGACCTTTCAGAAGCCACCCTTCGGAGCGCACTTAACTCCCAGATACGTATTCTGCGACTCTACGGAGAGGTGTAATGCTCTCTCTCACTGACGGTCTCGCTGAGGGAGGTCCTGGACTTCGAGATCTTTTCGGTGGTAGAACGGGTGGGGCTGTTTACACTGGTCGCTTCCCCACTTGTTTGGTGTTGGCCTCCACTGGGAGCGCGCCGAACGCAAGATCCTACGGCGCTTTTCCACGCTGTCTGCTTCAATTCTTCCCAAATCTCTACCTTAAGTCCCGGGCAGCAGAAGTTGCGGCAAAGGTGCAGTTCCCACTCTACGGCGTTTACAGGAAGCAAAGAAAGACCGACACGTTCTCCCTCTCGCCCTGCTATCCTACCTCAAGAGTAGGTTGGTTCAAGCTTGGGGACATTCTTCTTTCTTCCTTGTATTTCTACCTAGCAATCAGCTCAATCCTTTTAGAACATTCAGTTAAACCCAGCTGTCCCGCGGATTCAGCACAAACAGGCCCTATTCGTCAGGTGAAATGGAGTTACTAAAGAAGTCATCCAGACACTTCAAGCAACTGCATTTTAGAGAGATTTTTGGACTGAAACACACATATAATTCCCTTCATTCCTCTCCCCATCCCCCACCCCAACCCCTTTTTTTGCAGAATAGAAATTGACTTTCTGCGGGTACACTTGAGTATCCCGACATTTGACATTACTGTATTGGGGCAGAACCGTTATCATCCCTCCCTTCAGAATGTTAGTACGTTTAGCTGAGAGTTCATTTGCATTCCTTCCGTTAGTTACCTTGAATTTGGTGGCCATTCTTTTAACTTAAAACAAGTATCAAAACGCGCTTGGCATTTCTGCGTCAAGGGTTAGACTGCAGGTAGAGAGGTCAAGTGGACGGCACAGGCTAGGCAACAATGCCCGCAAGGTAAAAACAGTAACCAGAAAACAAACGCGGTTGTTTCCAGCCTCAAAGTCGAGGAGCACAGAACCTTCCTCACCACCACCCTTTTAACCCTTTTTGCAACCTCAGAATTTGCCAAACCGCTTTCATTTATTTTTCAATTAAAATGCAAATCATTTGCTTTCAAACAGAGCCCCCCATCCCCATTAGATATACTGTGTAGAGATGCGCCGGGATCCTTGCGACCACGTGTTATACGTCCACTCCCGAGGGGTACTTGAAAAAGTCCCACTTTATTAGGTTGTGGGCAGGAAGGCATGCTGGTTTCGGAGATCCCCAAGAAAGAGCAAGTCCTGACTCTCAAAGGCATCTGAACGCAGTGCGTTAAGACTGCCCCACCAGAAACAGGCCTCCCGCGTCAGCGGGACCAGGACTTGGGTCCCGAAACTGCTTTCAACCCCGCAGTTAGAGCGGAGGGCAGGGCGGTCTTCCCCCGGGAGTGACAGGGGGCAGCCCACCCTCTCCGAGGACGCTCTGTCGTTCTCACCGCTCCCAGCTGTAGATAGGTAGCAGATCCACTACAACCAGCACCTGGCAGGAGGCACCCGCCTGCCTTCCAGTGCTGCCCAGCGTGCGTCTGCAATACACGCTGCCCTACGCGGGATCGAGCACCCAGGGCTCACCCCCTCACTACCAGGGATCAAGGTACACGGATCCGGAATTTTTTATTGTCATAATTAAGAACAATGCTGCCATTTTAATTTGGCAATGCAAATGATACGTAAAAGTGAACGATGGAGACATCCTTACACCAAGCGTTGCAACTATTTACTCAAGACAGTTCACCAGGAGTTGGATTGAGTTGAATTTCAGTCTCAATCTCTCCCCCACCCCCGTGTCTCTCTTTGGCAACCCCGCCCCCAATAGTAGATACTAATATTCTCAGTAGGGAAATGTTCAACTCTCTTGCGAGTCATAATATTTACATGAGATAAAAAGGGGATAACTCTTTAACATTGGAATCTTTGGGGATGACTGGCCTCTTTTCCTCCCAATTCCTACCTAGTCCTTGAGAATGCAGTGTCCTGGAGGATGTGAGGAGGTCGCTGAAGGGCCAGGCGCAGAGTGGAGACTGAAGGTTGGGTGCCACCGCCACGGTGGAGTGTCCGAAGGCGAGAAAGGTTTCGTCTGTAACGAAGCCAGAGACGTAGGCGCCCCAGTTTCAAGGCTAGGACCAGCTATGCCTGCCACCATCCTCCCGCAGCCTCCTGGCCGAGGTGGCAGGGCTCTGGGGTTTAGACCCAAGCACTGGATCCCCGCGGGGAAATGCAGACGGTCCGCACATCAGCTCTCTTCTGAAGCAAGAGTCTAGGCTTGACTCCTTAGCATTATTCATGCTGACGAAGGACTTCACCTTACCCCAGGTCAGATTCTAAAGTCCATGAAATAATAGATTTAAACCAGTCTTGAAGTTAATGAAGAAAGATAAAGGAAGAGGAGGACCAAATAACACTGCTTCTATCTTAGAAGGAAATAAAACTGGCAAATATAACCCTTCCTTCCCCCAGTTTCAAACTCAAACTCAAGCTGACCCTTAAAAACTAGTGCTTAGTAAACGAAGGTTATCGAAGCGGAGTACGCCCTCCTGGCTTTTCGTGCTTGGACCCAAATGAGCGCTTTGACACCAATAGCTAAACTCCATCCGTCGGTGGTGCTGATCAAGTTTTATGCTTGAGCCATTTATTACGTTTATTTCTGTTTTCTGCGCATTAAAATTGTAATTAATGATCACATCCAAATTTGCTGTAGCGACCACCTTCCAATGGTGTGTTACTTTAACATGCTGAATTCTCAAAATTGTCAAAGGGTTTTCCTTCTCCAGCCCGCAGTTCAACCCTGTCGGGAACGTAAAGACCAGCCAGAGATGGAAGAGATTTAGAGAGTAAAGGAAACCACCCTTCAACTCCTAAACTCTAGATAGACATCCCACCACCACTGTCCAGGAGCTGGTACATCTCCATCTCCCGTAGCAACTCTACAATTGAGAGTAGGGGCCGGAGTTTTGGAGAGGGTTTTCAAAAGCTTACAGCTCCCAGAGTCTACCTAGATACTTCTGTATCTAAAGTTTCCGCCTAAATTTTGATGATTCTACCGCCATGTAAACCCAAAAGAAATAACAACAATAATCAAAGGGAGAAAAGTTAAGGGAAAAAACTCCCTCACTGTTCTCAGGTATAAACATCACCTGACAGATAAATATTCCTATTAAACGGATTCAGTTTTCAGCGAATTGAGTAACCCATAAATGATAATGAACGCGGTGAGAAGCGACGGGTGTGGGGGAACTCGGGAATGAAAAAAAATAAAGTGGAGGAGAAAGAACAGAAAAGGAAAGCAGGAGGTGGAAAGATGGAAGAGGACGATCCTTCGGCCTACAAGGGGATTAAGGACATCTCTAGGCTTAAGGAGCAACAAATTAATTTACACAATTCTGGGAGAGCCCAGATGGCCTTTAATTAATCCCTTCAAAAGAAGGAGCCAGGCCAGGGCTGCGCCGGCTGCCTGCTCCATTAGCTTCATTTTACAAGGGACTAGACTTAGTTCGAGGTGAGGCGCCCTCCGGAGCTGGTGGGGGAAGGGGATGGGATGACGCGAGCGGGCTAGCGGGGAAGCGAGGGAAGGATATGAACTGCTTTTCCATAAATGGGCTGAGTTTTCATTATTCCTCTCTTTAAAAAGTAATACCCTCTTCGTCTCTGCTTCCCCCTCCCCTTTCTCATTTTATTTAACACAATTAATTGAGGCGGCCACTGGCCCCAGCGCGGAACCGCGCCACTCACCAGCTCCCGCCCCTCCTGGCCCCGCCCACAGGAGAAAGAAGTAGGGATCGGGAGGGGACTAGGCGGGCGCGGCCTTACGGCTAGCCCTCCTCAGCCAATCAGAGGGTGCGGCGCACCCGAGTGGGCGTGCCCCAGGGGGGCAACGCGAGGATCGAGGCGGCGCGCTATTGGACACGGTGGTTACGCCCCCGGCCTGCGCCCGGCTCCCTGGCCCCTGCAGCCTCTGAGTGACGTCCCTCAAAGTTCTCATTTTGGTCCCCCACTTCCCCCTCCCTTTCGTCCCCCAGCTAAAGAGGGGTAGGGAGTGATGCAAATGTTTTATTACCTTTGAGAGCTTCATCCGAACTGTCAGGCCCGGAGGGAGAGAGGAAAGGAGAGAAAGAGCGGAGGAGCCGCGGAGAGGGTCAGTTTGGCCAGAGGACAGGACTTAGAAGACCGAAGCCTGGGAAGCCGCGAAGAAAATGCCAGAGAGGAGAGTCAAAGGCTGAGAGTGAGAGGGAGAGAGGGCGCGGGGGTGGGGCGGGGGTCGCCAGGCCCGTTTGCAGAAGTGGACTGACGAGCGGCGCCGAAACCCAGCCGTCAGACTTTTCACACTTAGTCTTTTGTTTTTCTGTGCTTTTTCCTCCCCCTTTTTCTTTTCAATATTGCAACTCCAGTGGCCCGTGGCCCAGACGGCAAGGCGGGTGGAGGTGAGGATCTGGGAGCCGCGGGGATCGGTGGCACTGCCCTTTCTGGCGCAGCAGCCCGGGGCAGCACGGGCGGAGGAAGCCCGCACAGAGGCTAGATCTCCCGCGGGCTGGATGCGCTTTCTCCCCGGGCACAGTGAGCGTCGAATGCGAATCAGCTGCGCAGCCGAAAGAGCAGAGCATCCCAGTAAGATCAGAGGAGCGCCACGGGCTGCACACGGCGTCCTTTGAACCTCCCCAAAGAAAGCAAGCCACCCTCACCCTCCAACTTCAAAGTGGAGGTTCGGCAACTAACTTTGCTACAAACTCTCCGGAGCCAGCCTGGGTTTTGTTTTGCTTATTTCCCGGGGGCAGAAGATGAGAAGTAGCGCACTTTGAACAGCTAAGAAAAGTGAGGAAGAGAGAAGAGCCAGGGATCGAATTTAGGACTCGCGGAACGAAAGGACTGCCTAGCCCGCCGGGACGCCTGCTCTTCTCGGCGAGCTGCTGCCTCCCGCGTGGAGGGTTTGGACATCTCTGCTGCGCAGCTAGGGGAGCAACTCCCGGCGACGGCATTCTTGGCCCAGTTGGCAGCTCGCCTCCGGGCGCGCCGAGTGCCTCTCCCCTCGCGCCCTCGGCGCTTCCGGCTCCTCTGAGCCCCGCGGGGGGCACCAGCCAGCGCCCTCGCTGCAAGGCTACCGTCTCCGGCCTGGCCGTGGGATGTTAGCGGTGGGGGCAATGGAGGGCACCCGGCAGAGCGCATTCCTGCTCAGCAGCCCTCCCCTGGCCGCCCTACACAGCATGGCCGAGATGAAGACCCCGCTGTACCCTGCCGCGTATCCCCCGCTGCCTGCCGGCCCCCCCTCCTCCTCGTCCTCGTCGTCGTCCTCCTCGTCGCCCTCCCCGCCTCTGGGCACCCACAACCCAGGCGGCCTAAAGCCCCCGGCCACGGGGGGGCTCTCATCCCTCGGTAGCCCCCCGCAGCAGCTCTCGGCCGCCACCCCACACGGCATCAACGACATCCTGAGCCGGCCCTCCATGCCCGTGGCCTCTGGGGCCGCCCTGCCCTCCGCCTCGCCCTCCGGTTCCTCCTCCTCCTCTTCCTCGTCCGCCTCTGCCTCCTCCGCCTCTGCCGCCGCCGCAGCTGCTGCCGCGGCCGCAGCCGCTGCCTCATCCCCGGCGGGGCTGCTGGCCGGACTGCCCCGCTTTAGCAGCCTGAGCCCGCCGCCGCCGCCGCCCGGGCTCTACTTCAGCCCCAGCGCCGCGGCCGTGGCCGCCGTGGGCCGGTACCCCAAGCCGCTGGCTGAGCTGCCGGGCCGGACGCCCATCTTCTGGCCCGGAGTGATGCAGAGCCCGCCCTGGAGGGACGCACGCCTGGCCTGTACCCCTCGTGAGTACGACCACCCGCGCCCCGATGCCTGCCTGCCATGCCTGTTCTGCCCACTCCCGGGTCGCGGCCCCTGGTGTGCATGCCGCTCGGTCCATCCTGTGGCCCGCCCCAGTAGTTTGGCAGCGCGGGAATCACACCAGTTAGGTTGGGCCAGGGCTTCCAGAAATGGATTCTCGCTTTTCTGAGCTCGCATGGCTGTATCCAAGCGCCTCCCTAAGTCTTGAGTACGCCTGGGTTGAGCCGGTGTGTGTGTGTTCGTGTGGACCACAGCGCGGTGCGGGACGTGTGTCTCGTCCGAGGCCCTGGCTGTTCCTGAAACGGCCTGGCCAGGACCGCAGGCCTGGCCTGGGTTAGAGAGATGGGGAGGAGAGGGGAAGGAGAGGCCACTGCGTCCCTGCTTTCCCCGCTCCTGCCTGCCGTCCAGCGCCCCATTCCGCCTTCGCCAGCCTAACCCGCTGCCTCTCTTCGAACCAGTGAGGCCCGGCAGCGGTGAGCCCTCCTCCGCCCGGGAAGTGCGTGTATTTGCATGCAGGTCTCCGCCCGGGGTGTCCCCACCTCACCTCTTCGCCCTTGCCACCCGAGTACACTCGGCCATGGTGAGCCCATTGAAGACAGGCCAGCGTCCCCGGGGCAGGGTGAGGGCTTCCAGCCGCTCACCAGCGCTGGGCCCGCGCTTTCCCACCTGCCTCCACTCTGGGGGCTGGCACACGTTGCGTCTGGGCACATTTGGGGACATCGTGGAGCTCAACATCCTAACACAAGAGCGATCCAGGAGAAGAGTGAGGTGAAGGGACACGGCCTGGGGAAAATGTACTATCCCGCAAAGACCTTGCTTGAGGCAAACTGAGTTGCCCTAAAATCACGCTAGTCTTCGGGGTAGTAGGCCGCAGCGCTGCGGAGGCTTCTAGCTTTCCAGGTGGACTTCAGGGCCCAGCCTGGGGTCCTTTTCTCGCTCGGTTCTTCGCCTTTGAGCGAGTCTCCGAAGTTTCTTCCAAGTCTCCGGACCTCCTGAGTGCGGCTGAGCGGCAGTAACTGCGGGAAGTTGCGAAAGCCAAGTGGAGGTTCTCTTGGGAAGCCCGGGGACTGTGGCAGCCAGGCCTGGTGGGGGTGCCAGGGAGACGCTATTGTATCGGTTTTGATGGCCGTATTAGGGGCCGCCAACAAAGCCTGTGCCCCTCCCCCTTCCCCTCTCACCCTCGGCTGCAGCGACGTTAAGACTTGGGGGCGATTTAGCTCTCTTGTGTGCAAAAACAAGGACCCCTTTGTTTCCTGGACACAGGTTAGGGAAGCGTTGAAGGAAAAAAAAAATCTAGTTATTCTCACGCGAAGGCTCCGGGGCCGAACGAGCACCGACTGGATTAGGAGGCGAGGGTGGCCTTTTTCCGGCATTCGTTAATTTAATGGGGCCTTGCGATTAGGCTCTGGCAAACTTTAGCAATAGGCTCCCTAGCTGTTTGACGTCGGTGTTGAGCAGAAGGTATTTACTGCTGCGCCAAAAACGCGGCTTTTAAAAAACAGGTGGATGTAAAAAGGCAAAGGGAGACGCGCCGTTAGTCTGGAAGCGCCACTACACTTCTGGTGTCCGCCACAGACTGAGCTTTCTTTCCCCACAAAACATTGTTTCTCGAGTTCGTTTTTTCCCCCCAGTGCAGCAGCTTGTAACTGATTGTTTTCCCCCCTCTCTCGCTGTTTATTGGTTCTCACAGATCAAGGATCCATTTTGTTGGACAAAGACGGGAAGAGAAAACACACGAGACCCACTTTTTCCGGACAGCAGATCTTCGCCCTGGAGAAGACTTTCGAACAAACAAAATACTTGGCGGGGCCCGAGAGGGCTCGTTTGGCCTATTCGTTGGGGATGACAGAGAGTCAGGTCAAGGTGAGTGGACCTTGCACACCTGGAGGGATAGGTACCGCCCCTGTCGCGCGCGCGTGCACACATGGGCACACACACACACACACACACACACCCCAAACTAACAAACAGTCGCCTGGGAGGTGCGAGTCCGAGGAGCCTGGGGAGAAGTTGAGAGCAGTGAAGGAGGGTGGGGATTACAAAGGCGCTGGGGTCTTGCAGGCGGGCAAACTCTTGATGAACAAAAGGAATCAAGCCCCCGCCTTTGAAATTAGGTTAATCTAGATAGCAGCATGTGCTGGGGGACTCACCATTATTAGAGAATAAAAGCATTACTGAAATATCAGCCCAGAGAATAGATCAGGCCAGTTAGACAGCTTCTATATATTCTATCTGTAGAGATATCCAAGTTTTTGTTTGTCAATTCAGGCTCCACTAGTTATATAATTTCCTAATGTAGATCAGTATTACAGGGCTACTCTATTAATTTGCAAGTAAAAATAAATAAATCCACAGGATCTAACCACTTACCATAGATGAATCTGTTTTTTAGCTAAGCTTAAGGCAATCGCTTTGGAATAGTAATTTTACAAATGAATTGACAAGATTATTACTGAATTATAGGCTTGAATTTGGTTTAAAATAAGTTTATCAACAGATTCGTGCTATTCATGACAACAATTTATAATTAAAACATCACTTTCGTTATAATTGAGTTGTATAGTATATTTCCAAGGAAACAAATTTCAGGAATTTTTTCCTAAAAAATAAAGGGATTGAACAAGCTGGGTAAATTCAATCTGATGGTTTCCTATATTTCCAATAGTCTCTTTTGTCCTTCTTTTTCAGTTTGTTATGTTTGTTTCTTTGGGGTGTAAGTCTGTTTTCATTAGTTCTATTGTTGCTCCTTAAGTAGGAATAACATTAGCCATGTCTGCTGGCTAGTGTGTTTCCCCCTGGACAGCTATCATAAAATAGATTTCAGGAGTGATTTTGTATGTGGCCATTAGGATACCATCACAGTTAAAATTATTTTTTGCAGTAGGTTGGTACAGAGCCTACTGCAATAATCTGGAGGTCTTCATTTTTCACCGTAAATATGTCTATATGGCTAGAAGTGAATTATTATAGCTGTATAAAGAAAATAAAGATCACTTTCTTAACAATTCTGATTCTCTAGATAAAATACATAATGGAGGACAAGAATAAAGGGAGGATAATTCAATATCTTTGGGAAATAGGTTGCTTCTTGCTGATGCTTTAGGTAAAATATGTGTCAGACATCATGAATAAGCTTAAAAATATTTGTATTAAATGTCTTGAGCAGGAACACAGTTAAAATAACATTTGAAAGAATAGACATGCCAATTGTGGAAAATAATGTAATTGACAATTTTTCACGTTTTAAAAATAACCAATGATAATTCTAGCCTTCACTTTACTTTGGGTTTATGAAAAACATTAAAGGTGATTTGAAGTTTGTATTTTAACAGATCTTTTTTTTTTTTTAAAGTGCACCATACATTGTAAGTAAAAACTGGGAGGATATTTTATATCTACCATGTTTGTACACATTCAGATCTGAGATAAGTGAAACAAACAAATGTTTAAAAGTGAAAAGGAGAACAGAAGTAAGTGGGGCAAATGCTGTGCTTTTCCCCCACAATCTACACCGAAAAGCAAGTACGTGTCAGGTTGTTTGAAATTTCTTAATTTAAGAAAGTAAATAAGGAATAAAATCACAGCCACTGTGGGACAACTTTATGAAGGGGGAAAGTTTTCAACTTCAAACTAGCAGGCAGGAAAGTGAACTCACTTTTAGGGACACTCATTTTTCAGTTTCCAAGTTTTGTTTTTATTTTTGAGAACTCACTCACTGACAACCTCAATACTCTTGTTACCATCGTTATGGCAACGGCGGTCAGTTTGTTGGTGCCAGTTACTCAGGGGGAACTTGGGGCGACGGAGACTGACTTTGACGGCCGAGAAAAGGGAGGGCTGCGAGGGAGGGCAGCAGGCTTTCGGGGGGCCGCGGGAGGGCCATCGAGATGCGGGAGTGGTAGCACGGCCTGGATCTGCTCGTTCAATTCCTCGCCCTTGCCTCCCCTCTCCTCCCTTTTCTCCTCCCTCAGGTCTGGTTCCAGAACCGCCGGACCAAGTGGAGGAAGAAGCACGCGGCCGAGATGGCCACGGCCAAGAAGAAGCAGGACTCGGAGACCGAGCGCCTCAAGGGGGCCTCGGAGAACGAGGAAGAGGACGACGACTACAACAAGCCTCTGGATCCCAACTCGGACGACGAGAAAATCACGCAGCTGCTGAAGAAGCACAAGTCCAGCAGCGGCGGCGGCGGCGGCGGCCTCCTACTGCACGCGTCCGAGCCGGAGAGCTCATCCTGAACGCCGCCGCCCGCCGCACCTTCCCGGCTCCGGCCTCCACCTCTGGGGCGGCGAGGGGCGCGGGGACCGCGCGCACGCCGTGCCTGCCCGCTCTTCGGGGCCCGGAGGACCCGGCCCTGCCTGCAGGGACCCTTTGCTATTTTTGAGATGTACATATCTATTTTTTTAACCTTGAAGTTGTGGGAGGGGATGTGGGGGAGAGAGACTCCGGGGTTGATAAGGCAAGGAAGACCACCAAATGCACTGCGTAAATGTCGCTACTGAAACCCGCAGCCGGGCCACGGTCCCAGCCCCGTCCCCATCGGCGGGCAGCGGCCTCAGCGCCCGGGTCCCCCTCGTCCCCAGATATTGCCCCCGCGGGTGGCGGGGTAGGGGGCGCCGAGAGGTGCTGTGGAAGGGCTCACGCCCACCGCGCGGGGGACCTCGGAGCGAAGCGGGCGGGCGCTGCCACCGATGGGCAGAGGGACGTTTCCCCCCCCACACACACTGCTGTGCAACTAAAGTAACCTGTTGAAGGCTCTTTGTAAATAAATCGTGAGTTACACTGACTAGAAGTTACTTTATTGTGAATATTTAAAATGTAAAATGCTTTTTTGAATTTCGTATAAAAAGATGGACCTTCTTCCTTCTCCTCCTCCCCTTTGAAGAGCCACTCAAGCCACACCTTCCCTTTTATTTTGAACTTAATTTGAGAAGCGTAGAATAGAATGTCATCACCTTCTCCGTCCCTTCCTCTCGTTCCTCTTTCCCGTTTGGATTTGCAGAATCTCACCTTTCCCCTTCACCTCTTCACGCCCTGCCCTGCCCTGCCCACCCCCTGGATCTGCACTGCGCTCCCGCCCCCCGGACTTGAAGTGGAAGACGTGGGAACCAGGGAGGGCCTCTCACCTGCCTCCCTGTTCCTCTCTGAAATTGCACAGTCGTTTGTTGCTATTTATTAGTGATTTAAAGAAAATATTGGGGAGGGAGGGGCTACAATAGCTTGTATTTAACTCCTTTCTGATAAAAATGCGTGTTAAAGTAGGTGGTGGGAATTGTTACAACCGCTCTGGGTCTGAAACATAAAAATTCATTTAGTTGCTGTAATTGAATTTGAAGTGTTTTGTATCATAAGAATACTATAGAATATGTAAATTGTTTTCTTTTTAAAGCTAATAATGGTGATATATTAGCATCTTTAACCTTTATTAATTTATATAAGGAATTCGGTTTGTAAAGAGAAGAAAACCCCCTTTGCAAGACCAGTTAAATGTAATGCACTTTCTGTTTCAAAGGATAAATCAAATTAAAAAAACAGTTTGAAGACGTCTGTTGCCTTGAATGAAAGGGTACAGATCATCTGATCTCATCAGAGATCTCAAATAATAAAAGTCAAGACCACAAAAAAATGGTATATCGGTTTCTTGGGTGAAATAGCTGTTACTTAATTTTTTTTTCTTTGGATGAGTGATGTCACATTTCTCATTTTCCTGGATAGGAAAATAAAATAAATGCAGCCCCACTCATGGTGATTCTTGGAGAGACTAGTTTAGCTAGCTAGCTGCTTCTGATGTCTGTGTTGTCTAATTTCTTCCTGATCGCTTTTTCCTTTTCCAGGAAGTCCCTGGGGTTGGGGGGCAGTTGGGAAGAGCTCATTTCCATATATCCAAGATAGCTCCTCAGTCAGCCCCTATTCGATTAGCGTAGAGGAGGCAGCAGAGCTCGCTGGTTGAGTAGCACTGCTGTTTGATGCTAATATTTCTCCCCCTGTAGCTGTAAGACTGAAGAAATTGTGGAAAGACAGAAGCCTTGATTTTACTAAACATTACTGTAGAAGGATGAATTTAAAGAAAGCTTCCTTTAACTGATGTAAAAACATTTTAGGGTTAAGAAAGCAATGTCATAGCTTCTCCAGCTGAATTTGAAAAAAAAAAAAAAAATTGGGAAGGCCAGGGCTGTATCACTGTTTTGGGATCTTTTTGTTTTTAGACACTCGGTTTCAGGTTCAGTGAAATATCATTACCTCCTTAGTGTTTCGGGTTAATGAGCTTGTGTTCAAAGAGAAAAAAAATCAATAGAGTTCAGTAGATTCTTCAGGCTAAAGAAAGTATAGGTCTGTTTGTTCCCTTGAAAGTAAAACATAGTTGAAAACTAAAATTTTCACAAATTCCACAAAATGAAATTGCCTAAAGAGAAATTATTGTAGAATGCAATGCTAATGGCATGGTTTAACAGAAAGGCTGAAAATCTGTCCTCTTTTTTTTTTTTTTCTAGTTTGTGAAGTTCTCAGGGAGTTTCAAACTCTTCTAAATTTCCGTCTTCTTAGCATGACTAAGGTATGTGTCCTTCAGAGAAGCAGCTATTTTGAAGGAGGATTTGCTGTGCTGGGATGATTTCTATTTTAGCTGTGAACAATACCTTCCTTTCTTTCTTCTTTTGTTTTCCTTCCTTTTTTCTTTCCTCCCCGCTTCCTTCCTTCCCTTCCCTTCCCCCTCTCCTTCCTTCCTTCCTTCCTTCCTTCCTTCCTTCCTGCCTGCCTGCCTGCCTGCCTGCCTGCCTTCCTTCCTGCCTTCCTGCCTTCCTTCTTGCCTTCCTGCCTTACTTCCTTCCTCTTCCTGTTTTCCTTTCTCTCTTCCTCTATATTTCTTTCCCTTTTTATAAAAGGACAGGGGTGGGTGGGTAGGGAGGACACATCACCTATTGTCCTGCAACTGTATTTTATCATTTAATTTTTGAAAATGAGAACATTTTTTCTACTTTATTCCTTTTAGCCTTTACTCACCCCTCCTCTGCCTTGAAAAGCCAAGCAACTTTTTATTTATTCTTCCTAAAAAAACACAAAAACTCACAATATAATTAGAGTGTTATTCCCAAAATTTAATAATAGTAGTAATAGTAGCAGTAGTAGTAATATAGTAGTACTAGTCACAGAAAACTTGGAACTAAAATTGAAGCTTTTTCTCAAAAAGTAAACAGGTTGATAGCATTTATTCCAAGTTAGAGGCGTGGGAAGAAACCTCTCGCAAATCCCTTAGGAAGCGTTCCTCTGTGCTCTTCACCTTTCCATTCTGAGCATCTGAGAAGGGTGAAAGCTGATGCCTGGACTCCACTCCACAGGCAAATCTGTAGAGGAAGGACAGGTCTGTGAGCTTGCCAGCCTGAGTACTGATGTGCTCTGAGGTGTGTGGGTGGCAGTCAGAGTTGGGCTCTGGAGCCAGGCTGCACTGGCGTTTGCTCCTTTTTCTATTTGACTGCAGCAGTGGCTTGAGGTTTCCAGTTAATTTACTTCCACACAGCACTCCAGCTGGCCCCCAGTTGCAACTGGCCCCATAAAACTGAGAATGAGAGAGAAGAGGGACATCTTACCCCTAATTCCCTTTTTCTTGGTTGGTTTGGTTTATTTCCATTTATGTGCAACAAGAACAGTTTTTCACAAGGGTTAACTTGTGGGGAAACTGAGGAGACACTCTACAGCTTAAGTAATGGAGAGTAAGAATCATTTTTCATTTTGGTTCAAAAATTTTATGGCATTAACAACCATAAGCGTCTGATTAAGGCTGTCAACCAACCATTACAGCTAACAGGGTCATGCTTTAAAAATAAAAAAGTCACAGCAAGTGGCTTGATGGACCACTGCATTTAAAAAGTCTTACAGGCATCAGAATGCCAACAGTGGAAAACAGATAAAAACAAGGGTGTGTGTGTGTGTGTGTGTGTGTGTGTGTTGAAAGAACGGGTAAAACTGCTTTTTCATTTTTGTTGGTATGTGTTTCTTTTCCTAAAAAGGAAAAGGCAATGGGGCTGCAAGGGAGATATAGAGTGGAAGAGAAGGGCCTTGGATTTGTGTCTCAGATGTCCCAGCAGCATTTGCTGCTTCTACTCTGTTCTCTTTCTGGGCCCCGAAGTCCAGGCTCAATTCTTGCACTTGGTGAGTAATTTTCTCTTTGGTTCACATTCAGGATTCTGTAACTTAAAGCTCCATGCCTTTCCTCCCAGAAGCTGTGCTGTGTTGAGCGGCTTTCCAAGCTTGTGAGCAGTTTAATCCGCTATTCTTTTCCCTGTTTCAGAGACAGTGGGAAGAGGGGGAACTGAAAATCACTGATTCTTTTCTAGAAATTTCCTAATTGCTCAGTGGGTAGGGAGTTTGGACTGCAGGCCAGCTTTTCTTGGAAAAGAGACTGGGATGCATTTGCAACCTTTTGGAGCCTAATATTGTGTATTAATAGATGAGTACGTTATTATACCAGCATCAACTTGGGGAGATCCACAGTGCCCTGTCCTTTAAGTTGATGATCAGCAGGGACACACACACACACAGACACACACACACACACACACACACACATGAGAGGTGAAATTCCACTAGGGAACTCCTAGCACTGAATAGTTTAAAGACACAGTGGCTCCTTTGTTAATCACTGACAATAGGATCTTGTAGTAACAACAAAGGTAAGTGGTAGATTTCTTCTGTAAACTCTATTTTATGTTAATTCGAACAAATTTCTCTGCACTAAATTTCTTCCTTCTTACCATACACACAGATACATGCAAAAGGTGCTCTTTCCTCCTCTTGTGACTTTTTTTTTTGGCCAGTTATTCAGGACAATTATTTTATTCCTTTTTTTTGACAGGAAAGTGTGCACTTTTTTCTTCCATAGCATTTAGACTGTGAGTTTTAGGAAGAAACATATTCTCCCTAATATAGCCCCTTTTAAGATCTATAGAAAACACAGCAATACAACCCTCTCTCCCAGCCTATTAATGGAAAGTTTGACTGGGGAGTAATGATGGTTTGAGCAGGATGACTAAGGAATAGGGTATTTTCCTGAAATTGAGCCTTCAATGTTCCAGAGATTGGCTTAGAGTTGTTCCACAAACTGAAGGTTTATCTGAGACCCTGGGAGATTCACTCTCTAGTCTTCCTCTTTGATCCAACATTGGTCACCCAAAGATGAAATGTTTAGATGTGCATCATTTGTTCTGATGCTCCAAAGCAGCCACTTCTATTGACTAACACACTTGAAGACTTTGAAGAGTAGAGCATAATGTCTGCATGGTATTTGATATCTACTGGTGGGTGGCCAGAATTCTGAAGTAGAAGCTTCATTCAGAGTTTCTATTTTAGTACACTTTGAATAAGGGCTAGTTTGGTTGAAGGTACGTTCGAAAATGGATTGCTTCCTCATTGTCAGGAAAGAATTTTTACTATGTAATTTAAATAAGTGCATATTATTTTTTCAGAGGGACCTTACCACCCTTCTAGTATAACATTTTGCCTATGTCTACCTCGGGAAAGCCAAAATAAATTATGAGGCATAATTATCCTATGTATTTACTTATTATAAGGGACAGATATATCAAATTCAGGAAAGAAGCCAGTATATAAATTCCTTTTGCCTTTGTAACATATAATTTTATTTTTGGGGGGTTGGGTGAATTAATTATGAAAACACTGTCCATCATCAATAAATTGTTTGGGACAAATCTATTTGCATAGACCACAGAAAGTTAAGATTGCTGAAAATCCATTGACTTAGTTATTACCACATGGTTTAATCATCTTCAAACAAAGGCATTCAACAAATTTTCATGCCTTTAATCTGAGCTCCATACAGGAGTCCATGGTTTATATTAATTTCTCTATCATTTGCCAGCCTTGGTCCTTGAATTTTATGCTATGGCTCAGCTCTTGAAAAGAATTTTGGAAACTTTTTTTTGACCCTAGATTTTTCTTCCTTCTCTGTACTCTTTACTTGGTCTGTAAGGATTTGTCAGTTTTTATTCTCAAAACCAAATGGTCTCAAGTGAATGAGAGGATATAAGGAATCTTTCATTCTTGCCACAAGATCACAATGATCAAGAGATCATATAGTGATTGAGAGCAGGGCTCCACAGGTAGATTAGGGATAATAATTGCACCTACTTCATAGAATTATTGGGAGAATGAAATGAATTAATACATATGAACAGTACCTGGCACATAGTAAGCTATGAAAATTGTAGCCATCATTGTTGTCATCACCATCATCATCATCATCATCATCATCAGCAGCAGCAGCAGCAGCAGCAGCAGCAGCAGTAGCACCATCAAGAAAGGCCCTGTCTCAGGTTGCCTTTAGCTCTAGCCCTGCTGTCTTGTGCAACCAAGGAAAGATTATGAAAAGTAATCTCTTTTCCACTATGACAGCAAGAAAGAGAAGCTATGACAGCAAAGGAGGTTTTCTTCTATGTAAACCTTAAAGCCTGACTACCTGAAGTGGTTTTTAAATATTTTTAAAAATTATTTTATTTCTTCCTTTAAAAGATGGATCCTAATTCCTGTGTTCTTGGGTATGGGCTAAATTCAGTGTCTTGCTTCTAGTGAATACAGTGTAGGTTACTCTCCTTGTACTTTCTCTTGGATCACTTGATCTGGACGAAGCCAGCTGCAGTGTTGCCCCTATATAGAGGTCCATGTGGTGAGGAACTGAGGCATCTGCAGGCTTGTGCGAGGCCCTGAGGCAGAATCACCCAGCTGAACCCTCTGGGATTCCTGACCCATAGAAACTGTGTCAGATCACGTTTATTGTTTTAAGCCATTAAATTATGGGATAATTTGTTACATAGCACAGACAAGCAATACCCTATCTAATAGACCTATCTTTGTTCTCTGGATAAAGAGTAGTCTATTGAAAGTAAAGATTCTTGAAGAAGGCATCTTTCATAATTACTTAAAGTCATTTGAAAATGCCATCAGACTGACACTATGTGGTACGAAAAGAAGCACCACTGTTAACTTCATTAGGGAGAGGAGACGTGAGCCCTAGCGCTGGTTTCTATTTTTTGCCAGTAACTTGATCCCAGACATTTCTTCCTCTATACAATTATGTCAATCAAACTTTCACAAAGTTGTTGTGAAACTCAAAAGCAAAGTCTTTATAAAGTGACATACAAATGTAAGAGGTGATGATTATATCCTGTAATATGGCTGTGTAGTTTGGCTAAATGTATCATAACTGGTGCTTCCCATGAAGAAATCTCAGACATGGACAGAACCTGGATCTGGTTCACAAGCCAGTAATACTTATCTTCTCCCCACAAGATGCGGCCAGAGACACACTTCCAACATTACTCTGCCTGCTTGGATGATGGGAAATCTAAAAACAAACAAACAAATAAAAAACACAGATACAAACAAACAAAAACCTCAGGGAAAGAAAAGAGACATAAAGAGTCTCTTTTCACTTTTCACCGAGTTTCAAGTTAGGACTGAGCATTTGGAATTTGCCCCTTTTACCTTTCCTTTGAAAACTAGGGATATGACTCTCTTTTGAGAGAGTCAAAGTTGCAAGAAGGCAGGAGATGGGGGAGTGGATGAGAGGTGCTGAAGCTGCTGTTGATTTCCTGGGGCATAAGAAAGGAAGGGAGGCAGCAAGCCCTCAAAAGAATAGAGCAAGACCCCTAGGAGTCAGGGGAACCAGCTCTTGATTAAGAGGGAAAGCTCCTGTAGACCTTGCTTTTTCCAGTGTGAGTTTGGGCCTTACTTGCCAACTGAAGTTTATGGGCAGAAGGTTCTTCCTCTTTGACCATCTACTCCACTTTTGCACACCTCTCAGAACACTACTTAAGCAGAGTGAGGTCAGGGGACCAGGGAAACAGTACAAACAGCAAATACAGTTGAAAACTTGGGCTTCAGTACCTCTGATATAAAAAGCAGTCCCACTGCCTGTCTAGGTCTTGATAAACACAATTCAAAGAGAAAAGGGACTGCAAAGGCAAATATGAAATCAGCACATCGTCATTAACTTCCATTAGATAGAAAGTAAGGGACAAATGGATGACTCCAAGAGCCTTTGCTGTCAGCACACTTAAGGTGATTGTGTCAGCCAGGGACCCATGCTCTACCTGCAAGGGCCATGATGGTTTCCAAGTGAACAGTATCTATCTATCTCTCTCTCTCTCTCTCTCTCTCTCTCTGTCTGTCTGTCTCTCCATCCATCCATCTATCTATCTATCTTCTGTAGTATAGTGCTGTGTTGTTTTGCCCAGGAGAAGAAAGTGCCTCAGAGAGACTTGATAGGCCAAAGTGGGTGACAATTTGGACAGAGCTGTATCAGTACTACCTCTTGGAAAACTTTTAAACCTGGAATAGTCAGACTTTGAGGGCATAAGGTCATACACAGCTTGTTTCCTCTTGTATCCTGGGGACACTGTGCATGCTCAGGTACACACACACACACACACACAACCCCCCCATAAGAAGTGATAGGAAACTTTGTATTCTCTTGATGGTTTTAAAGAAAATGATAGACCTTTAATGCAGCCCTTTCCCTTCTTTTACTCTGGAGAGAAATGATCTTCAGGCCATCAGGAGTCTCCTCTTCGTCTTTTTTTTTTTTTTTTTTTTTTTTTTGAGATAGAGTTTCACTCTTTTTGCCCAGGCTGGAGTGCAATGGCACGATCCCTACGCAATGCAACCTCCGCCTCCTGGGTTGAAGCGATTCTCTTGCCTCAGCCTCCCGAGCAGCTGGGATTGCAGGCATGCGCCACTACGCCCGGCTAATTTTGTATTTTTAGTAGAGATGGGGGTTTCTCCATGTTGGTCAGGCTGGTCTCGAACTCCCGACCTTAGGTGATCCACCTGCCTTGGCCTCCCAAAGTGCTGAGATGACAGGCGTGAGCCACCGCACCTTTCTACATCTGATTATTATGTAATAGTTTGACAAATTGCTAGAACAGGGTGTTTGGGAGCCCTTCTGCCCTAAAAAGGGTATGTGTTCTACCTTAATGGTCTCATCGTTCAATTCCTTTTCTTCAGTGCTTTTTCTATAACGCTGACTTACAGCAACAGACACCCTGCTGTTTAGGAGAGGCTAGGAAAAGCCTTAGGTGTAGTTCTTTGCCTCTCAGAATCTGGTGTCCTTTACCCCATGACTGGGGATTGGATAGGAATGGGGAACCGTGTGGTGGTCCTCCCGGCTCTGTCACACAGCTGAACTCCGGGCTGTCTTATTTTATCTGCTCCTATTCGGCGGGACAGAAAACTCACTGTTTCCCATACCCTGCGTTTCTCGCTCATTGCGGGCACAAACCAGGCTCTCTTTGAAGAACAGGGTCGGTATAAGAGCAGAGAATGAAGGAACTTGGCTTTTCCCGGAGCGGGGGTGGGGTGGGGGGGGAGGTCCTTATGTGGAGGAGAAAGACTTCCTGGACTGGGACCACGGTTCCTAAGGGAAGAGTTTGGAATGTGCTCTGCGGTCCCACCTACAGGAAGGAGCTATAGAATCTCTCTGAATGCCTGAAGAGGCTGTACTGGGCCTGGGCCTCCCAGAACTTTCCCTTTAGGTGAGGAGAGACCTGAAGGACCTAAAGGCTGGAGCTCCCAGCGACGACTCTGGTTTAAAAAGGCCCTGGAAAGAAAACATGCAGAAGTTGTAGGGGTTAATGTTCCCTTTCAATCACAGACAAAGGTCAAAATGAGACAAATCGGAATTTGTCTTGATTAAATGAGGAGTCAAAAAATGCGGTTTTGTCTGTTGTTCTCATCTGCTCCGAAAGAAGTCTCTCCCAACCCCGCAGGAGAATCCCATACAGAGGCTCAGTCTGGGCCTCTTTGCACACTCTGCGGCGTCGAGTCCAATGGGTGCAAGGGAGAGGAGAGGGCAAGCGTGTGTCTGTGGGGGCGGGTTTCATGGCTGGACTTGCTGCGTGGGTGATCCCAGGACTAAGGCAATTAGAACGCTCGGGATTGGCTGGCTTCTGTAGTTTGCTTATCGATGGCCTTAAGCCCAGACGGCACCACGTCTGTCTGTATCCATCGCACAACCTGTAAAGCGGCTGCGCCTACTCGCAGTGGAAAGGGCGCTACAGGCCCCGGATCTTCCCAGAAGCTCCACCACTTCAGGGCAGGAAAAGGCAGCCGTGGCCGCTGCCTTCAGTTGTCCAGCTGTCCCTTCCTTTACACACCCTTCCTCGCGTGTTCTCTCCTCTGCGACTCTTCCACAATTTGGACTGAGCTGAAATCCAGTCATGGCGCATCTCGGGGAGCTAGTCTCCGCACGCCACCAGGTTCTTGATAATATATCCTGTGTCTACTTTCGGGGATGACAAAGCTCAGAAAATTCAAGCGAGCTAGGATGTGCCCGGCACTGTGTTTCCTTCTCTGGTCCAGCTTCTACCTTTCGGCAAATTCTTTACAGAGCCCGGCCGAACGAAGTCTGTTTGGGATTTAGGACGTTGGTCGCCATACCTGGCCCAGTTCCCTAGTGCTGGGGGCAGGCTCCGTTCCTGGGCCCCGGGCCCTGCAACCTCAGCCTGGGGTGCTGGGCACACGCGGGCCTCGGAGTTTGTGCGCTCCACCCACTGCTGCTACCAGTGCGTGGCCAGTTGGGCTCCCTCCCCCAGGACAAGTTCCCGGGAGGTCCCCCCGAGACCAGGGGTACCATCATCCCTGGGTATCGCCGTCCTGAGAGCCCTGCCAGAGGCGTGGCTTCGCAGAGAATGAAACTGGGGTGTCCACGGTAGAGCCCAGCACAGTACGCTCTCCCTGTTTTCCCTACCTCCGGTGTTTTCAGCGCAAGCTTCGGAGACGTAGCCTGAGCTTCCCATGCCGGGCACGCCCCCTGCAGGTCTGGCCTGCAGCTCGGCGCTACGGATCCTGGACGCAGGGGTGCCCGGCTCTCCCCAGCGGTGCCTGTTAACGCCCTCTGCAGGACGGGCAGGCTCTCCAACGCTGACACGCGCCCTGGGTGGAGACCCGAACGCTGTCGCCATTTTCCCCGGGGCCCGAGGTAAATTTGCACCTCTGATGTGGCCAACGACCTGCGCCTCCGCTGACCCCGGGGAAGGGCCCGGTGCACTGGGCGTCCCCTGGGTCGCGGAGGTACAGGGAGAGGACAGCCGTCCCCTGGGTAGCGGAGGTACAGGGAGGGGACAGCGGATACCAGAGCGTCGCTGGGGAAGGCCGGGCCTTGCAATTCGCAGACCGGTGCGGGCCCTCTTCCCTGAGCTCCCGGGACACAGACATCCGGGCACACTGTGCTAGTTTCCGCGGGGTAGTTTTCGGTCTTCTCTTTTCCTTGCTTGGTTATTACTTTGAAACCGAAAAGGCAACCACAGCTATGCTGGATTTTTTTTTTTTTTTTTTTTTTGACGGAGTTTCGCTCTTGTCGCCCAGGCTGGAGTGCAGTGGCGCGATCTCGGCTGACTGCAACCTCCGCCTCCCGGGTTCAAGTGATTCTCCTGCCTCAGCCTCCTGAGTAGCTGGGGTTACAGGCGCCAGCCACCATGTCCAGCTAATTTTTTTTTTGTGTGTGTATTTTTTAGTAGAGACGGGGTTTCGCCATGTTGGGCAGACGAGTCTCGAACTCCTGACCTCAGGTGATCCGCCCGCCTCGGCCTCCCAAAGTGCTGGGATTACAGGCGTGAGCCACCGCGCCCGGCCGGACTTGACCATTTTTAAAATGTTATGAATGACACATTTAGAGACGTGTGTACGCACGTGTGTTCATATGTTCACATTTACCCTTGCCCCAGTTCCCTGCATTCCTACCTCTCCACCCTACCCCGCAGCTCCCACTAGGTATGTTCTAGAACAGATACAGGTTGCTAGCACCTTCCACTAGCTGTCCCCAACATCAGTTACAAATCTCCGCGAGGGACAAAAACATCTGTTCAGTCAGACTGGAGAAGTCAAGACTGCGGGTGCCGCACTGTGGGGATGCACAAATCCGGAGCCGAGTCAGAGAGAGCCCCTTGCCCCCTCCCGCTGCGGTCGGCTGTGGCAAAAGATTTTCGAGATAGCAGGTACTCTTGCAGAATGGCACCGCGAGGCCGCCCGAAACTCACACAGCAAGGGCGTCCAGCGGTTCCCCCGACCCTCACTCCACCCGCCCCCGACCTTTGATCTTTTTCTGCTCCCCTCAGCTCAGGGAGGAAACTTTCTCCTCAACTCCCTTTTTCCTTGCGAGAAAGCGGTTTGCACCTGCGCTGTTGTCCCGCAGCGCGCCTGCGGGGTGCAGGTGGAAGGGCGCGGCGCGGGAGAGCGGAGGCGCCGGGCTCGAGACTTCTGGCTCCGAAACCCCGCAAGCGAGGGCGTTTGAATAGTCTCCGCAAGGTAGACAGAGGGGAGGCGGAGCTGTCTTCAGTTACAAATAAATTTTGTATTGTTTATATTTTTGCTAGGTAGTACATGCACATGGAGAAAAGAAATTCAAGCAGGACAAAAGAGTGCACATGCAAGCAGGTATTTAAATATATCCTCTTGGGTGCTTAATTCATCTAAGTAGCGTGTGAGCTCTTGGATTTCTGTGTGCAGAGAGGTTCTTATAGATCTTCATACTCCCAGACCCAGACAGACAAGTTTCCTGAGTCATCCACATCGCTGACGATTTCTGACTTGGTGGTTTCTAATCGCACCTCCTCAGCAGTTCGCCCGGCGGTTCCCGGGGAGAACGGCGGCCTTCCCTGCCCGGTTCTAGGCGAGCGTAACCAGCTCTTTGTGACTTCCGAAGTGAGGGCTCCCGGTATCACTCACTATTGACTACCTTGATATCTAATGTGGTTGGAGGTATATGGAGGGGGGCTCATTTTTCTTTTCATTTCCCGATTCCATTCACAGTTAACGTTACTGATGGTTAATAAAATGTAGCTTGTGACTGTAATATCGGGACGGAGAGGTCCCAATAAATGTCAAAAGATATAAGACAAAAAAGTATCTTGCGACTGTACGCGGGACTGCATTGCTCCCAGTTTTGGCTATAGATGCACTAAAATAACCTGTTAACGCACACCAAAGTGCATCCTTATAATAACCTCCTCAATCATTTATTAAAAGTCGTGTCAAGCAGGCCGGTATAATTCATCTCTATGCAAATACATCAATGTCAGGCCATTAGTGTATTGCTCAGGTTTTTATTAAAGTGCATTCTTTTTAATTCAGCCCCGTAAAATACGAGCCCCATTGCTCAAGAATTATAGCAACTATTAGAGTAACATATGGGCAACATGCACTCAGAAAATAAAAACCAACAGATAAAGTGGCAGGGTCACATCGCAGGAGCAAACACTTAACAAAATGGCCGTGGGGTAATAGATTTTTCTCCCAAGGCCTTTGGCGAAAGGGTGCCATGGGCATTAACACCTAAGGAAAGGCAGAGCCTGGAAGTTACTCTGCAAGGAAAGGTAGAGCCTCGAAGTTACTCTGCGCTGTCTCAAACTCAGAACCAGCCAGGATTGGCATCTCTGGAGTTAGGAGAGGGGAAGCTTCCTGAGCTCCTCCATATTCGGCTACCATCTTTCTATAAAAGGATTTCAACATTCCCAGAGAAGGGGGTTCTGCTTTTTCTTAAAGCAAGAATCCCTTGAGAGATTTCGATGTAAGGTTTATGGCCCAAACGCTCCTCCCTCTCTGCTCTCCAGTCCCCCACCTCCTTCCTCATCTTGGCTAGCTCTCATTCCACACTTGCCTCACTGGGAGCCCCACCCACCTCTAGTACTTTCTGGGATCACCCTTCCCTCCCTGCCTCTGCAGGAAGGTTGAGAAGGGCCGTGGATGTGTAGGCAAATTTCCCTCTCATATGTGGAAGCCTGTGTAAAATCTTCCCATTGAAATCAATCCATAGCTAAAAATAAAACATATTTTACCTCCCAACTCAGAAGAAACTTAAATGCCCTCTGCCTGCACCCGTCACCTGGCACTGGCACTCGGGGCCGCCCAAGTTTCCCAGGTTAGAATGCATTGCTACAAATTTTGTCAAACCGGGGAAAACTCTAGCCTGATCTGAGAGGGATTTTGCTATTTTAGTTACTGAGGACAGAGTGGTGGCCAATGGGTGGTGCCCTGCAGCTCTTCAGCAGACGCCTAGGCTTGAGATGGAATGGGGAAGAGAGAGAGAGAGAGAGAGAAGAGAGCACGCACGAGCAAACTGGTTTGCAACAGCAGCTGACAAATCCATTGGAGAAGTCAGCAGCATCAAATTCAGTTTTTTATTTTTAATTGCCATTAGAACAATCAATTTTCAGAGGCTGGAAAATAAACCTCAAATCCAAAACACAACACAGCCTAGACAGAAAAATAGAGAGAAAAGTGGAAAAAATCCTAAGAACAATCTCCCAGATTTAATGAGAGAGTTGCCCACATCCTCATCACCCCAGGATGGTAATTGAGCAGATCTATTAACTTGTTACACTAGATTTGTTTAAAGAGACTATTACACAGTCATTTAATCAATTTGTTACACTGGAGGTCCTGACTTATGAGACACTTGCCTTATGATTCCTTAATGACTGAATTAATTTGTTTTAATAAAACCAACATTGTGTATAAGTACATTTCTAGAAATGTAATTTTGGAGACAGAACAGTCCAATGCTTCATCTGATTAGGTCCTTTCTATGGTTTATCAAAGTCTGTAGTTTCTGACATAGCTGCTTGTATGGAGTATTTTTCTTTTTTATAGCGCCATTAATTTAATATGGATCATTAGTTCTTTATACACATGCATGTTCTGACAAATGTACCCAATGAATAATGCAGCTAATGTGCTTAGGCCCAAATGCATCACATCATAAACAGAGACCTCTGCAAAAATAACAACAATGAAATGAAACACTACCTCCAGTCACCATGGTCATCATCAGGGTAGCATTCCAAGTTATATTTAAGTCTTGTTTTGTAGAGCAAGACATGTTCGGCCCTAGGATTATATCAACATAACCAACTGGGTCTAACTATGTAGTGAACACAAATAGATTTATGGAGAATTAAGGTTGCCTTGAGAGCAGATGCAGGACAAGAAAATTGGTTTTGCTCTTGACAGAAGCTGACGTGTGTGGAATAAAATGTAAATAAACAGAAAGTCCCCAAGAAAAGCGACTTGATGTTATTGATTATGTAAAATAATTAGGACATTACAAATGATAATGCACTACAGATTGTTGGCATGTATAGCTTGATTTTTTTTTGCAGAAGAAATGGTGTAGGCTCTGAAACACCACTTGAAGAATGGGCCATGATGTGGGACAATAAAAAATTAGTACTGGAGTGATTGGAATGATCAGCTGCTAACCAATAACTGATATAAATGATAACTGAATGAGCCCGCTACAGAGGTAAACATTTGAACTTAGAGGAATACAAGGAGGAGTGATGGCCCTACATGATCACTGGAGGCATAAAGTGGCTCTGCATAATGTGGGCAACTATGCACAGAAGCCAAATATTGACTAAATAGCTCAACAATTATTACAGGGGAGAGGGAGATGCTGGATATGTTTTCAATAAGGAGGTGCCTTATAAATCTTCCTTAACAATGTTGGGCAGGCAGGCATTTGAACTTGATTTTATTTTGAATAAAGACTCCAGACTGCACACATATTATCAGTATATTTGAATGCTTTCATGCTTGCCTTTTGCTGTCCCTTTCAAACAGAAATGGATGTGAAAGTTGATGAACAGAATTTGTAAATAAAAAGAGATGGCTACTTCTGCTGTATCAGAAGTAATAATTCTTATATAGCAATGAAAGTCAACTTACAATTATATGAATAGAAAGAAATCTGCTATACTAATAGTCTGAAAAAAGCTCACCAAGATTTCAATAAGAGGCACAAAAATCAGATGTAGTTGTATTTATTGGTTATGGCTAAAACAATGTAATGTTATTGTTAGTTGGGATTCTCTTTTGAAACTGATCTTCTAAACATGGTTCTGTTGATAAAATAGGCTGAGTCATTCACCCTAAAGTTTGTGGATAATGTGAAAGATGCCGTTAGAGTTTTGGTTTTTGAAGCATAAACATTTGTAAAACAAGAAAGAGTTTTAGAAATCATATAGTTCTCAGTTCTGACATTTTCACAAGCTACATTTATCTTTTCCATTTCACTATAGCTCAGTGATTTCTCTGCCTGAGACAGGAATGTTTATGATGATAAATCAGTGTTGTTCAATTAGATTCATCTTTACTTCATTTTAATGTTAGTTGGAAATGTATTTCTTTAGTTTATAAAAATGAATAATTTAATCACTTCCTGGTATAAAATAAGTGATGTGAGACTAAAAATCAATGCTGGATCCTTTTTCGAATTTTTTGATTGATTCTATATTCCTTATGTAATATCTTACCTTTTTGCTTTGACAAATGAATTTTATGCATTTCTTTCTATTTGTAAGCAGCTAGTGCAAAGTGTATTTGTTATTTATTACAAAGCAAATGATTTTGACCTTTAGCTCATTTCCAGATGTTATTTCTGACCATCCCAAAAAGCCTGTTTAAAGTCAACAACATTAAGCATTTGAGGTTATAAGACCAATTCAAGGTCATTTTAGTCCTGGCAAAAGGTTAATTAGATCACTGCATTAAAACAGGAATAGACTTTTACTCAACCTCATCTAAATAAGCATAGACAAGCTTACCTTACCTTTCAAAGTTTCCTTAGAGATTCTAGCTCATTTCTTAGAATGGCGAAGATAACTTTTTATAAATATAATTTTTAAATTATCCTTTACCAATTTTAATAATATTTGTCATTTGTTGGGAGCTTACTTTGTACCAGGCCACTATGTAACATATTTTTCATGATCTCATGTAATCCTCTCAGTAACCCTATGAAGTAGTTATTATTATTATGATCCTCATTTTAGAGATGAGGCTATTGATGCTCAAAGAGGGGACCGAGATTAACAGAGGTATTAATCTCGATGCAAACTCAGGCTCTAAGCTGTTGCACCATGCTTCTCCATAAAACATATTACGTACCATTTTAAAACTGCAAACTCTTTTTTATCTTGACTTGCAGCTGTCGCCTTTTATATAGTTTAACATGATAGAATCAGGGGGCCTAAGAAATGTGTATAGCTATTCTGGTTCTAAGAACAATGACATTTTGTACTTACCTCATACCACTCTTTAATAAACAAGTATTGAGTATGATGATAAATCAGTGTTGTTTAATTAAAACTGTCCCATAGTGTGTATGACAGTAAACACAACTGAATGTAAATGGTGTGCCTGATCTCCACAGTTAGGAAGTTCTCTTTTTGGTGATTAGGTGAGATGTAAGAACAGATCACAGGTTGCCTATTTGTGCTTGGGAAAAGTAACTTACTAAACAGTTTCTTTTGATTCCTGAAGAAAACAATTTGTACTCTCTAAGGGACAGTTTCTTATGGGACTCTGTCATTCCTAGAGAGAAACTTCTCTCCTAGTAAATTGACCAGTAGATTGTAATGACATCTTATGAGCTCATGTGGTGTTTGCAAACAAAATCCTGGTAAGATAACTTTGAGTGTAATTTTGGAATTGTTAGAAATTGTCAGATAAGCATCCTACTTTAGAGTTATTTTTTCCTGGTGACTGGGAGGATTTGTTATTCAGACTCCATGCCTCAGCACTGTATTTTTTTCTATTTGTTTCATCTGGTTGTTAACCTGCTTACTCTGTGTAGGCTGAAGTAAATCTTTTGAAGAAAAAAAAATACATATTCTGCTGGAGTCTTTATGTAGATTATTTTTCTGGTTGGCCTCTGAAATGAAACTTTCTGAGACTCTTCCAGGCCACAGATTTCAGGGAAATCTTCTCATAAGCCTATTTCTACTATCGAGATGCACAATATTAATTATATACTGTGGAAGATTCTTCAGTGGAATGAATCCAGGCTCAGAGGGCATTGTATGTTCTCTGTCCTGCCTTCCAAAACAGCCTGTCCTTCTTTGGGTTCCTGTGAGGCTGAACACCCTTTGGGACAGGGTTAAATACATAACATTTAAGAGGAGACAAGCAAGGTCAATTGATAAGCAACTTAACGTCAGGGCCTGCATAGCATTTTCTTTTCGAGTGACAAAACTAATATAATGAATATTCCCACCATTTAGATTCTGGAATTATGGTTTTCAACATAAAATTTAATTCTCATATACTAAATACGATAAAACTTAGAAACCTAGAATCCATTCTACAAGCTGCCGTATAAAAGTTATTGTTGGGCTGGTGCGGTGGCTCACGCCTGTAATCCCAGCACTTTGGGAGGCCGAGACGGGCGGATCACGAGGTCAAGAGATCGAGACCATCCTGGCTAAAATGGTGAAACTCCGTCTCTACTAAAAATACAAAAAATTAGCCGGGCGCCTGTAGTCCCAGCTACTCGGGAGGCTGAGGCAGGAGAATGGCGTGAACCCGGGAGGCGGAGCTTGCAGTGAGCCGAGATCGCGCCACTGCACTCCAGCCTGGGCTACAGAGCGAGACTCTGTCTCAAAAAAAAAAAAAAAAAATAATAAGTTATTGTTGGCCAGGCGCGGTGGCTTACGCCTGTAATACTAGCACTTTGGGAGGCCGAGGCGGGTAGATTGCCTGAGCTAAGGAATTTGAGACCAGCCTGGGTAACACAGCGAAACCCCGTCTCTACTAAAATACAAAAACTTAGCGGGATGTGGCAGTGTACGCCTGTAATCCCAGCTACTCGGGAGGCTGTGACAGGAGAATCGATTAAACCTAAGAGGCGGAGGTTGCAGTGAGCTGAGATAGTGCCATTGCACTCCAGCCTGGGGGACAGAGTGAGACTCCATCTAAAACAAAACAAAACAAAACAAAACAAAACAAAACAAAACAAAACAAAACAAAACAACAACAGAAAGTTATTGCCTCCCAGTCACTGTTGACAGCTAAAAATTTCAACTCCAACCTGACTGACCGTGGAGGCAATAATTCCGATTTCCAAGTTCCATGTGTTCAGACTCCATATAAGCAGTTCTTGGCCAGTTACTTTTCAGCTCTTGGTCACCATTGGCAGACTGGATGCCCCTGCTTAGCTCTGAGGCAAGATGTTCCACCTCAGAGATCTGATTACAAAATTATAGGGTAGAACTTTTTCCTAAGAGGGAAGCTGGATTTCCTGCTTAGGTTTTCTTCTGATTTGACTTTGGGACCTAGAGGTCTAGGTCTACTCCTTTGCTTTTCCAGTAGGGCTCTTACAAGGCGCCACTTCCCTTACAGTCTTTAGATTGTACTGAGGCTTCAGATTACACATGAAAATGTGGCACCCTCTGGCTTTATATTTAATGGCATAACTAAATTAAATGAGAGAATATGTAATGTGGTAATGCCAGGCATGCAGTAAGTGGACAATAATCAGTTGCTGTTATTATTATTGATGTTATGATTACTAGACTATTGCTCTTATTGTTAATAATGCTATATTGTAGTAATCATAACAAAAATGGTATTCTTGATCTTAATCAACTTTGACTGTTGGGAACAACTTCTGGTTTCTTAAGTGTCTTGCTCTGAGTACAGTGGAAGGGCTGACATTTTATTTTTGGTACTCCACAGAAGCAAGAGTCAGTTTGACGATGGGTCTCCCCCCACTCCTTTTATAGGAAGGCAATAAACATGGCTGTATCTCATTAAATTTAATGAGCCTTCATAAAATAACCATTACATTTTGAAGGTAATGAAAGAATAGCTTTGATGGTTAGTAAATAAACTACCAAGGGCAGTTTCATTACATTCTAGAGCTGCACAGGGTGCAGAGGACATTAGGAAGGGGCTGGGACATTTTTTGTGGTAAGGCCAAGCCAAGGTGTGCCCATCTTCACTGTATGAAAGCTCGTGGGGTAACGATCTTCATTTTGGCCGGGGTGTTTCTAGCTATGCCTTGGTTGTGAGATGTGATTAAGTTGATTGGCTTAAAAATCTGCTAAAGGATTTTACATATATCATGTCACTGATATTGAATTTGAATACTATTGTAGTAGGTCAGACTAAATAATTTATCTTATAAACATAGAGGTAGAGCAGATTGAATAGCATATGCAAATTTATGTAAATAACCCTACAAATTCAGACTCTTCTCATCCAGGAGCTCTGGTACTTTCTAAACAGGGTGGTAACATTGTAAATCTGGAGTATTAACTTGTGGTCCATAGCCCAGTGGTGTTCTGAATTTATGTGCAAAATCGCATGCATGTGTATTTTTCTAGAGAGAGTCCACAGCTTTCATTAGGTTCTCAAAGAGGTTTACTAACAGAAGATTCTAAGAACCAGAATATAGAACAGAATAGCCTAAATGGTCATATTACATGAAATAGCATTTACACTTTCTTTTTTTCAGAAAATATTACTTTGCCAGAGTAAAAATATGCCACTTATTTTGTGATCCAGCTAGAACTAAAAGTTCTTGACTTTTTAATAGATACACAAATTAAAAGAAATTCTTCTCTTTTATGTACCTGAGAATTCTACATTGCTTTTCCTTCCCACGCTAGTATTTTACCTTCAGCAGCTTTTGGAGTTTTAATTTTCAGTCTTAATTTCTTGAAGTCATTTTTGATACCAAGCCACTGACGGTCTTGGTCAAATAAAGTGGGTCTGAAGAGAGACAAAAAAGGAACAAAGAAAAATAAATCTATATAAAAGATCCATTTTGGTGCTGTTTTTCTCTTCCTAATATCCTTCATCTAGATTATATGCTCCCTGAATTAATCTCATTACAATCCTAATATTTCTGATTGACAAATGCAGCAGGAACACTTACATCCATAGATTATCTCTGTGAGATAGGTTGCACACGTATAAGACAGTTTTACAACTTTACAAAATGAGATCCAAAGAAATGTAATGTGTTTAAGATCACAGAGGCCAGCTCTAAACTAGCAAAGCAAAGGCAGAACTCAGAGTTTTAGAGCTGGAAGGGACCTTTGGTATTACTGCATCATACCTTATCAAATTAAAAAAAAAAAGACTTTGAGCTAGAAGTTAAGTCTCCTAAATCCCAACTTAGAGCTTATTTATGACACTATATTACCTAAGGCACTTGAGTGTGTGTTTGCAATCAAAGTAAGCACAAAACTCACAATGTGTACCAACTCAAAGGTAATATCCAGTTTGACTGTTTCATTTCTCTCCTGTGATTATGTCTATCTATCTATCTATCTATCTATCTATCTATCTATCTATTATCTATCCATCTACTCACATATACACATATGTGCACTCCCAAATATAAGTATGTAGAAGGTACAAGTCAGAACATGTACAGTGCTATTTACAAACAGAATGAATTATTTACTTTTCTAGATCTCAACAAACTTCTTTATGAGCAAAATCTTCTCAGTTTAACTGTGCCTAATCACCCTCAAAATGAAGGCATTCTGGGTAAGGGATACTCTGAAAGTGTCACTGGAGTTGGTAAAAATATTTTTTGTTGTATTGAAACTTACAAACTGAATGGACACATCAGAAAAATAGGAGATCTATATAAATAGCCTTATCATTTCACCATGTTTGGATATTTAACACACTAAGTGAGAGGGTGCCTCGCCTCACATTACTTGAGATAATGTTTATGAAAAGCATTTAGGGGCTTAAAAATAAGATTATTATTATTAATAATTATTTTAAATTAATTATTTATTTTAAATTAATTTTAATTATTAGTTAATATGTGTTATTATACATTATTAATATTAACACATTAATATTATATGTTATTAATGTTAACATATTAATTTAATATATAATTAATATTTAACATACTAAATGAGTGGATGCCTAGCCTCATATTACTTGAGATGTTTATAAAAAGCATTAGGGGCTTTTTTAAAAAAAGTAAGGTTATTATTACTCACTTATCTGAAGAAATATTTATTCTCTGTCGATTAAACAAATATAAAAGAAATCCTAGTATCTTTTCTTATAAAGTGCTTGTAAAACATAGTGAGAAAATCAGCAGACTTCTCTCAGTTTATGTAACCAACAGCATCCTCATCCCTTAGGGATCAGAGAGGATTCTAAATCCTTGAACCTATGGATTATTGTTCCCCATATGTTCTTATGCCTTGTATAACTCCTAGTGAGAACTGCTTGCAAGTGGGAGGCAGAGCAGTTTTTGAATTACAGGAGGACTGGTGCAGCTGAGGCATCACATTAGGCACTCTGGACGCCATTTGGAAAAAATGATCAGACTCCTCATTGTGGCTTGGGCCTGCTTAATGAAGCTGTTAAAGACTTTTTCAGTTAATCTTTAATCTTTTGGCCTCTATGCAGTTTCCTACCTGTTGAAGAGGCTACTCCCTTCAAATAGTGCATGCATGAACTCTTAAATAGGCTTGAATTCATGGGGCAGACACAGAGTCCAGGGACATAACTTGACGACTGAATTAGTAATTGGGTGATACAGGTGAGAATATACCTTCCTGAGTCCTCAGTTCTCAGAACCCTAAGGTGATATCTTAGTGATCAAAGAAACATGCTAAGTGCTTCTAAAGAAGATTTCTGCCTTGCCAGTAAATTTTTCCCCCAGTATTTTCATTTTTTAAAATTTGTTTTCTATCTGTGGAAGGAGGCACAGAGTTGTGAGCCCATTCACAAATATAGACTCACATTAATCCCCAAAAAACAAAAACATGGAAAGCAGTGAAAGACCTTAATAGTGAACTATTGCATGTGTGTGTGTGTGTGTGTGTGCTGCAAACTATTACTTACATATAAAATAATTATCATTATTTTATTGTAGCATGGTTGTAATTTTTGTCGCATTATAAATATCACAGATTCATTTTCTTTCTACTACCACAGCAGTTTCTGAAGATGTGTAAACCCATAGTGTTATTACTCTCTAATCTAGTTGAGGTGATGAAATAGTGCCAAAACTCTCATTGCAATTTCATTAGCATATTCATGAGTCGCACTTTTGCAGTGTTGCAGAAACAACACAAATTGGTTTGTGGATTGTGAACTCCCCCTTCTTTTCCTCTCCAGAAGCACAGACTGTAGATTAGCAAATCAAGTTGGCCCACAAACTTCTGAGCACTAAATTGCATAAGTTTCTGGTCTGCCTTTTATTTCCATATTTTATGATTCTTCTTTTGTCTGATGTCATGTGAATGGACATACCGTCCAATATAAGAGTAAGAATGGGGTTTGAATGGCTTGGAGAAATGGAAGTTCTGGAAAAGTCAGACTAAATTGTCCTACTAGAAGAGAACATTTCTTTTGTGTCGCTGTTGTTTCTTTTCTTTTTTTGAATGGAAGGTTAAGAGGGCATGTGTAGTTTGGCTGAAACTGGCTAGCAGTTTCCTAAGCCAGGTTCCTTTCCTCTTTGGCACATAACTAGATCACATTTTCCAGCCTCCTTTGCCTTTAGATTTATACTACTATAGTCCTGAGTTCAAGCCAACAGAATGTGGATAGAAGTGGATAGCACAACATCACTTCAGAAGGCCTAGGACCTGACCCATGAACACTTGGTGATGTACCACTCTTCCCCTTGCTCCATCTGCTGGCTGGATGATGACTCTCAGGGTGACTTTGGCAGTCTGCTGTTGAAGACTGCAGAGCCTTCATCAACCTGGGTCCCTGAATGACTGTGTTGGGTTCCTCTTCTTCATTTCTCCCTGAACTTTAAATGAGAAATAAGCATCCTTTGTGATAATGCACTGAGGCTTCAGATTTTATCTGGGAAAGTAGCTAGCTTAACTAATTCAATCATGTCTCCATTATCCAGATTTTGTGCTGTTTAATAAACTTGATAGTTATTATTTAAAGTTTTATTTGGCATTAAAAATGGAACTCTGAGGATCAAACATATGGGTTCTTTCTGTTGTTTGCTGTATTCTTTTTCTTTAGCTCTGTCTTTTTTTTTTTTTTTTTTTTTTTTGAGATGGAATTTCGCTCTTGTTGCCCAGGCTGGAGTGCAATGGCGCAATCTCAGCTCACCGCAACCTCTGCCTCCAGGTTCAAGTGATTCTCCTGCCTCAGCCTCCTGAGTAGTTGGGATTACAGGTTTTCACCACCATGCCTGGCTAATTTTTAAAAATATTTTTAGTAGAGATGGGGTTTCTCCATGTTGGTCAGGCTGGTCTTGAACTCCTGACTTCAGGTGATCCGTTCACCTAGGCCTCCCATAGTGCTGGGATTACAGGCCTGAGCCACCATGCCCGGCCCCTTGGCTCTGTCTTTCAACATCTTTTTGCTCCATTTTTACTAATTACATGCCTTAAAAGGACATTATGTAATTAAATAAACCCATGTCTTTAATCCCTCACCATAAATTAAGCATTTAGGGAAATGATTTTGGACATGTCCAACTGGTAGTACTAGATAGAACACTAGAGCCCATCTTTTAGTTAACTAAAACAAAAAACTAGAAAAGTCAGCTTCACTCACCACCCAACATATTTTTAGAAGTTAAACACTGGGAATATTGATAATTTTTAAAGCTCATGCAGCACCTTTAGCTTTTCAAAGTATTTCCACATAATAATGTATGGTCAAATGCGTGTTTGCTCAGTGCATTGAAAGATTTATATATATTTTTGTAAAGAAGACACATGTATTTTTAAATGAAAAATCTGTATCATAGTGACAAAAATAAAATCACACACTGCTAACACACCGAAAGATCTATCTTACTCCTAACCTTAGTAGGCAGCTAAGGAAAGTTACTCAAGGTGACTGCCTCTGCTTAGCTAGTATTGCTTTTGATTTATATGTTATATTGCTATGGTATTTTCAAAAAACGTGAAGCCATCAAACTTCGTGTGGGTAGTTAAAGATGGGATACCGAGGCAAATAAGAAAATTATTATTGAAACTACAAGAGTAGATAGTGTAAGGGTTAGTACTGAAGCACATAAAGCAGCTGATTCTGGACTATTTCTAGCTTATTTGAGAGGCTTACCATGTAGAAATCAAAATGAAGTTTAAATACGTTATAAAATTTCTTTGGTACCCCACATGTGAATTCATTATATTTAGAGTTCAGAGCTGTTTTGAGCAGATGACAGGCAATGTATGAAGTAGCCCATGTTTATATACATTTGAATTATAAATATGTTTAATTTAATTTTTTCATGGAAAGATTGCCATAGACACGCATTGTTCACATGATATAATGCAACATAACTGATTTAATTAGAGCCTGTTTTCTGGGCTTGCAATCTCTTTATATTGGAGGGATTGCTTTTTCCATGGTAGAAAACTATCAATAGGTAACACAATTTAAGAGACAACTGCAGAATACATTCTCTTTGCTTGTTTTCAGGCTTCAATCCATTGCTCAATTTAAGTATGGAAATACTGCTTGTCAAAGACATGAATTTTACGACAAAATGTCAGCACACTTACTGCTTGGATTTCTAACTCATTTATTGTACAATAGACAGCTAATCCAATCTACTGCTGCAAACATGCTTTGCGCAGTTATGCTGGGGTACAGCACAGTAGTTTTCTTTAAACTGAAGGGTTTTCTGAGTTTTTATTTTCCTTCCTTGGGCACAAAAAAGTAGACAAGACCTATCCTACTTGATAAAAATAATGGTGTTAGGCCATAGTGTGGAAGAGTAAGGTTTGCAGAGCTGAGAAGTTTTTGTTGTCGCTGGGACAAGCAAAACAGTGCCTTTTGAACCTTAAGGGAAGAATCTAGGGAAGCATGGTGTGAGAACTCAAGATGATTAACAAGGAAATATCTGCTAAACTCTTGGAGAAAGATGCTTTAAAGGGGAAGAAATTATTTCACTTGATTCTGTTGCATTATTTTTGAGCCAAATTAAAATGGAGGAGAAAGATGTATTTAGAATTTACATTTTAGGAAGATGAAAAACATAAAGTGGAAGGAACACTTTTCCCTCTTATTATTATTTTTAATTGTAAAGAGAGTGTGTACTTAATTGTCAGAGACTTATTCTCACTCTCCAGGGATAATCACTGGGAACTGGCTTGTGTCTATAGCCTGCCAGACCTTCCTCTTGCATATTTAAACACATCAATTAACAAAATAAGGGACCATCTTGGACACATGTTCTATTATCAGCTTTAAAAAATTTCACCAATGTATTATGACTTTCTTTGTTGAGACAATGTAGTGTATGTGGCAGGCAGAATTCTAAGAATGACCCCAGTGGTATTTGTTCTTGTATAATTCCCTTCCCTTTAAGCATGGGTGGAACCTCTGCATAGGGTGAGATATCACTCCCTTGATTATGTATCAAAAGGAAGATTATCCAACTGTCCTTTAAACATAGAGAGTTTTTCTCTAGATGATGAGCAGAAGTCAGAGAGATTGGAAGCATGAGAGGGATTTGATATGAGGGAAATTCTGCTGCCTCTCTATTATGAACTGCTTATAGAGGGGGCCCCATCCGAAGGGATATGGGTAGCCTATAGGAGTTGACAGCTGTATGGTTGACAACCAGTAAGGACGTGGCAACATCAGTTCTACACTCAATCATAATGAACTAAAATATGCCAACAACTTGAACTTGGAATGAGCTTGGAAGGAGCTTCCAGAGGAAAATGCAGCCCAGCCAAAACCTTCGTTTCATCCTGGGAGACTTCAAATACTGTGCCAGACTTTATACCTACAATGGTGTTGTTTTGAGCCACTAGGTTTTTGGTAATTTTATTGCACAGCAATAGAACATTAATGCAGTACAGGTGACAATTCTCTTCAGATTCTTCATCTACACTAATTTCAGGATGATAAAAGTCCTAATGAAATGAACTTCAGAATTACAGAACTGTGATAGTCATATATTCATTCGACAATATTTATTGAGTACTACAATGTGTCAATCATTGTTCTAAGTGTTGAGAATATATTTGCAAACACAGCAGTCAAAAATATAGTCAGCCAAATCTCTTTAAAGGGGAATAAGGGAATTGTTAAGTGCAATAATAACTCATATATGTTTAACACTTTGCTTATTACAAAGTATTTTTTGCCTACATGTTCTTATTCTCTTTCCCGGTAACATTTTCATTGTGACGCAAATATTATTAATTATTCTCTTTTTACAAGCATGCAAAACAATGCTCCTATCCTAGAGATAAGGGACTCCACAAACTCATCCAGCTACTAATGGAAAAGCTGGGGCTCTTTTCTCTTTATGTTATACCACTTAGCCCTAGAGAGCTGTTATTAGCAATTGCCAGTATTTTAAGGAGTGTTTGTCATGTGCCTGGCATTTTGTGGACTTACATGGATTATATGATTTAATCTGCATGACCAGTCTGTAAAGTTGATACTACATTTATCCTCATTGTGTAGGCGATGAATCTGAGAGTTATAAAAGCTAAAAAACTTTTCTGTGCCAAAGCCAAGCTCCAAACCCTTGTAGCCTGACTCCAGGATCCATATTCTTCTTCATCACTAAGCTAACCGCCTTCTCAAACCAATGCTACTGTGCTGGCCTTCCAGTACATACACCTTTATGCTCTGCTGCATGTCCCTTTAGGGCTATGTATGTCCTTAAAATATTAAGTTGCATTTTTGCTAATGTTTCCTGTTTTCCTATATAGGCTATTTTTTCCGCTAATGAAATGTGGAGTCATAGGGAAACAGAAAATTATAGTTTACATTCTTTATAGTTTTCATTGAGAATATGGTAACATAAGAAACACAATCATAGGGCCAAACATAGTGTACACATTAGACTTTCATCTTTAACAATGCCACCAAGAAAGTTCCAAAGGGTAGAATTATGTACATTTCCAATGCAACTCTCTGTTGTCTTAGCAGCTTACTTTGAATGGTTGTCCATGAACGCACACTTCTCTTAGAGAGATTGTATATCTTGAAGAGAAGGTCTATATTTTAAACACTTCTTTCATATATAGTACCGTTCTGGATACAATAGCAGGTATATTTCATTAAATTAAATCTTAGCTTATGTAATATTGTATTGAAATTACCAATCCCCCATACATTTTCCCCTTAAGTTGTTTTATTTTTTAAAAGTAAGAGTTCCCATGTTAGCTTTCTTCCTTCTTTTGCTCTATGAAAAATTCTTTCCAATTTCAATTGGTTCTCTGGTGTTCTGGGTGTGATTAATGAGTCCATGTTCAAGCTGTCCATTCCATTTAAAATGATAATAACTTTGATTGTATCCCCTTCACCCTTTGTCACTAAAACAAAACATTCTCACTTAAAAAAGTTTAACCTCAAAGACTACAACGTCAACCATCCCGTTCACTATTATTGAACTAATCTGCCTCTAGGGCTCTTTCTTTGTGTTGTGGGGATCAGAATTTTGTGCATAATTTACTATTTGGTATAAAAGTAACACCTTGCTTCCTAACTTTATTTTCCTTGCCCCTTGGGTTGATGTTTAATATTTTTCTGCTCTTGATTGAAGCAGGACCCTGAGAAAGGCTCACAGTGACTTGTGGATACATTTCCTGGGCAGTGACTCTCTGCTTTTTATTTATTTTTTATTTTATATTTTATTTTTTATAGACAGAGTTTCACTTTTGTTGCTCAGGCTGGAGTGCAATGGAGTGATCTTGGCTCACCGCAACCTCCGCCTCCAGGGTTCAAGTGATTCTTCTGCCTCAGCCTCCTGAGTAGCTGGGATTACAGGCGTGTGCCACCACACCTGGCTAATTTTGTATTTTTAGTAGAGACAGGGTTTCTCCATGTTGGTCAGTCTGGTCTCGAACCCCCGACCTCAGGTGATCCACCTGCCCAGCTTCCCAAAGTGCTGGGATTACAGGCATGAGACACCACGCCCGGCCCTCTGCTTTCTGATAACTAACCATTTTATCATTATGAAATGATCTTTTATATCTCTATTGATACTTTTTGTTTTGAAGTCTACTTTAGCTGATATTGATATTCCAGGCTCTTTATACTTACCCTTTGCATGGTATGTATATTTTCTTCTTTTTTTTTTTTTGAGTCAGAGTCTTGCTCTATCACCTAGGCTGGAGTACAGTGGCATGATCTCTGCTCACTGCAACTTCCACCTCCTAGGTTTAAGCAATTTTCCTGCCTCAGCCTCCTGAGTAGCTGGGATTACAGGCATGTGTCACCACGCCTGGCTATTTTTTGTATTTTTAGTAAAGACGGGGTTTCATCATGTTGGCCAGGCTGGTTTCGAACTCCTGACCTCAAGTGGTCTGACCGCCTTGGCCTCCCAAAGTGTTAGGATTACAGGCGTGAGCCACTGTGCCCAGTTTATTTTCTATCCCTTTGCTTTCAATCTTATCTATGTCTTTGTATTTAAGTTTCTTGTATATAGCATATAGTTAGACCTTGCTTTTTAAAGATCCATTCTGACAATATTTGCTTTTTAACTGGAATGTTTAGTGCATTAACTTTTAATGTCACTATTGATATGACTGGATTTACACTTACCATTTTATTTGACTTCTTTTTACTCTCCTTTAAACAAATATTTTCTTATTTTTTTCTTACTTCAACTCTATGACCACAGAATATCCTCTTTTTGTGTGTGTGTTTCTCCATTCTATCTTTTCTGTCTTCTTTTTGAATAAAAAATAATTAAAATAATTTTTAGAGTTCTATTTAAATTTACCTATTGGCTTATTAGCTATACATCTTTTAATTATTTTTTAGTAGGTTTTCTGGGGATTTTATGATACATCCTTATCCTTTCAGTCTAGTTAGAACTGTTACTGTACTAGTTCTTATAAAATATAAAAGGTTTTTAGCAGTAGAGGTCTAAATACTCCTCCTTCGTTTTCGTATTACAGTTGTATTATGTCTTACATATCACATTATAAAACCCATAATACGGTACTATAATTTTTGCTTTACACCATCATATGTATTAAAAAATATTAAGAGGAAAAATATGTCTCAGTGTGGTTTTCTTTGTATTAATGCTGCTTAGGTTTTGGTGAGCTTTTTCAGGCATTATTCACTTATATATATCTTTTTCATCCCATTCTTTCTCTTATCTCTTTCTGGGATTCCAAATACATAGACAATAAACTTATTGCATACCACAGATCCCTGAAACTATGTTAAAGCTTTTTCAATCTTTGTTCTCTCTGCAATTCAGATTGTATGATTTCTATTTATTTATCTTTAAGTATGCTGATTCTTCTATTATCTACATTGTACTATTAGTACGCACCAATGAATTTCTTATTTCAGATATTGTATTTTCCAACGACAGAATTTCCATGTGTTTTTTATAGTTTCTGTTTCTTTGCTGAGATATTCTGTTTTAATTCAGTATGAACATATTTTCCTTTACCTCTTTGTGCATACTTATAAAACTGCTTTAAAACCTCTGCTAATTCCAACACTTGGGAAACCATGATTAGTTTTCTCTAATTGCACTGTCTCTTAAGAATTCATCATTTATTTTTATTTTTTTTGTATGCTGAGTAATTTTAGGCTGTATTCTAAATATTGTAAATAATGTGTTGTAGAAACTCTGGATTTTGTTGTACTCTTCTGGAAAGTCTTTAGTTTTTTTCAGGCAGTTTACTTGGCTGAACTTAGACTTCAATTTGTGTTTTCCCTCTGGTGGATGGCAGCTTAGTTTTCATTTAATTTTCCTAGTCTTCACTGGGCTGTTTGGGATCTGTCTAAGACACGCATGGCTCAGGTGTTAGCCAGAGATTTGGCAGTGTTTATACCAGAATTTGAATTCTAGGGTTTCTATTATTAACTCTAATTTCTCTGGGATTTCTGCCATCAATTTCCAGTAGCTGTTGATTATTGTGATTTACATAGTCTGCTTCTTCAGGCCAATATGACTGGGGGTTTTTCATCAGAGTTTCGAAAGTTCTGTTTAGTGAAGACTGGGCTGTCCCTCAAGCTAAAAACAATAAAAAATGGTAGTACAGAAGCAGAAAATCAAATATTGCATGTTCTCACTTATAAGTGGAAGCTAAACAAATGGTACATGTGGAGTTAAAGATGGAGAAAATAGACTCTGGGGACTCCAAAGTGGGAGTGGGAGGGGAGTAATGGGTGAAAAAACTACTTATTAGATGTAATGTCCAATATTTGGGTGATGGGTACACTAGAAGCCCAATCCCCACCATTATGCATTAATATCCATGTAACAAACAAGCACGTGCACCCCTTAAATCACCAAAAAACCCCAAAAACAAACCCCCCAAAATGGGAAATTTATCCAGTGCCCTTCCCTTCTTCCAATCGACTTCCTTCTTGTTCCTGCTTGTTTTTCTTCACTCTTCAGTGCCTTGAGGTAATTGTTTTTAAAGTTACTTTCTTCATAATTTGTAGGTATTATTTACGAAGAATTTTTCTGGTAATAGCTGGAGGTTTGCTATGATAATCCATTCCAGAAGTGGAAATCATTAATAATTATCTATCTAAAGCAAAAAATGCAATCACTTATTGTAGAATTCATAACATCAAATTAAAATCTCAACAGTAGAATAAAGGATGGGGTAGAGGAATTATAAGATTCTTTCGTTATATATAAAGTGTAACCTTATTTGAAAGAAGACTATGATAGCTTAATGATGCATATTGTAAGTTATAGAGAAACAACTAAAATGATAAAACTAACAAGCCAATAGCTGAGATAAAATAAAATCCTAAAAAATATTCAATTTATCCACAATAAAACAAGAAGAAGGAAGAAAAGATGGGATAGATAAAATAAAAATAGTAAGAGAGTTGATTTAAACCCAGCTATTGATAATCAACTTAAATGTAAATGGTTTAAATATTTCCAATAAATGGTAGAGATTACCAGGTTGGAAACAAATCAAGATTCAATTTATATGGTATCTACATATAATAAAGTTTATTAAATATAAACACTCAAAAAAAAGATACAGCCTAACACTAATCATCAAAAAGCTGAGGGGACTGTGCTAACAACAGATAAAGAAGACATCAGGACAAAGACTATTATCTGAAACAAAGAAAGATATTTTACAATGATAAAAGGGCCAGTTCATCAAGAAGGCGTAGCAAATATTCATCTAAGTACAGAACTAAAAGGAGAAATAGGTCATCCATATTATAGTTGACGGAAGTAGACAGAAAATCAATGAAGTTAGAGAGGAATTGGACAATACTATTAACCAACAATATCAACTAACATAATTGATATTTATTGAATATTACACCCACTTATGGGATAGGCAAATATTGATTCCATTTATAAAATAGGCAAAACTGTGGTGACAAAAAGCAGATCAGTGGTTGTCTAGGCTGACCATGGGTAGACTTAAGGAAACTTTTTGGAGTCATAGAAAATGTTATATTATGGTGATGGTTAAATGAATGTATGCATTGTTGAAACTCATTAAACTGTACACTTAAAATATGTACATTTTGTCAATTATAGCTCAATAAAGATGATTTAAACTCTTTTATAGAGCCTCTAAAAATATAAACAAAATAGAACATGGTAAGTATTAAAAGAATAGAGGCAGAAGAGGTCCTGTTTGTTTGGCTGGGTCATGGAATGCTGTGGGGTAAATTTATGCATAAGATGGGGAAGATGGTGATAACCGTAGTGAGGCTTAACAGCATGAGCAAAGGCCTGCAGTCAAGAAAGTGCAGGGCATATTCAAGGAATAGTTTGTCTTGGCCAGAGTAGAGGGTGAGGGACAGTGAGAAGTGGAAGACAGTTTGACAGCTGATTGAGAAAGTTTTTATGCTACATAACTGCTGACATGTTTGTAGATACAGGGAAGACACCGAGAGGGGTTTCAAATGTAAGGAGTGAGAGTGGCAGATGGAGATTTCTGTAGATGGAGCGAGGGGACAGGATCTTGAGATAAGAAAAGAAGTAGACTTGTCAGGGTGCTCTCTCTCCACTTCCTCAGCTTAGCAGGGAGGGGGGAAAAATGGAAGAGGAAAAGGAAGGAAGTTGAAGAGATTATGTGAAAAGGTCTCTAGCTTCTATGTAAATTCAGTCATTTGCTACAGCTGAGTAGGCTAGAATGGGTCTAGGGTTTTTAGGTTAAACATGGTTCAGAACAAGTGTGTTAGGAATGAACACAAAATGAGTTAATATTGTATTTTCCCAACTTGTTTCACAGAATACTAGATGTGGTTGTTCTGTGAAAAACTGACTCTTTAGATAAAACTTTTGAGAAATCGTGCATATGTAATCCCTATTTGAAAACCCACAATGCCTACCAGGCTCCACTAAGTTCTGCAGAAAAGAACTTGTTTATCTGAATTTAAACCAGTGTTTTCCAAACTAGTCTAGAACCATGGGATCCTTCACTCACACCAGTATTCTGAGAATGTCTTATAGAAGCAACATCGCAAAACATGCATTTAAATATTGTTGAGATGTATAGAGGGCCCACCAAAGTTAGATGACGTGGATTTGTAACAGGTCCTGTCAGTGTCATTTCCTCATATCCCCTAGCAATACTCTGTCACCCAGGAGTTAAAAAAAAGGGGAACAGTGGGATGGCTTAGGGTAAGGAGTTCCCAAGATGGGAATGCTTGGCTGTAAAGTGAGAATGTCACTGGCACTTAGTGTCCATGAGACTGAAACTGGGAAGAGAGATGAGAGAAGTTGGAATAAAAATGGGAACTAGGAAAACAGGGTAGTTGGTGGCCTTTTTGAAGATGGAGAGCAAGTTGGTAGAAAGGAGGGAGTGAAGGTAAAAGGGGGTGAACAGAGAAGAAATTTTGAGAGTTTGAGATAGTAGTGACTCTGTGAGCCCCATTCTTCAGATTTCACTGGGATTTGTAAAAATGTAGATGTTGCTTATTTGGAATACACAATCAAAAACCATTTCTACTGTCATTTTCATAGAGATGACTAGAAGTTTGCTGCAGAGACAGTAGATCAGGTGGGTTTTCAATGTGTGTTCATTTTTATCATATCTTTAGCAAAGGGAAGACCAAATGACATCTAGTCTAAGAAGGCTGACAGCCAACCTTAAATTATTTTGCAATATAAGATCTTTGTATCTAGAGACTGAGGACAATTGCTCATTGCTCATATTGATTTATATCAGGCAGTGCAGTGAACATACAATTAATAGTTGACTTCATTGGCAGCCAGCTGTTAGTGCCATAATTTACTATGAGAATGGTTTGGTCCAGGGATGAACAAGAATTATACTGGGAACTGTATTTTTTAGCATTTTAAAGGTCAAAATCAACTCTTATTAATTTAGTCAGAGGTTTAGGTTGATTAAAAAAAAAGATTTTTGCTGATGCAGAGTCCCTCACATGCTAATGTGATGCTAAGTGTAGGAAAAGTCTCTTTTATACCCTGATTTAAAGTTTTCCTTGATTTTAATGGCTAATGAAAGCCAAATTTGGACTGGGCACAAAATATCTCGATACTCTTAGAGAAGCTTTCAGAATCTCAGAGAGTCAGAAATCAGAAGACGGCAGTCTTTGGGCAGCAATAAATATTTTTTGCTTCTTGGAAGAAATACTTTAAGCTAATCAAAGAGATGATTATAGCATAGGTATGGCTCAACTTAAAAATAATAAGCAGAGATTTTGTTCTGTGGCCATCTTAGTATTTTTTAAAAATTTTTATTGTGTGTCTATTATGTGCTACGCCACAATGCCAAGTGCTCTACCTGCATGCTCCCTCTCAATTTTTAAAACAATTATGTGGAGTGTTCTTATTCTCACCTCTGTTTTGGATGGGAGGAAACTGAAACTCCTGGAAGACAAGGTGGAACAGTTCATGGATGGGAACGCACAAATTAGAATCTAGGCAGCCTCACTCTACTATCTGTGCTCTGAAACATCAAAACATCATCACACCAGGCTGATCTTCTGAATGCAGAGCCTTGCACCTAAGGAAGTAGGGATGTGGGTGTTTACCAAGTGCAGTCTTTCTCCACCCTTTAAAAATCTTAATACCTAAGCATAGCTCAGAGGATAAAAATGTCTGGAGTCAGATGACCCAGGTTAAAACCCCAGTTTTCCTATTTTCTGGCTTTTATTTAACTTTTCTCAGGCTTAGTTTACTCAGTTATAAAACAGGCATTATAACAATAAAAATCTGCCTTATAGGTTTTTAAAAAGATTAAATGAGGTGATGTAGGTAAAGTGCTTAACAATAAGCCTGGCACATAGTGAATTCTTAGTAAATTTATATCACGATTTATTTTCATTCTTATGAATGCATACCCATGGCACACACAAGAAAAAACACCAGAGATGCAGCCCCATGGTAAGTTCTTTCAAAGCCAGGACTGGATAGTACATTTAAAGACGGCTCACTCATTGTACCTTTTTTTGGGGTATTTTATTGTATAAAAGTACGATACAGCTTCTACTGGGACAATGTGAGCATCAGAATGATAGCAATGGCTTTCAAATCATTGAATAAAACAGGAATTTATAATACTACACTGATATAAATAAATGGGAAAAAAGGAAAAACTCTTAATTACAGTAGAATGCCAACTAATACATAGAGGAGAAATAATGGAGTTAGAAAATCACCTTTTAGCAAACATTTTGGTAGTGTGGATTTATGAAAAGATCTTAAATAAATGTTAATACTAATGGGTAAAAGTTTATCAAGAACAATACATTTACATAGTTCCAATGCATCTTTCTAGAAAACACATATTAAATAAATGAGAAATAGGAATTTGATATTGGAGAAACCAAGTGATTAAAGTTAATGTCATAGTAATGAGTGTAGACCAACATCATATATTTCTTAATATGATGCACTGAGGTGGATATAGCACCACATCTGTGTCAATACTGCCAAAAATGCAGTCTTAATCTGATAGTAAGGAAACATCAGACAAAGCCAAATTGAGGGGCCTCCTTCAAAATAGCTTGATGTGCCTCTTAAAAATAGTCAAGATAATGAAAGAAAAATATAAACTGAGGAACAGTATCAGATTAAGTGAGATTCAAGAGATGTGGCAACTAAATGCAATGTATGATAATGGTCAGAGGTTATTTTCCTAGAAAGAGCATTAGCTGGATAATTGACTAATATGGGGAAATATGAATAGGTTCTGCAGGTTAGATAATAGTATTGCACCAATGTTACTTCCTGGATTTTGATAATTGATTATGGTAGAAAATGTCTTTGATCTTGGGAAACATATACTGGTATATTTAGTGGCAAAAAGCATAATGTCTGCAACTTACTATTTAATGGTCCAGAAAAAAATTCATTCTCTTTCTTTCTCCTCTCTTTCTCTCTCGTGCTCTCTCTCTCTCTCTCTGTCTCTCTCACACACAGAGAATGGTAAAGCAAATGTTATAATATATTAACAATTGGTGATTATGGGTGACGTGTGTATGGAAGCTCTCTGTACTATTCCTGAGCATTTTCTGTAAGCTTGAAATTATCTCAAAATAAAAAGTTAAAGTCGCTTCAAAAAGTACTAATGGGAAATGAGTTATATAAGATAGTTTCCTTCAGTCAGCAAAACCAGATTGACAGACTCAACTTTTCTTAATTGAAACTTCCAAATTTCCCTAGTATATATATATATATATATATTTTGTTTTGGTACATTGTATTTTTCTGATTTCTCTTTCTTTACTAGATAAGAATTCATAGTCAGTCACTACTTCAGTTCCCTCCAACTAAATAATTTCTTTTTCTGTGGACATTTTGCAGTTAATTATGTTAGACTTTTCAGATGGTTAAGTTCATTTTCCATATGAAGACATGAAGGCTGCTTTGGTCATGTTGAAACTTAAAAAAAATTATACGCTTGCAAAAGATTGAATAGCTTTTCCCATTTCATCACCTCTCCAGGCATCCACAGTCTTTGCCATGTGACTTTTGAGTGCTTCCTAGTGGAAATTAAGTGTATTTCCCTGCTTCTTGGCTTTGGTCTTGATCATGTGACTTACCTTTGGTCAGTGGGATGTTAGCAGATGAAATGCAAACAGAAGCTTGAAATGCCTCCATACATCTTGAGGTCAAGGATGTTCTGGGAGCAGCTTCCTGGATTTAGAAGTCCATGTTCTTTTCCGTAAAGAAACTGCTTCTGCAGAGAGGCCTGGATTCTTTTAATTTTTAAATTTTATTGATTTATTTATTTAATTTTACTTTAAGTTCTGGGCTACGTGTGCAGAATGTACAGATTTGTTACATAGGTATACATGTGCCATGGTGGTTTGCTGCACCTATCAACCCATCATCAGGGTTTTAAGCCCTGCATGCTTTAGGTATTTGTCCTAATGGAGAGGCCTGGATTCTAAGATCAAAATTCTTCTGAAAGTATCTCTCCTTGAATATTCCCAAAAGACTCTTAAGAAAGACAATAAGTTCCTAAGATGTAAAATTTAATTTTTGAAGAACCTGTATCTTCTTTTTGCCAAATTTGAATAAACACATTTTCCCTCCTGAAGTTTGAATGTCTCCAATTTAAAAAGGGAAACCTATAACTTCTATGAAAAAGAACCTTTGAATTTTACCCATTTGTTCAACAAACATTCATTGGACATTTTATTCCAAGCTAAGCACTGTGCTAGGATATAATAGTTAACAGACAAGTAAAGTCAGTGATTACTGGGTGATGGGTGCTGTGGAAGAAGTTCATGCACAGGGTAGAAACCACAGACGATTCTACTTCCAGTTAGAGATGGGAGGAGAGAAGGGGAGCTAGAAGGTGCGAGTAAGACTGGAGATGTGGGTACAGACTGATCAGATTTCCTGATAGCAATAAGAGCATATAACATCATAAAACTGGGGATTTCACTGCCCTGAATTACTGCCAAACAGGTACGTTCTGTGGTTCTACCCTTCCTTTTCTCCATTTTGGCTTTGAAGATTATTTACAAGAGAAACTGCTCATGGGAGACTGAAAGTCTAATCTCTCAAGCTAGAGTTTTATGTATGTCTGTTCTGATTTTGTTTTTGGAAAAGAGTGGTAGTTATAGTGAAGACAATTTAAATGGTATTCTGTTTCTTATTCGGATTGGAGGGTGCCACGTTAAGGTAACGAAAGAGCAGAGCTTTGAAAATTGTACTACATTTTAAAGAGACAAAGTATTTTCATTGAGTAGGTGGAAAAATTGCTGACAATGTAGTGATCCGTACTGCCGTTAAAAATACCTGTAACTGGCCGGGCGCGGTGGCTCACGCTTGTAATCCCAGCACTTTGGGAGGCCGAGGCGGGCGGATCACGAGGTCAGGAGATCGAGACCACGGTGAAACCCCGTCTCTACTAAAAATACAAAAAAAAATTAGCCGGGCGTGGTGGCGGGCTCCTGTAGTCCCAGCTACTCGGAGAGGCTGAGGCAGGAGAATGGCGTGAACCCAGGAGGCGGAGCTTGCGGTGAGCCGAGATTGTGCCACTGCACTCCAGCCTGGGCGACAGAGCAAGACTCCGTCTCAAAAAAAAAAAAAAAAAAAAAATACCTGTAACTAAGAGCATAACAACAGCCTGGCTTAGCAACAACAGAGTGGGCCAGGAAAAATACCACAATTCTCTTGCCTGGTCTTTCAAGTGTAGAAGGAATTGGTGAAAGAAGGTGGATGTATGTAAAAAGGAAAATTCTGTTTTTACACATCCAGAAATAATTATGATAGGCAAAAGTAAGGCATTTTAACTTCCATCAGGTTTAAATGTCACATCCCCTTTCTCATTCCACTTTGACCTCCTTGCCATTATACTTGCCCTCAGGCATTTTTGATACCTGTCTAAGGGGAAGTTGACTTGGGGAATCATTTAGTTACAGTTTAGTAGGACATTTGTCAAGATTGAGGATAAATTGCATGTATAGTTAAGTTATTCCTCGTAGACTCAATGTAGGAAAGTCTTCCAGGAATATTCTTACTGCCTATTGCAGTGATGTAGTTTGTGATAGGAAGGTGTAAGGCCAGAGATTAGTATGAACACGGCCTGTAGCACCTGCCTCCGGAAATATGTGAGTAGTAGAGGAGAAAGAAAGACTGAAATGTACAGGGCTACAAACCAGTAGATGGAAAATACTCCCAAATCATCAGTCACAAAAAGTTTTAAGTGGGTAATTTGGTTTTCATCAATGCCTAATCAAATTGGATGTTGTCTCTTACCAGAAATATATTCAATAATACAAAGCTTACAATTATAAACTCACCATGATCTTTTTTCTTTTTTGGTAAAAATTGTGCAAAATGGAATTTCTCAGAATTCCTGTGTTATGCAGGCATGAACTGCAGCAGAACTCCAAACAGCAGGTACCTCAGTGTTTGAAGTAGCATGTTTTATGCATTCCCATTGATTGGATCATGATTTAGCATATGTCATGCATCTTGTACTGACATTGTCTGTTGTTTCCAGATTACATGGCACACAAAATTGCCACCACTAAAATAGCTTGATACTCTCTAAATATTGTCTCAATACACTCATATAGAGGTCCAGCACATTTTGTTAGTGTTATTCCCGGATATTTTTTACTTTAGGTTGCTGTGTATGTTGTCTTTTTTTGCATTATATTTTCCAGCTACTTTTATTGATGTATAGGCAATATGAATTTGTGTGTGTGTGATGATATCTAGATGCTTTACTAAACTCCCATACTAATATATCATTTTTCAGTTCATTTTCTTAGGTTTTGTAAGTATTCATACTATTGCTATTTGTAAATAGCAATAATTTTGCTTCTTCTCTTCCCATTTTCAAGTAATTATGGCATTTATTTCTCTTTTACAAACAGCTCAAACAACTGTTTTTACAAACAGTTGGATGGGGAAGAGGGACAAATGATAAAAGGAGCACAAATGTAGCTAAATGTCTAGTGGTATAATTCTGCCAAGGTGCCCTTGGAGTTTCAGGTGCCCACATGCTGGATCTCTCAAGAGGTGCATTTATGGGATTTTTGAAACTTGTTTGTGGGGATCTGCCCATTTCTCTGATGGAAATCATTCACTTTTAGGCATACCTCTTGTGACCTTCCCTTCAACTCCTGCTTCCAAGTTCAAATCCAGCAGCTTCTTACTTCTGGGATCTGCTCATCTGGGAGGCCATGCTTGACCCAGCTACTTTTCATGGCATCTACTTGGCTCATGGGAAACCTACTATCTTCGCCATGTAAAACTCTAAGAGTGTAGAGTGCCCAAATGCTGCTTTTTTCCTCTTTCCTTGACATAGTTGGCAAATGGAGATTGCTTTCTGCCTTCCACATTCACCAGGCTAGAGACAGATACTAATCTCGAAATTCATAATCCCCCAAACTCTAGAAGACATGCTAATTTCTCCTTAGAACTTTTTCACATGGCCCTGTGGCATCCCTGGGCCCCCAAATTTTGTAGCCATGTAAACATCCATCCGGCTAGTGAAAGTAGGTCGTTCTAGTGAAAGGTGTTGATAGTGCTGGAGCAGCCTTTTAGTAAGGCTGGTCTTGATGTGATTATTTCCTCTTGCAGATTGTAAAGGCACTGATTTTGCCTGTTGTTGGTAGCTTTGTGGCCTCAGGTACAATCTCATGAGTACAGGAATTGACCTATTTAATGTTCCCTTACATACAAATATACACTCATTTTTATTCAATTATTGGCAGCTTGTGAGTCTAAAGATCGAATCTGTTTATAGGCAACTTCTGATAGTATCTAACTTAAAAGTTAGGTTATGCTGGGCATGGTGGCTCACACCTGTAATCCCAGAACTTTGGGAGGATGAGGCAGAAGGATCACTTGAGCCCAGGTGTTGGAGACTAGCCTGGGCAGCATAGAAAGATTCTATCTCTACAAAAAGTAAAAAAAAAAAAAATTATCTGGGCATGGTGGTGCATGCCTGAGGTCCCAGCTACTCAGGAAGCTGAGGTGGGAGGCTAACTTAAGCCCAGAAGTTTCACACAGCTGTGAGCAGTGATTGTGCCACTGCACTACAGCCTGGGCAACAGAGTGAGATCCTATCTCAAAAAACAAACAACTCCCTCCAGCCCCTAAACCAAAGAAACTAACATTATGCTATGGAATTTGATAATTGTAAGTGATGTGTCTGAGGACTTTTGGACTCTTTGAACTTTCGATTGTATTTCTCTTTTTTTATTAAGTGATCCCTTAAGGAGTGTCAGTTCTGAAATGAGAGATTCTATAAATGTGAAAACAAGTAGAAAAAAAAGAAAGTCCCACCAGAGTCTGCTGGCCTGAACAAGCTAAGTGAATTGCTGCCACCTTATAGCCTTGACATAGTTTGATTTAATTGCTTCCTTTAGCAACGTTTTAAATCATTACATGTCTTAGCCTTTGACTAAAAAATTAGTCAGAACCACAAATATTGAAATAACCAATGCTAAATTTTATTTAATACATCTATTTTTCATGTATTTACTTTGTTGTATAAAGATATGGAAAACATTTGACCTACATTTGTAGTTCCCTTCTGAAAGACAGTAGTAGTGTACCATTTGTTGAAACAATGTACGTAATTTTCAGTGTTTAGAATAATAGATGTTTGTCAAAATTAAACTCCTCTTCAAATAATACTATGTTTTACTTAATATGAATTGGTCAAATATTAATATGTGACAGAAATGCGAATGATTCTGAAAGGCTGTTAGCAATGAATCCAAAGAAATGTTAGACAGGATAGTCTTGTGAAGGATAAATATAAATATCTATATTTCGCTTTATAATATTTCCCAAGTCATATTAAGTTTTCATGGGCTCTGTGGGCTTTGCAGCTCCTTGAGGGCTTCAGGCTACAGATTTCATGTATGTATACGTATATATAATGTTTAATACTATTGTTTTTAACTTTTATTTTTAATGTTTGTGGATACATAATAGGTATATATATTTATGAGGCACATGGGATATTTTGATAAGGGCATGCAATGCATAATATGCAGGGTAAACAGGGTATCCATCTCCTCAAACATTTATCCTTTGTGTAACAAACAATTCAATTGCACTCTTTATTTTACAATGTACAATTAAATTTTTTTTTACTATAGTCATCCTGTTGTGCTAGCAAATACTAGGTCTTATTTATTCTTTTTAACTACCTTTTAACTTTTTAACCATTATTTACTATTGTTTTTTAAAGTAGCTCAAAAGTCAATTGTTTCCTCATGAGTATGTTGCCCATGGATAACTCCTGACAGTCAGTGAGACAACAGAGCTCTAAATAAAATAGAAAATAAATAAAGAGCTTATGAATCAGAGCTAATATATGTGGAGGGTTTGATCCTCTAGGCCCCTTATTCAATAAATTCAACAAATGGCATATTTATTAAGTGCCTATAATTATTAGTATTTTTCTCAATTCCTAAGAAAAACATAGATATGATCTTTACTCGCTGCTAGGATGATCATATTTGGTAATTTGGAAGGAAGCCTTTTCAGCTTTACATGTTGATTTTCCAAAATTATCCACTTAATACAGTTTTCACTGGCCTGACTGACATTCCCAGTTCTTCCTGCAAATAGGGAGAATAACCATTCCCTCCTTCAGTAATTCTCCCGTTTCTTGTTTGATATTGCTTCTTTAGCCCTCAACTTTATTGCCTTTCAAATATTCCTAAGTTAACAAATGAAAACAGCAAACTTGGGACTTTAGTTTTAAATCCATTGGCCATGAATTCTAACCACTAGGAGGAGCTCCGTATTCCCAACATTTTTACACACACACACACACACACACACACACACACACACACACACACAGCCATGTCAAAATGTACACAATTGACTATAATTTTTTGTAGGAAGGATAAAAGTATCATAAATAAAATAAAAGGCAGGATGTGCGTTCTCCTCGGAAATTTCTTTGTGCTGTCTTTTCTCCAAGATGCATAAAACTTATGGGTTAAAATAGAGCTTCTAAGTATCTTCCACTTGGCGGATGCCTCCACTTTTGGAAGACTAAGCTAGGTCAGGGTGCGGGGCAGAGAGCAGAGAGAGAGAAACCTTGAGAAGAAACTTAGGCATTCTTCACACGATGCCTTGCGAAGAGGGAAAGGAGCTCATCTTCCCCCAGTGTTGCATCTGTTTGGCCAAAGTCAGATGTGTGGGTGTGGGTGAAATTGGATGGTTCTTTTTTCTGCTTCTAGTATAAGTCTTAAGTTGAAGTGGTAGAATGAATCCTTCAGTCTTCTACATGGTCCAGCCCAGTTCATCACAGTAGAAGGCCGAAAAGCTCTGGTCCAATGCTCTCGCTAGTAACAACATGCATGTATTTTGATTGTCCTTTGAGTCTGACATGTCTCCTCAGCCTACTGCAGTGGGAGACACCTGTTAAGTCCTGAAATATTCCATTCTAGCTGTATCTCCCCTCATGAAGAGACCCAAATAACACTTCCTCTGCATTTGATTGAGCATAAAATTCAATCATGCAGGTGTATATGCATGGATTTTCTATGTTGGCAATTGTCTATGTTGGCAATGTGACATCAGGACTTCAAAAGGATAAAAAGTGCCTCAATAAAAAATACCTGATAAACAAATATAATAACTGTTAAGCCCTTTGGCTTTCTTCTTCATCCAGTTGCAAAGGTAAAAATATGTGCTACAAATAATTCAGACAATTTAGAAACGTTTTAAAAAAGTAAATGACCTTCAAAATTTTAAAATTTCATATTCAGAAATAACTATTGTTCACAATATATCAAATTGTGAATAATAGTTATATTAATGTATGCAATATGCTAATAGGTAATATTAATGTATTTGTTAGTAGAATATATATAAAATACATTAATAACTGATTTACATAAACATTTGAGAAATATATTTTGAACATCTTTTCAGTGCACACGGATCTACATCATTATTTCTAACAACTACAGAGTATTCTGTTATGTGTAATTAATTTCCTATTTTTTTATGCATTTTATTATGAATTTTGCTGCACTAAATTTTGTTGCATATATTTTTATGTTTGCACATCTTTCAAGTATATCTATATGGTCAACTATTAGAAGTAAAATCAGGCCAGGCACGGTGGCTCACGCCAGTAATCCCAGCACTTTGGGAGTCCGAGGCAGGTGGTTCACAAGGTCAGGAGATCGAGACCATCCTGGCTAACACGGTGAAACCCCGTCTCTACTAAAAAGACACAAAAAATTAGCCGGGTGTGGTGGCGGGTGCCTTTAGTCCCAGCTACTCGGGAGGCTGAGGCAGGAGAATGGTGTGAACCCAGGAGGCGGAGCTTGCAGTGAGCTATGTGTCTTAAAGGGGAAAAGTCAGGCCATTCATTGTCCCAGTGAGACTTGGAGATTGGTGTTCTGCCATACAAACTGGTTTTAGGACCTGGGATATTACTCAGGAATAGAAGTCAAGGCACAGTTGTTAATTATGTTTTCTCTTCCGTCTGTATTCAGATTGTGGAAGGACCCAAGACCTGACAATAGACTCTATGCAGCCTTAGCTGGCCTGAACAAAGAAGAGAGCTTTACTTTCCTCCCTGTTTTCTCCAGTTTCACGGGCATTCTAGGAGTTGCATAATAATCGTCTTCTCTTACATTTAACCTCTTTTTTGTTGTTTTTGTTATAGATTCCATGGTTTTTCTTCTCCCAATTTTTCAAAGAAGTAAACATCTCAATATTCCTTGTATTTCAGCCTGTGTTGCTCTTAGAAATACCATAGAATACTTTCTGGAGGCGAGGTATATCTGGATTACATGGAGGAAAAGAGCAAATTGTCATTTAGATATGCAACTGCGAAATAGGCAGTAAAGTATAAGTATTTTGTTCAGGGTTAAAAGGTTGACAGTATGTTATACGATGATTTTCAAAAGTGCACAGTCTGTCCAGAATTCTCTAACTTATTCCTTCTAGTGGGTCTATACAAGATTGTAGGCTCCCTGAAGTTCTTAGCAAGTGAATCACTAGCTATTTTGCAGGCATTATGGAGAGCTCTGGAGTGAAGGGGTGTGGAGTCACCAACGTAAGCCGATTGTAATCAATGTTTTGTAATTAATGCAGGGACATGTTTCTCCATTCTCTTTAGTATTGATGGGGGATCATGTTTAGTACATGGAGAGATGGATGAACCTATTTAGTTGGTTCTCTTGGAGGTATCATAGATATTTCTAATTTTTAGTTATGCCATTGGCTTTACAAAGCTGTATATCCTTGTAGGCTTTACTATGAGGTGATGTGAAACGACAGCAAAATTCATCACCTTGCTAGACAGCATTGCCATTATCTCATGGCAGTAACTAAGCATTACACTTAGTCTTTTAATTTCCCGCATATTTCTTTTATTGTGAATCACCAACTTATATTGGCTCTACTTCCAAAACATACATGGAATCCACCTACTCCTTTCTACCCCACTGCCATCACCTTAGTTCAAAACTCCATCCTGTCTCACCTGGACATCACCACAGCCTCTGTTTTGTCTTCTTAATTTCATAGTAAATCCTTTACAATCCCTTCTGCACCCAGCTGTTGTTGTGAGTGGTCTTTTAAAAACCTAAAGCAGACCACATCATCCTCCTGCTTAAAACCTTCAGTGATGTCTTACTGCTCTTTGAATAAAACTAAACCCTGTACATTGGCTTCTAGGTCCCAGATGATCTGTCTCCAGTATCCCTCTGTAATCTCACTTGATACTTCCTTCTGCCTTTCTCACGGCACCCCAGCCACACTGACCTCTGTGCTGGCCATCTGACCCACCAGGCCCTTTTGTGCCACAAGGCTTATCCCCTCATCCTGCAATGCACTCCCCTAGCTCTTTGTGTGCTAGTGTTATCTCACACTTCACTTTTAGCTCAGTGACGCCTACTCAGAGAAGTTTTCTCTGACCACTCAATGTAAATCGGCCACACCTAGTGACTATCGCATCACCTTATTTCCTTCATAGAACCCTATTTCCTTCATAGCACTTAGGATTTGTATGCATATCTTAAAATTTTATTTAATCGCTTAATTCCTTTCTCCTCTACCAGAGTGTAAACTCATGAGGGCAGGAACTTGTCTATCTTACTTATGCACTGTCCCCTAATGCTTAGTAAAGTGTGTGGCACATAGTAAGTGCTCAATGATTGAATGAATGAATGAGTTCAAATGTGTTTTATTTCATCAGTGAGATTTGCTGAATGAGCAAGTAAAAGCAATAATAAATGATACTTAGCTAGACTTGATGAGGAAGTGATATGGAGGAGTGGAAAGACTTGTAGATAAAGACTCAGGAGATCTTATTTTTAGTCTCCACTCCATCACTAACAAGCGTTATGACCTCTCTGAGCTGTATTTTCTGCATCTGTAAAATAGTTTCTGGGGTGTCCTCAAGCTCTGGTATATATAGCATTCTTCAGGTACCTTGGAACAGACTTACCTGTTGTAAGGTGTTCCTAAGCTTTTGCAAAGTAGATACCGTTAGAATTTTATGGCAGCCAGTTAATGATCTTTTGAATCGGGTGTTCTTTACAAGAATTGAGAAGCGCAATACCAAGGCTGTGACTGAGGATTTCCAAATATTATTTATAACTTCAATCCTTTAGTGATTGATAGTGAGAAGGGGATATCTGCCTGTACTGTGAAAGGATCCCGAGGAATGAGAGTTATACATACTAAATGGAAATAGAGAGATTGCCTAGAAGTTTGCCAGTCTTTTTGGTTAGCCTCCTAAATGCACACCTAGGGAGTTTTGAACAAATTTCTTAAAACAAAACTCTTTGAAATAATTCAGAAGCCTTTTTTATATGTGTACTGTGGAATTTGGATGCAAAAAAGATACACTCTCTTCTAGCATTCTTCAAAGAGTCACATCCTATTATCTCTAAAGGGTATATTAGAGTAAGATTTTAGAAATTCTTAGAGATCCTTGCATTGCCAATTTCAAAACTTAATGAATTTCTTGAAGATAAATCAAATTGATAGTAAATAATTCCATACACTCTTGTAGTATTACCAATCTAGACATTTTATGATGATTGGGAAGGGATTCTTGCATTATGTATAAACCATGTCCCAAATATTTAGTTGCCCATTCATTGTTGATCATCCCCTACCCTATATCTATTAATGTTTCCCCAAGCTACATTATTAAATAACTAAAATTAGCTTTAATGCTTATTATAATGTTAATTAGAGGCATCCTAAAGTCTCAAAGCAGACTGCAGTCTCCAGATTAGGTCTTAACAAAATCAGTGGCAATTCTGCTGCTTCCACTTAATGGAAGAAGAAATTGAGGCAAAGAGAAGGTATATGACTTCGTCCATGTCGCCAAAGAATGTAATAATAGAGTGGGAACAAGAAGTTAGGGCAGCCAGAGCTTAACTCTGGTTAGAGCCATCAGCCTGAGTGACTGAGTCACTCCTACTAGACTTCAGATATTTTACACTCATGCAGTAAGGAATTAATTCTTTGGCATCGTAGATTTGTGGTCTTTTGTTCAGTAAGAGAGAAAAACAAACATGGGAACAAATTCTTGCAGAGATTTATTGGAATAATTATAATAATTTTAAAAACAGCACGGAGAAGGATAGACAGAGAAGAGAGCTGTGAGGGGCAGGAAATGGAGTAAGCAATGGTATCCTGCTTCAAGCAGTCATGATTAATCTTGGAGAAATGGAGGTCCAGAAAGGATGGTTAATAAAAGAAGTAGAGGAAGGTGAAGTAGGGCCTGAGGGGGGGCATGAGGTCTTCTTACAGAGTATGTTTGGAATTTCTGGGTGATAGTGAAAGAAGTTCTCTTCTTGCATGCACCCCTCAAATGCATATACACCCTTCTGAACCATCTGGTGGCCACTTTACCTGTTATGTACTTATTCCAGTGTGGTTTTGCTTCCTCAACTGGCTGATGCATACCCACCTAGTTCTAGGCTTGTTCTGACGTAGATGTCAAATTCATGTTGAACTACAGGCAAGATAAAAGTCTCTAAGAAGGACCAAAGCTAAAATAACATTTATTGGGTCCTTTGGAGGTAAGACAGCCACTTTAATAACGGTCTATTTAAGAAAAAACTGCTTTGCACCAATTAGAATGTCTGTTATTATAAAAAGAGATCTAAAAGAAAATAACAAGTGTTGGTGAGGATGTGGAGAAATTGGAATCCTTGTGCACTGCTGGTGGGAGTGTAAAATGGTGCAGCTACTGTGGAAAAAGTTATAGTGGTTCCTTAAAAAATTAAACATGGAAATTGCCATATGATCCAGCAATTCCGCTTCTGGGTGTATACTCAAAAGAATCGGAAGCAGGAATTTGAATGGATATTTGTATTTACCCAACTTCATGTCAGCATTACTCACAGTAGCCAAAAGGAGAAAGCAACCCAATTGTCCACTAACAGATACATGAATAAACAAAATGTAGTATACAGTGGAACATTATTAAGCCTTAAAAAGAAAGTAAATTCGGACAGCTGCAACAATATGGATGAAACTTGAAAACATTAAATAAAATAAGCCAGTCACAAGAGGATAAATACTTTATGATTCTACTTACATGAGTTACTTAGAGGAGTGAAATTCAGAGGCAGAAAATAGAAGATGGGTACCTGGGGTTAGGGGGTGGGGTATGGAGAGTTGTTGTTTAATGGGTACAGAGTTTCAGTTTGGGAAGACAAAAAGTTTTGGAGGTGGATGGTGGTGATGGTTACACAACAATGTGAATACTTGACACCATTGCATTGTACACTTAAAAAGAGCTACAATGGTAATTTACATGTATTTTATCACATTAAAAATTTAAAAAACAGAAAAAACTAAAAGGAGCTTGTAAAGAGGGGCTATTTATCTCTCTCTCCCTTTTAGGCTCTACATCTGATTACCTTCATAGTGGCAAGGACTAGTTTACTTACTAGCAGGGTAATGATAAGGTACCGTGAGAGATATTTTGAGAATGGGCGTTATTTAATTTTGTGTCTGCATAGTGATCTTGCTCCAGGCATTCAATTGTCATTTATATTATGGCAACAATGGCCTCATAGTGCACTCAGAATTCATCACAATACTCAAGCCCAGCATGATATTCATCACCGTTGCTCTGACAAAATCTACCTTTACAATATTATTAGAGAAAGTAGTGATTTTTATATGTTATTTCTTTTTTCTTTTTTTCCCTCTTCCATCTGCCAACAAAAGAGTTGTCAAAAGTAATGTTTATAATAATTTAATGGATTATTTGCTTATTAGATATTAATTATTCTGCTGTGCCTAGGGTCCATGTTGGTGCTTTGCTGCTAGAACAGTGATTCTGATCTCAATTAGATTATGTCTCTCTCCTTTACCTCCCCATAAATCATTCCGGCAAACTGAAATTAACAGCTACTGGAGCGCATTAATAATCTGCCTCACACATTGGAAAATGCATTAGCCGGAACCCTCCCATCACTCTGTTAAGCACATCATTTTGTTTATGAAATATAAACATTTCATGGAAGAGCTCTCCCACATTTCTCTGGGCCTGTGACAGCTAAAATGATTGCACACAATTGCCAGTCAGTCATGCGCCCAAATAAAGTTTGTTTAAAGTCATGGTTCTGTGATTGCCCCATTTTCTCAGGCATTTAAAAACCTACATTTAAAATAAAAAAAAAATTCCCTGTGGTCATGAAAATAATAATAATATCTTTAATATGATACTTCACATATGTACAGTCCTTTGCATAGTTTACAAGTACTTTCCCTTTGGTTATGCTTGTGACATAGCGGGATGTTACTATTATTCACATTTTGTTACCCCCCCATAGGGAAACTAAGGCTGAGAGGTGATTTGATCAAGGTCATACAGCAAGTGGTGGAAGGAAGACTAGAGTCCAGGATTTGCCTGTAAGTCGTATGTTCTCTTCAATGCTCTACATTTTCTACTATAAACCACACTTTTGGTATATGTATGCACATTCCTTTTCTGTATGTTAAATGCATAAGACAGTCAAGTGTCCTTCCTAGAGAGATAACTGCTCTGCCTTTATTCTTACAGATCAGAGAGCAAAACGAAGAAAAGTCAGAGGTAAATGGATCATTTTCATTATTTTAATTCATTGTGCCTACTCGTTATGTCAATTGTATTGTGCTGCACAATTTAGTGATGGCGTACACAGGCCAAGTAAAATGGAGATTTGACACATTATCAACAGCATTTTTTATTCCTGGATAGATAGCCTTTCTGCGTGATGCAAGCACTCAAACACTCCTTCTTCCTCAACAGCAAATATCTTTGTCTTAATTTACTTTGGTGGCAGAAAAAGTCAGATGGCAGCAAAGCTGATCTGTGTTTTTTGTTGTAATGCCTAAGCAGTCTTTACCCTGAAGTTAAACTGATTACTACTCTACTAGTATCTAAGATCATCAGAAATATTGACTGTAGCATGTTTTGACTGATGTAATTGTGGCAGGTAAACAACAGCCTCAGCTATCTAAGGGAAGAAACAAAAATATAGATTTGTTGGAATTTGTGAAAGATTTTTTGACAGCCTAAACTTTAGAAATATTTGCATGTAAAGCCTCCTTGTTATTATTTCTTATTGTTTCTATCCTCCTGATTGGTCTTGAAAGTGTCACTTTCTAACTGTGTGGTTAACCTTTCCAAGTTTTAGTTTATTTATCTAAAAAGTAAGAATAGATGCACATACTCTGCCTATTTCAGACTTATTATGAAGATTAAATGGGGAAATGTATGTGAAAATTCATTGAAACCAGAAAATTATTCAGAATTATATATCAATTTTATCAATTATGTTGTGGTCAAGCAGTTGCTTGAAAAGATTCTTGAGAGGTGTACTTTTTTTTTCTAAGGAGTTCAGAGAGCTGAAAACAACATGAGGCGTCTTGACTGATTTTTGACTGATGACTACAGGCACTTTTTTCCCTGTGTCCCCACCCTCCCAAAGACTTACTCAGTTTTTTGTTGAGACAAGAACTGAAATGTCTTTTATTTGGCTTTTACTTTTATAGTTTTATGAGTATATTTTACTAGCTAGCAATCCATATGATTAAGGCTGAATACTAATTTTAAAACGTCAAAATTTGTTCATTTTAGACCATAAGAACTTTGAGAACACAGCTGGTATCTTTGTGATCACAGTTCCTAGCTCAGTGTTTGTTCTGCAGAAGGCATGTAATGAATATTTGTTGCATGAATCAAAAACTGTCATACGTTTCAATCATGCTTCCATTGCACCAAACGTTTTTCTATCCTCTTTATTTATGATGATTTCAGCTTAGGCTTCAGGGTCATAAGAAAAAAAAAAAGAGAGAGAGAAACCTCAGTCTCATCAGTCTATATTCAAACCAAAACTCATATGTCAGCCTCACTCACAAGTTTCGTCTGGTAACGTCTTCGTTTGTTTCGAATAAGTTTGCTCCCAAAAGAATGTGGATTTGTTATAATGATGATATTCAAGTGGCTGTGCAAAAGCTTTATGATCACACCTTGTATATACATCTTGTAAGTATGTCTTTTTATAAGTGTATTACATAAGAATTTTCATCAAGGGAAAGAAATACTATGCAGCTAAGAGTCACAATGAATTGAACTTTATTTTTTTCAATGAACCTATTTAGACTTGATTGAAATCTGTGTGTGTGGAAATACATTTTGGAGCATGTGGAATATTATTGCATCTTTGTCTGAAACTATAATGGTACATTATGTGAATGCTAATTAAGCATTATCCTGTTGTTAATTTTTTTCTCTGGACCCTGTAAAGAATCACCATAATGTTTTCTAGAAGTCTTCTGTGGCAAGGGATTTAAGGTCTTCCAGCCAATATTAATTTGGAAGTAAATAATTACTTTTAGAATGATGCATGAAATTAAGTAGTTTTTGCACAATCTATGCTACTCTTCAAGCAATCTTTAAAGAGTGCAATATAATAAAGCAATAATTGAATTGGTAATATATTTGTCATTCCTGTTAAAAGCCATTTCCTCAGTCCAGCAATAGGAGAGGATCATTTGGCAAGTGGGCATTAAGTATGCGTGATACATACCATATTGCACAGTACTGCCGAGTAGCTTTTGGGGAAGCAGCTTCTATGCATGTGTAATAACCAATCTTTAAATGTCAAAGTCGCAGCCATTTTAAGAAAGAAATCTATATTTTGGACTAAGTGTCTTTTCAGATAACCAAGCTATTTGAAAGCTTTACTAGGGGTTAAAAAAATAGAGGGAAAAAACCAGATCCCTATAAACTTTGATTTATTTATTTTTGCATTTCCATAACTTGATAATGACCAAACCAAACTTCCCAGAAAACTGAAAGCAAAATTGTGCTCTGAGCTGAGACCTGGTGATTCTTGCCTCACTCTGAAGGAAATCTTCAGTTTAGTTATAAATCCCTGAAAATCAGGTTTTTTAATGGAAATGCTGAGAGGCTGTCTGCCATTTTAACAGCTAGAGCTAAGACTGCTTTGAAAGGGTATATATGCATATGATATGCATATATCAGGAGATTATACCTATCTTAAGGGTGATAAAACATGATAGCACTCATAAAAATTAGTTTCATATATTGTACATTGAATAAACTTTACTTGTTCCTCTTTGGTTTTCTCTTTAGATCCACTTACCACCAGAGATGAAACAAATACTATGCTCTTTTTTTGCACCCAGGAATAAAACTCAATGCAGCCCAGTGCCAGCTCTCCTGGCTCATTTTGTTTCATGAAGCACTTCATTAGATATCCAGCAAAATCTGCATGGACTAGGACCCAGCAGTTTTTACCTTTGTTTTATTAAACAATAATTGCTTGGCATTTTATGAATGAAATCTTGCATAGTTTTTATTAGTGTACATTCAGGGCAAACCCATATACAATACGGCTCATATGTGTGGCAGATTTATGCGCACCACATTTAAAGAGGAGGGCAGTCCAGTGACAGAGGCTATTGACTCTGTGTGGCCAGGAAACTTCACATGGGAAGAGTATTTGACTTTCAAATGGATCACCTCTCATTGCCCCACAACATGACTACTGTTTCTTTCTGTTTTCAAATTTTATTTAATATTATAGAAAAAGATTCACTGTATTTTGGAATAAAAAAGAATTAATAATCTAGTGAAGAAATGGTTTTCTTCTATAAAGATGGGCAATGAAAAAAAGAAAAACCTTATTGATTCTTATTTCTAGTGCATCTCTTGTCCTTTTCAGGAGAGGCAATAAATCTTTGCTCCCCAAATGAACAGCAAAGGGGAAAAGAATAATGTTAGGAGTGCCTACAACTTGTCAAATCAAATGTTAGTGAATCATGTCTTTGGAGGAAATGGTTTGCTGGAGAAGAGTTTCTCTCTCTCTCTCTCTCTTTCTATCATTCTTGCTGCAAGAGGCTACAGGATGACAATCATCATTGTCATGTTGCTCGTGAACACTGTATTTCACCCCCTCGTTGTTCTCCAACATAGAGACAGACAATGCTTGGGGATTACTGACAAGTGAGTTCTTGGAGGAGTTAGGGATAGACACAGTGAATATGCCTGCCCTGTGATATTGGCTGTGTACCACATGTCTTCAAAATCTACTTGCAGCTAGAATCTTGTGCTTTCTGAGAAGAAAACAAAGCCATAATGGTAATTGATATTTTTACCCCTTCATTACTTCATGAGCATTATCTTCATTAACTCACTAACAGAACCCATTACTTTGAATGATCAAGGTATAGGGGCTTATATGCTCTGAAATTCAATTTTTCCATTTCCTTGCAATGCAGACAGCCTATTTTATTTTTTCATAAAGAAAAGGATGCCCGAAAGTGAATGATGGATGAATCTTAAATGGTTGGTGTCCAGTTTGAAAAAACACCTGGAGGTTGGGCTGCTTCGCTGCATTTATACAGATCTTTATTATTACTTAACATTCATACAGCATTTGGTATTTGCAAAGGGTTTCGCACTCATTTTTATAAGCTATTCTTCATACCAATCCTGAGAGGCAGGTTCATTTTCCTCAATATGTGGTTGAGAAGAGTTGGCAGAGGGATATTTCACATCTTGCCTTGAGGCCCCTGCAATTCTAAACACTGCAGCTGGGATTAGAGTACTCTAAGCCATGTATTACTAGGGTGTATTGGCGAGTGTTTATTTTCATAGCTGAATTTACTTATAAAGAACATTTTAATTTTGCTAAGGCACAGTTGCTATGAAATGCTGATAAAGTGAATATTATGCTATGACAGAGAAAGGTATCATTTATCTGGAATATTTAATGATCTCAGATATTTAATACTATACAGGGTGTTTTCGAGAAAGAATACTGGGAGACGGTCTAACAAATAGGTTTTAAAGGATATCACACTTCTCTGTCTCCCTTTTTTTCACCTCCCTTCTTTCTTTCCCTGCTTCTTACTCGCCCATCCCTTACCTTGTGGTCTGAGTCAAATTATTAATTCCTCATTTGTGAAATGTTGCTGTGATGTCCTCCTGGAGATGGCACTTGTAAAATGCCTGGTAGATTTGTTGGTACACAGTAAATCAGCATATCTAGATAAATTTGTGATATTATATGTGTTATGATCAATGTTGTTGTTGTTGTTTGTTGACATCTCTGGTCCAAAATGGACTTTAAGCAACTCTATGTACCCAAGATTTACACAGAATAAAGGGGAGGACTAGATATTCATTCTGATGGCTTAGGTATATTAGACTGGTTTATCAGCCTTTCTTCTCTGGAAGCGATGCCTTAGTAAAATTAAAATGTTCTTTGTAAGTAAATTCAGCTATGAAAATAAGCACTTGCCAACATGCCTTAATTATACATGGCTTAGAGTACTTTATTCCCAGCTGCGGGCATATATATCTTGATGGTTTTGATATATTCTATTTCAATTATCTGGATGACTTAGGCAAAATCACCATTAGAAGTTTACCTTAATTAATTTATTTTGGGGGTGGAACTGATTTGCTAGAGAGAGAAAAGCTGAATTGCCTTTGGTGTTACGGAGTAATGAACAAAGTCTGGATGTGAGGCAAGTATCCTATATGTGTGGCTTTTCACACGTCCAGTGCTTTTTTGTCTATACATTCAGCATAAATTTTATCAAGTGGCCATTGATCAGTACTTACTATTCCTTCTCCCAATCCTCACTGTAACAGGAAGCAGTTGAGAAATGACCTACAATTTATGATGCTTTATCAATGTTTTTACTCACTATGGGGAAAAGTGTGGGGAACATATTTCATGATGAAGTGGGTTTCTAGTTAACAGGACAAAATGAAAGCAAAGCCATAGATCAGTGTAATATGTCAAATATGGAAAGGATTCAATTTATTGTAAATAATGCCCAAGTTGCAAAAGCAATACAGCAACAGAAATCAGTGTATTCTATATGTGAAAAAAGGGAAAATTACAAGTAAAAGGTAATAGGCTCCATTTATCCCTTGACAGAAATTCATATTGTTTGTGCCTATCCCCTCTGGTTGATCAAGGACTCTATCTATCTTTGGGATTTTAGAAGTGGGGGCAAACATATTAGACTTCCCATGGCAAAGGTGTAATAACCGGCAGCTTTAAATTCAAAACATTTTGCTGCTGATATATGAAGGTACATCAGGCGATATTCTACCACTTAAGAAGTGTTTCTCAAAGTGGTTTCAAGTCTGTGCACCGGAGCCATCCAAGGTGCTTATTTAAAAAACAAAAAAAACGTTCCCTGATTCACCAGTAGAATTATGAAATCCAAATCTATGAGGTTTGGGAACTGAAAATCTTCATTGTAAACATCCTAGGTAATTCTGATTAAAAAGAAAAAAAACAAGCAAACAAACAAAACCCCAGGACACTCAGTTAAATCTGAATTTCAAATAAACAACATTTTAAAAGTATAAATATTTCCTATTTAATATTTGAAAATACTTATACTAAAAAACCATTTGTTGTTTACCTAAAATTCAAATTGAACTGAGCATTCTGTCTTTTATCTGACGGTCTATTTTATACACATTGAAGTTTAAGAAACACTGACTTAAGGGATATAGTCAAGCACTCTGAACCAGTGCAAAGCTCTGGCCCTAGCTAAAACTTTTTAGGAGATGAGAGGCGGCAGTATTTTTGCTGCTCTGACTCTGGATGACTGAGAAGAGCTTTGTAAATTACTAAGATTGCAAACATGGGCAAAAAATCCATCCTGTTTTACAAGGTAAGTGTTTTCCCACAGGAAAAACAACTTCAGGAAATCTGAGTGTTATCTGCACACACACCATTATCATTTTAAAGCTTGTTCTTTTAGAGGGATGATGAAGGAAGGGGTCAAACAGGCATGTTCTAGATGAACCTTTTCATTCATTTTTTGGAATCTATAATGAATTTCTAAATATTGGGCCACACAATTTGCTACCTCTTTGTTCAGTTCTATACACTTTAGGAAAGCAAAGATAATTACTTGGTAAATTTAGGCTATCCCTTTGAAAGGAAAGCTTTTTGGAGTTCTTTGCACAAGTTCTAGTGTCTTTTAGAGGAGAATCAGGTTAAATCGTTTTTATAGTATAACAATGCAAAGACTCTTTCAGGCCAAAAGACATGCAGAATTATGAGAAAGTGATACCCTGAGATATCTATGGCCATGGGATGTGCTTTCTTTCCAAGGGGCTGCTGAAGTGTGCCTCTGTAGGAGTGAGAGCATCTTTTCACCATACATGCTATATGTATGTGCTTGAAAACACACTGCATTAACATATTGGAGGGTCTGGTAAAGTCTGATCCATTGTGAGCCCAAGAGCATTGATAGAAAGAACACTCTTTCTTTCAACTTCATTTTACTATAGTTTCTTTCCAGCTGAAGTTAAGGGCTTTCATTGATTTTGACTGGCTGGGAGCATATTTCTAACTTACATCTCCTGAGTTTATAATTCACTGCAAAGCAGCAGATAAAGTGGAAGCAAACAGAACCTGCTGGAGAAACCCTCAGCATTAATAATATACTGTTTACCTTAATGAAAGCATTATCAGAGGGAGGAGGACCAGACTCTTGTTATTGTTAAACAGGAGTGGTCTGAAACCTAAAGGAATATTTGCTGCTGCATGTTCTGTCTGAAGCTTTCCTAAATAATTTCAATTCTATTGACTTTTTTGGCCTTTTAACAAAGCCATCAACTTTCTAGACAGCTTTGCCTCCATTTCTAGAAATCCATAGCCTGTGGAAAGAGCGAGTGGTTCAAGATATTTTATAAACCTTACTTCATTAATCCTTATCATACCCTTGAGAGTTAAAATGTCTGTAAGTCCTAATGGCCCCCAGTGTTCATATATAAAGAATGAGGTACAGAGAAGTTATAAACTACTTCAAAGCAGAGAGTTTTCTGAGAAACTAACACTCTATATGTTATCTGTGATTATTGATTATAAGCATTGGGTGACTCTAGTACTAGGTGACCTATGAACAAAATAAGACTGCTCTTTCAATGAGAGAATGTACTATGAGATTTCTTTAAAATCCATATCCCTGTCATGTTAGGCTGATGCACAAAAACCAAGGTCCTCTCTCAATATTGCCTAAATACTTTGAGTTTTTTAGACATAGGCAATACACCAATATAAGATGTTTATGCAGGAACTTCAGTGCAACGAATGCTTGTAGGCACCAATCTGCTGTCTGAATCTTTCTTGGTCTCATCCAAGGGGTTTTAGTACCTGAATGATCAATCAGTATACAATCTTTTTTATTAGATGGATCCACTGGTAGCATGGCAAATGTTGTGCGGGTTGGAACAGATATCATTCCTGTATAATACTTTTGCCAAATCTCAGACCTTGGGTCCAAACCCAGCCTTCTACCCCTTCATCTAGGATTTTTAATTAATTATTTATTTTTACCTCTTGATTTAAAGGTTGTAAATAAAATAGATTGGATGTTGGTACTGGCGAAAGGACTGGAAACAGAGAGGGATGTCTGAACATACTTGAATGAAGTGGGGCATGGAGACCTATATTCCTGGAGGTTTTTGCAGTGCACTTGTCTCACAGCCAGGGATAGTTTAAGTGGAGATATATGTGTTGGCAACAGAGGACTTTTACTACTTACTGGTAAAATAAGAAGGGTTAATAGTTGAGTTGCAGAGAAGGTCACTAACTATAAGCTGAGTCTTCTGAACTCTGGTATGTTTATTGTCTAAGGAAGAGACCTGTGTCTATTAGACACCTTTCAGGGGAAAGTGACAGGCTGGATTAGATGGGTTTGAGAGAGAGAGGTCTAGATACAGAGAAATGGAGAAGGCAGGTTGTGTGCAGCTCCAGCTAGATTTATTTTAGCTCTTATAAATAAAAACATGAGTAGAGCCTCTCCACAGAATTATTTACAGAAGTATTTTAAGCTATGGGCCCTTTCCAGGCTAAGCACTGAATGCTAAAGTTTATGATGTAGAATGACTTTGGCTACTGTGGCCCCAATTTGGACAAATCTGTCATTAACACCGGCATGGCAGTTATTTTACTGGGGATGACAGATTGTGAGGTAGGGAGAGTAATTCAGACTATTACCCAGGTGAAAGCATGAAAGCTCAGTGATATATGAAGACCACTTAAATTCATTGTATCTTGTACATCACATCTTTGATAGATCATAGCTGTGGCATTAAAATGGAAATGGTTTCTCTGAGGCCTGACAGGGGCTGGGGTGACCTGTGACCCCCCTATGAGGAATGTGACTGACCGAATTATCAGTTAAGAGAAAAATCTACAGGGAATAGACTCACAGTGATGGCGAATCCACCATGCATATATATCTATATTTTTTAAGCCTTTGGTTTGATTGAAAGCTTCGGTACTCAAACCCTGTTTCCACCTCCTCGCCTGTGCCATCCTCCAACACTCCCTCCCCAGCCCATCCTAACTTCCTCAGCTCAGATTTCATATCGGCAAGGGCCCCTCATATTGATTGAAAAATTGTTATTAGAGATAGTAGGCCTCCTGCACACTGCCTACTGATTTAATTTGGAAAACATTTAATTTTATGAAGCGGTAAATGATGGTGCCATGCTCCCCTGTGTTAGGGAGCAGCTGGTTCTTTACCTACTCACCCGCTCAAGTCCCAGGTGTCCTCCTGGCAACCATGTGCTCCCTTCCCCTTTGCTTAACAAGTTATTTCAATTTCTAAACGAAGGCTGAACAAGAGAAAGACAACATGCAAATTGAGATCCCAGCCGCCATTCACACGTGAAAAAGTTCCCCTGGAATTCCCTCAACTCAGCCCCCCACCCCCCTGCATCTGTCATGAAAAAAACAGAGCCCTTGTTCTCCTCAGATTGTTTTCACCAATGACCTGACACCACCATCTATAATTAATTACATCATTTACATTAGACTATTGACTAAACAAATACATAAATCATAGGCAGAGTCAATAGGTGCAGACATATTTAATCATGTTCTAAATAATGATTACTGCTCCCATAATGCAATAATTATTTTCAGCAGCTGACTTGAATTAATCTTCTGTCAGTGTGCCATCTGAAAAAAAAAGAGACGAAGATGAAGAAGGCAGCACCGATGATGGAGGAGCTGTTCTTTTTCTCTCTTAGTTTCCCTTCCTTTCATTCTTCCCTGCAAGCTCCCTCGGTTCCCCCTTTCTCCTCTCATGACCCCTTCTCTACTTCTCATTGTCTTTTCCTCCACTTTTCATGTTCTTCTTTGTCTTGCTCCTGTATTCCTGCCTGTTTCATACTTGTTCTTTTTTGCCACCTGTCTCTGTTTCTTTCTCTATCTCTCAACGTGTAACTTCCCATTCTTCTTCCAAGCTAGACGGTGCTCCGGTGCTCTGGGGATGCAGCTAGGCTCTCTTTGCAGTCCCCAGCCTGTGCCCCAAGCCTCCACCGCACCCCCATCCTGCCCTCACCTCATTTCTAAATCTCTATGGACAGTTTAAATGTTAAAGATTCAAAGAAGCAGATTTCTTAATAACTTGCCCAGATTAGATTTTCTTTCTCGTCTGTTTGATGAGATTTTTCTTTTTCTTTTTTTTTTTTTTTTTTTTTTGAGACGGAGTCTCGCTCTTTCACCCAGGCTGGAGTGCAGTGGCGCGTTCTCGGCTCACTGCAGGCTCCACCCCCCGGGGTTCACGCCATTCTCCTGCCTCAGCCTCCCAAGTAGCTGGGACTACAGGCGCCTGCCACCTCGCCCGGCTAATTTTTTGTATTTTTAGTAGAGACGGGGTTTCACCGTGTTAGCCAGGATGGTCTCGATCTCCTGACCTCGTGATCCGCCCGCCTCGGCCTCCCAAAGTGCTGGGATTACAGGCGTGAGCCACCGCGCCTGGCCGATTTTTCTAAATCATTTTCCATTTTGGAATGGCAAATTGATTAAAGAGGTGGAGTAGTTAGAACATGGGGGTATTCTACAAATGTAATACTCATAATTTTTAGACTAATTTAGTTTTTGTCATCAGAGAGAAGAGAATGAATCAGTGTTTATAGGTGTACATTTTTTTTTCCTAACTTAGAAATGGAATCTTCTCTTTGAAATGTTTTGTTTGTGACTAAGCATACCATAGTTGGGTGCTTTGCAAATAATAGAATGTCTCCTATTCTCCTTCACATCTGGCTATCAATAGGTAAGGCCAATTACTAAGAAGTTACAGCTTGAAGGAAAGACATCATGCTATAATTTCTTTAAATACCATTTATTTGCAGTATTAATTTTAAGAGACTTTTTAAAAATTTTATTATTATACTTTAGGTTTTAGGGTACATGTGCACAATGTGCAGGTTTGTTACATATGTATCCATGTGCCATGTTGGTTTGCTGCACCCATTAACTCGTCATTTAGCATTAGGTATATCTCCTAATGTTGTCCCTCCCCCCTCCCCCCACCCCACAACAGTCCGGGGAGTGTGGTGTTCCCGTTCCTGTGTCCATGAGTTCTCATTGTTCAAGAGACATTGTTAAAGGTAAATACAGAATAAAATTTTATTCGCCATCTTGTCCTTAGCACCATCCTTTGGCTTTTTGGTAAGTTTATTGTTACAACAAGAAGAAAATTCATTTTGGGTCAAATAATACAAAAGGCTTGGAAATGCTTGCTCCCTGTAGCTACTTTTAATGTTCTTTCTGGAAAGCTTTTCTGCAATGACCTTTTTAATTAATGCTTGTCCTCAGGGATTTGAGGCAAAAATATTACTGGATCACATACCCGTGAAATGGGGATACATTTTTTAACCTCTTTTCTCTATTCTCTTGCAAAAGGGTAAGCCATTTATGATCCTGTGAACACTCACCCTACGACAGCTCATGTGATGTGCCCGGTTGACCAGCCCCTTTTATCCTTTAAGCAATGACATACTTTCTGTTTGTTTATACACACTTGCTAATTCAAGTGCCATGTAACAGGACTGCGATTGGAATTTGTCCTGATTAGCAGTATAAGAGAAGACTGCCTTGGCAAGGAATATTTAGAATCACAGGTAGTAGAATATTCATTCATTCAAAAACATTTACCAAGTGCTTATCTATGTCAGGTACTGTGCCAGGTACTGGTTATCCAGGATAATCATCAATTCATAGTTATTATTAAAGCTTCCTTTCTAAATTCCTGGCTAAATTGCATACAGGTGGCTTTAAACAAACAGAATTATTTTTAGAATAGTACACGACACAATTGTAGTTACTGAATATGCCAGTTGGCATAAACTTTTTTGGTGTCAAAATGAGCCAGGTATGTTCCAAACAGTTCAACAAGAGTGTGAGACTAATGTGAAACTCAGTGAAAAATATCTGCAGAGGATAATTATGGGGCTAGACTTTTCCCTATTTACCTGTTGTTCTCCAGTGAAAAAGTCAAAAAGAGTCAAAAGTTGGGTAAGAGGGAGATAGTTAAACAAGAGTCCTATTACAGAGAAAGAGGGAGGGAGTGTTTATAGTAAGAATAAGTCTCACAGTCTGCAGACCAAAAACACAGTGCATTGTGAAAATCTTGCCTTGAACAGATTCAGACCCCCAAATGCAAATACTATTTTGTAATTTCTCCAAGGAACAAGGTAAATGACATATATAACTTACATGAATTACTTGTAATCTTAAGATGTCTTTTATACTGTTTATTAAAAACAGCAAATATTTTAGTAAGAAAAGTAACACTTGCAAAGCAAGATGTGGTTTTATGTGAAAAAATGGAAAAAATCTACTTCAGAGGGATGTTGTGATGTTTAAATGGCAACATATTTCTAAATATGCATTGTACTTGGCAATAGGCCTTGTCCATTCTAAGTTGTCATCAAATTAACTCTGATACTGTTATTACAGAATGATCAAGTGTAGGGTCTTAGGGCAATTGTAATTGAAGGATAGATAGGTTCTATAGTTTTGAGCAGAATAAACCTTTGTATGGTTCCGATCCACCCTCAAGATATTTTTTCAAACCTATAAATCTGCTGTTAGTGACTGGGTCTTTGGTTAGCTAACAAACTCATTCATTCAGAAAGCTATGCATATTCTATGTGTTGAGGAACCTCACATTCCAGGAACGGAGATGAATGCACGGTTTTCATAAAATTATGAAGTGTAATATAATATTCAATAATCCTTTGTTTCTGAAATGAATGGTATTTACTGTCTACAGTGGTACTGTATAGTGCTCGGATTGAGTACACTATTAAACTAGATTTACTTATTTATTTAAATTTAAAAAATAGATTTAGGAGGTAAAGTACAGTTTTGTTACATGGATATATTGTGTAGTGGTTAAGTCTGGGCTTTTAGTGTACCTACCTCCCAAATAGAATACACTGCACTCATTAAGTAATTTTTCATCCCGCCTACACTGAGGAGTCTCCAATGTCCATTATTCCACACGTTATGTCTCTGTGTACACATTATTCAGCTCCTACTTATAAGTAAGAGCATGCGCTGTTTGACTTTCTGTTTCTGAGTTATTTTATTTAGGATAATGGCCTCTAGTTCCATCCACGTTGCTGCAAAAGCCATCAATTCTTTGCCTAGTCCAATGTCCTGAAGAGTTTTTCCTAGTTTTCTTCTGGGATTTTAATAGTTTCAGATCTTATATTTAAATCTTTAATTCACCTTGAGCTAATTTTTGTATATGTTAAGAAATATGAATCCAGTTTCACTCTTTTGCATGTGGCTCTCCCATTATCTCAGCACCATTTATTGAATAGTGTCCTTTCCCCAGTATATGTCTTTGTTGACTTTGTTGAAGATGAGTTGGTTGTATTTGGCTTTATTTTGGGGTTCTCTATTCTCTTCCATTACTCTATGTTTTTCATAATTTTAAAAATTTTAATAGGTTTTTGTGGAACAGGTGGTATTTAGTTAGATGAATAAGTTCTTTAGTGGCGATTTCTGAGATTTTGGTGCACCCATCACCAAGCAGCGTACGCTGTACCCAATCTATAGTGTTTTATCCCTCACCCCCTCCCACCCTTTCCCCCGAGTCCCCAGATTCCCTTGTATCATTATGTGTCTAGTTTTATACCAATGTTATGTTGTTTTGGGTACTATAGATTTGAATTATAATTTGAAGTTAGATAACACTGATGGCTCTAACTTTGTTCTTTTTGCTTAGGATTGCTTTGGCTATTTGGGTTCTTTTTTGGTTCCATATAAATTTTAGGATTACTTTCTCTAGTTTGGTGAAGAATGACATTGGTAATTTAATAGGAATTGCATTGAATCTATAGATTGCTTTGGACAGTATGATCATTTTAACAATATTGATTTATTCAATCCATGAACATGGGATGTTTTCCCATTCGTTTGTGTCATCTACTACTTATTTCATCAGTGTTTTGCAGTTCTTGTTGTAGAGGTCTTTCACTTATTTGGTTAAGTGTATTCATAGGTATTTTTTTCTTTTTGTAGCTATTGTAAATGGAATTGAGTTCTTCATCTGGTTCACAGCTTGGGAGTTATTGGTATATAGAAATGCTACTGATTTTTGTACAATGATTTTGTATCCCTGAAACTTTACTGAAGTTATTTATCAAATCTTGAAGTCTTTTGGAGTAGACTTTAGCGTTTTCTAGGTATAAGAACATATAATCAGTGAACAGAGTTAATTTGACTTCCTCTTTTCCAATTTAGATGCCTTTTATTTCTTTCTTTGCCTTGCTGCTCTGGCCAGAGCTTCCAGTAAGTACTATGTTGAATAGGAGGAGTGAAAGTGGACATCTTTGTCTCATTCCAGCTTTTGGAGTGAATACTTTCAACTTTTCCTCATTCAGTATGTGTTGGCTGTGGGTTTGTCATATATGGCTCTTACAATTTTGAGGTATGTTCCTTCAATGCCTAGTTTGTTGAGGGCTTTTATCATGAATGGATGCTGAATTGGTTTTTATCATGAATGGATGCAAATATATTTTCTGCATCTATTGAGACGATCATATGTAAACTTGGTTTAGAGTCAGCACAGAGATAGATACAAACCAATTTTCTAAATAAACACGGGGGTCATTTTCTCTATTTGGTCTGTGACTCTGTGGTTTTCTCTTCTTCTCTGCTACATATATACATATATATACATATATACGTATGTATGTATATATACACATATACATACATATATATTTATGTGTATACATATATTAGAGAAGAATATATATACACACACACATATATATGTGTGTGTGTGTGTGTGTGTGTGTGTGTATATGTATGTATATATCCTCCACATAGCTGGGGAAGCCTGTTCTTTGTTGCAGTATAATCAGTGACATTATCATTTCTATGTTTGAGCATCTTCTTAAATGCAGAGAAGTTTGGGACCAGTTCTAATAAACACTTCTTTTGGGACTCATGGTGAAGAATTTGTAGTACTTCATAATCTAGCACGTCAAAGAGCTTATATAAAAATGGAGGAATTGTGCATTTTGGCTACTAGTTTGAAATATTTATAAAAGTAAATGAAAAAGGAGTCCACCTTTCCATCAGGGCCTGTGTTATTGCCTGGTTAATATTACATGATGAGTGGGCTATAAATAAACAATAAATAGAAATAAAAATAGTGAATATAAAAATAATTATTGATATGAATAATGAATAAAGCATAAGTTTAAGGCTCAGATGGAATGGAACTTGATATGAAATTTAATTGAGTTTGATTTTGAGTTTAAGAAGTCTTTCAGAGCCAGTAGTTCAGATTTTAGTTTTTTTTTTTAAATTTCCTTTTAATTTTAAATGAATATGCTATGGCTCCTAGCTCCTCAGTTCAGTCAACCAAAGATAACTATTACTGTGATTCCAAATAGCTACGTAGGGAAAAAATCTGGCACGAGGATGGGTTTAGACCAGGGGGATGAGATGTCCAGATGTTTCCACTTTTTAAAAAATCATCAACTGCTCAAACATTTTTATCTGTCTTTTAAGAAGTCTTTTGGGAACTGCACATTATTGCCTTTTCTCAAGGATATAGTAGGAGGGATTTTTTTTTTTTCTTTTTCAGTCTTGGAAGCAGCTTGATTGGGTGAAGCCTTCCAGATCCAAATGGATTCCATTAACCTTCCATTAACCAAATGGATTGTCAGAATCAAATTTTCTAGAAGAAGCTGTTTGGGGAAAAAAGAAAATTTCTAGTACTCTACCTAGTACTCATTTACTTAATTTACTGTACTCATCAAACTTAACTACCAGTTTGATGAGGCAGGCTGTAAGAGTTAACATCCCTGTTTCAGCAGTGAAACTCAGAGAGACTAATGGATAATTGCTCCAGGTCATAAGTGATGGAGTCAGCCTTTAGTAGGGCGAATAGTCTCCGGAAGCCATGCTCAGAGGCTACTCTGAAAGAAGCAAGACTGGTGGTTAAAGCAGAAGCCAAATCCTGTGGGGAGTTACAAGTTTTGTGACCAGTAAACATATGATAAGCAAAGATAGAATTCTATTCCTTCATCTCTTATTCCACACATTCTAACCACCTCCCTCTTCTGCTTTTCCCCACGCTTTTTTTAGGGTATACTCTGCCTCCAGCATGGGTGCTCACTGATCTCATGTTTAGAGCCTGGCATGGATTCTGGTACATGGAAGGTACTCAATAAATATTTATTTATTTCACGATGAATGAATGGTAGACATGATGCCTCTGATTGTAGGTTCAGGGGCCATATTACCTGGGTTCGAATCCTAGTGCTACCATTTTTTCGCTTTGTGTCCTTGCACAAAGTTTCCTCTGGTGCCCTGTTTTCCGTATGTATAAAATGGGAATAATAAGAGGCCTGAACTCAAAGAATGGTTTTGAGGGTTAATTGACATAATGTAGCAATAATGATTTAAAAGATGATGGTGATGATGATATATTACTAATAGTTGAACAAGACCTAATAGTTAAAGGACCTTATTAGAAATAATGATTTTTAATGGTGGAATTTTAGGAGTTGTGAAATATTTTTTGGGGGGCAGGAAAACCTACTGAATCCCTCTGGTCAATCATATAGGACTTACTTAAACTATAGTTTTAGACAACTTGTTGTTGTTTCTCTTGTTGGAAAGCTGTCATCCATTTATTTAAGGCATGTTTATTGAGTGCCTATTATAATATTTAACACCCATTGGCTACTTACTGTGCAATGGACAGTTTTCTATGTGCTTTACATGTATTAGATCAATTTAATGTTCTCAACAGCCATATAAGGCAAGTACCACTATTACAAAGAAACTGAGAAAGAGAGAGGTTAAGTAACTTGTCGAAGGCTACACAGCTATTATATGATAGGCCTAGAATTCACATCTAGGCAACCCAGCTCCAGAATCAGTGCTTTTAACCCCCTACCACTGAAAAGTGTAGGTTTCAGCCCAGGGAAGGGTGTGTAGGGGTTAAACATGAATCTATTGTCTCTAGGTGCCTACTGTACCCTTCAGAAAAAGAAATGAGATACTCCAGCTGATGAGACATTCCAACAGGTCATCAACAGGATGCTGTCTCTGACTTGTATAAGGCTGTTTTCTTTCTTTCTTAAAAACAATAGAATATTGGAGTTAGGGTGGTGTGAGAAATGAGGGGATGGGATAAAGTTTGATATAATTAATGATTATTTAAGTTTAGAATTTTAAGTAAATTTTTGGAAAGAAAGGAAATGTCTACATTTTATTTTTAATTTTGAAGTTGGAGCAAGAATTTATTTCTGCTGGATATACTTCTCCTCAGGATTCACTCAGGATTTCTGATAATTACTCATTCAGATTTCAAAATTATACCTATTACTTACAGCTCACGGAAGAGTGGTGTCAAAATTCATGGGTAGTGTTCCACTTTCTAGTACCTGATTTCCCTAAGAACATAAAAATAGAAGCAAAAAATGGTCAATTCAATTAAATTTGGCAATTATTTGTTGAGCATCTACTTTGTGCCAAGTACTATCTTAGATGATGGGATACAGAGAAGAAATAAGACCCTGTCCCAGCTCTCAAGGAGCATAGAGAAAGAAGTAGGGCAGATAATTTTATATACACACACACATACATACATATATGTGCATATATAAAATTATACATAATATTAGTTTTTAAAGTTATTGCAGTTTTTGCCATTTTTAGGGCAAAAAAATTATAAAGCTAATTTCTGTTTGAGATTTGTAAGATAAATTCTATAGCAATATTATATGGGAAGTGTTAATGAGAAAGTATTATATATAAGGATTTATTGAGCTATAATAAGCAACAATAAGATGCACATATTTAAAATGTACAATTTAATAGGTGTTGAAATATATATTCACTCATGAAACCATCATCATGATCCAGATAGTGAACGCAGGGATATATACTCATCACAACCAGAAGTTTCCTTGTGCCCTTTTAAATCCCTCCATCCCTGTACCATATAAATTGGCAAATGTTCTGTGAGTACTTAAAAAGAACTGAGTGCATTATGTTACTTGGCTATTGTTGAGTGGATTGTTTTATAATTGTCAATTAGGTCAAGTTGGTTGATAATGTTGTTTGGTGGTCTGTATCCTCACTTATTTTCTGTCCACTAGATTGATCAATTATTGGCAGAGAGGTATTGACATCTTCAAGTATAATTGTGGATTTGTTTATTTATTTGTATAGCTCTATCAGTTTTTGCTTCATGCATTTTGAAGCTATGTTACTAGGTGCATAAACATGTAGGATTGTTATGTCCTCTTGATGACCTCTTCATTATGAAACAGACTTCTTTATCTCTGCCAATACCATTTTTGTCTGAAATCTAGTTTGTCTGATATTAATATAGCCAGAACAGCTTCTTTTGATGAGTATAAGCATGGTATATATTTCTTTCTTTTAAACTATTTGTATCTTTAAAGTTTGCTTCTTATAGGTGGGATATAGTTGGGTGTTGCCCTTTTTAAAAGAAGTTCAATTTGATGTCTGCAGTGTTTAGACCATTTTCATTTAATGCAATTATTTATAATTAGGTTTGAGTCTATCATCTCACTATGTTTTTTGTGTTCTGCTCTTTGCTCCTTTTTGCTCTTCTTTTGAACTATTTTTGGATTGAGTTTTTAAAATGATTCCATTTTACCTCTTTTCTTGGTTTATTAGGTGTAATTCTTTGTTTTGTTATATTAATAGTTGCTTCAGCATTTGTGGTATATGTCTTTCTTTTATCACAGTCCACCTTTATATTATACCACTTCATGTATAGTATAAGAATCTTATGGTAGTACTTCCATTTCTCCCCTTGTTTATGCTATTGTTGCCAACCTTTTACTTATACATATATTGTAAACCCCATAACACATTGTTGTTATGTTTGTTTACACAACTATATTTTAAAGAGATTTATATAATAAGAAAAAAGTTTTATATATCTACACATGTAGTTACAATTTCTGGTGTACTTTATTCCTTTGTGTAGATCCGTATTTTTTTTTTGTGATTATTATAAAGTTTTGATTTTTTAATTAATATTGTACTTTAAGTTCTAGGGTACATGCGCACAACGTGCAGGTTTGTTACATATGTATACATGTGCCATGATGGTGTGCTGCACCCATTAACTTGTCATTTACATTAGGTATATCTCCTAATGCTATCCCTCCCCCTCCCTCCATCCCACGACAGGCCCCAGTGTGTGGTGTTCCCCATCCCGTGTCCAAGTGTTCTCATTGTTCAATTCCCACCTATGAGTGAGAACATGCAGTATTTGGTTTTCTGTCCTTGTGATAGTTTGCTCAGAATGATGGTTTCCAGCTTCATCCATGTCCCTACAAAGAACATGAACTCAGACTTTTTTATGGCTGCATAGTATTCCATGGTGTATATGTGCCACATTTTCTTAAACCAGTCTATCATTGATGGACATTTGGGTTGGTTTCAAGTCTTTGCTATCGTGAATAGTGCCACAATAAACATACGTGTGCATGTGTCTTTATAGCAGCATAATTTATAATCTTTTGGGTATATACCCAGTAATGGGATGGCTGGGTCAAATGATATTTCTAGTTCTAAATCCTTGAGGAATTGCCGTACTGTCTTCCACAATGGTTGAACTAGTTTACAGTCCTACCAACAGTGTAAAAGTGTTCCTATTTCTCCACATCCTCTCCAGCACCTGTTGTTTCCTGACTTTTTAATGATGGCCATTCTAACTGGTGTGAGATGGTATCTCACTGTGGTTTTGATTTGCATTTCTCTGATGGCCAGTGATGATGAGCATTTTTTCGTGTATCTGTTGGCTGCATAAATGTCTTCTTTTGAGAAGTGTCTGTTCACGTCCTTCACCCACTTTTTGATGGGGTTGTTTGTTTTTTTCTTGTAAATTTGTTTAAGTTCTTTGTAGATTCTGGATATTAGCCCTTTGTTGGATGGGTAGATTGCAAAAATTTTCTCCCATTCTGTAGGTTGTCTGTTCACTCTGATAGTAGTTCCTCTGGCTGTGTGGAAGCTCTTTAGTTTAATTAGATCCCATTTGTCAATTTTGCCTTTTGTTGCCATTGCTTTTGGTGTTTTAGACGTGAAGTCCTTGCCCATGCCTATGTCCTGAATGGTATTGCCTAGGTTTTCTTCTAGGATTTTTATGGTTTTAGGTCTAACATTTAAGTCTTTAATCCAACTTGAATTAATTTTTATATAAGGTGTAAGGAAGGGATCCAGTTTCAGCTTTCTACATATAGCTAGCCAGTTTTCCCAGCACCATTTATTAAATAGGGAATCCTTTCGCCATTTCTTGTTTTTGTCAGGTTTGTCAAAGATCAGATGGTTGTAGATCCATATTTCTAACTGCATCATTTTCTTTCTGTCTGAAGGTCTTTGCTTAACATCTCTTTTAGTGTGACTCTGCTAATGGTAATTTTTTTTCAGCTTTTGTATGTATGAAAACATGTTTCACCTTCATTTTTGAAATACATATTTTTTGCTGGGAATAGAATTCTAGATTAAAAGCTTTTCTTTTTTTTCCTTTCAGTGCTGTACAGATATTGCTGTCTTCTTCATTGTATGGTTTCTGGCAAAAAATCACTGTCATCCTCATCTTTGTTCCTCTGAATGTAAGGTGACATATTTTCCTCTGGATGCCTTTAAAACTCTCTTTATGACGAGTTTTGCATAACTTAACTATGACACGAGTTGGTATTTTCTTCATGTTTCATGTGGTAGGGAGTTCACTGAGCTTCTTGTATCTATGGGTTTATAGATTTCACCAAATTTGGAAAAATAAAGCCATTATTTATTCAAATTATTTTTTGTTCTCCTTCTCCTCTCTTGGGGCCTCGAATAACATGTATGTTAAACTGCTTGAAGTTATTTCACAGCCTACTGACAGCCTTTCATTTTTAAGAATTCTTTTTCTCTTTGTATTTCTTTTTGAATAGTCAATATTGCTATGTCTTTAAATTCACCAATATTTTCTTCGGTAATACCTAATCTACTGTTAATTCCATCTATTATATTTTTATCTCATACATTGTAGTTTTAATCTCTAGAAGCTGAACTTGGGTCTTTAAAAAATACCTTCTTTGTGTCTACTTAGATTTTGGATCTATGAAATATAATTATAAAAATTGTTTTAATGCCCTCACCTGTAAATTCTAAAATCTGTGTCAATTCTGAGTTGGTTTCAATTGATTGATTTTTCTCTTCATTATAAGTCATATTTTTCTGCTTCTTTGTAGGCCTGGTTACCCCTGGTTGGATGATAGATATAAACACATTGTTGAACTTTATTCTGAGACACAGTTTAGATCTCTTTGAGTCTTGTCTTCACAATTTGTTAGAAGGAACAGAGCCATGCCTAGTCTAGGGCTAATTATTCCTCACTACTAAGGTAAGATGCTTCTGAGTACTCTACCTAATGCGAGAATTTTTAGGTTTTCTGTTTTGGCTGGTAAAGACAAACACTATTCCTGGCACTGTGTGGCCACTGGCCACTGTTCCCTCTAATAGCAAACAAGAAAGACACAGTATCTTCCCTCATAGTCTATTGGGAGTTAATTAATGCTGAGTGATGACAGAACTATGGGAGTATATTGGAGAAAAACTTAACTATATTAGAAAGATCAGATAAATTTTTTTCAGAGGAAATTATGCCTAAATGAAGTTGTAATCTGAGTAGGTGCTGTTCAAAGAACAGAAAGAAGTGCATTTCAGTAAAGGGAAACAACACACGTGAATGTCTAAGATAAGATAGAGCAGAGCCAGGTTTGTTTGAAAATTTAAAATTAATCCTTAATGGCTGTACTGTACTGAAGAGTATGAAGGGTAATGGCAGGAGGGTGCCATTGCAATGGCTCTTACAAGCAATATAGCATTAACAATACAGGCTCTAGAATCAGACAACCTGAGTTCAAATTGCATCTCTGCCATTTATTAGCCTCAGTTTCTCAATCTTTATATGAAAATATTGACTATTTTACTAGGATTAGGTCAGGCTACATATAATAAAAAATATAAAAGATCAGTAGCTTAAGAAAGGTGGAACCTTACATTTTCTGTCTGTAAGAAGTGTCTTCAGAACATTTTAGGCTCCTTCTGTCTTTCTCTTCTATCTTCCCAATGCCAGGTTCAAGATGGCTGCTGGAGCTTCAGCCATCATATCTACTCTTCAGACAGAAGGAAGGAGGAGGTGGGGAAGGGCAAAAGCAGTGATAACTTTCTTTAAGAAACGATCTCTGAAATCCCAAATAATACTTCTGCATAAATCTCATTGGTTAGAAATTTTTTGTATGGCCGTTCCTACTTGTGAAGGAAGCTGAGCAATGTAGTCCTTTAAAGTTAGCAATATTGCCATCATAAAGTTAGGGTTCTAATGCTGAGGATAAAAGGGAAAATGGCTATGGTGGGTGAGTAAGAAATAATTTCTTCCATACCCATTTCATAGGCTTAATATAAGGATTAAAATAAATACTTGGCATAGGGTCTAGCATGTATTAATTGCTCAGAAAATGTTATATTCTCAGAGATGATTCCAAACAACCATTTTGCGGAAACATTGTACAAAAGGGCATTGGTGCTAAACTGAAGGCTCTCTTCCCTACACTTTTATGAATTGTTTTTTTCCCCTCTCTGCTGTAGTGTAGGTGGGTGTCTGTGACACCAAGCCTATGACTAACAGCACAAGAACAAATGAATAAGTTTTCTTCACACTGTAGTGGGGTAATATACCCCACATCTAATTGCCCTTTGTTGAGCTCAAGAGTTATTAATCTTTGTTAGAAAGACATGCTAATTGTGCCTGATCAACCTGACAAAATAAGCAAATCATAAAGCCAATGAAGTAGAAATCAAACAGAAAGAAAATGAAATTTTTTTTGGTCATAAGGCCACCATATTTACTCATGACGTGAAGTAAACAGTCATTTATTGACCCAAGTTCCTTCATTTATATTGTATCTGTGGCTGTTTGCTTTAAGAGTTTAGCCTTTATCAGTACGTAGAGAAAGCTGCTCACCTCTACCTTCATATGCTGGCATCAGCATCATCATCATGTCACCAACATTACCTTCCCTGTCATCATGATTACCCCCAGTGCAGGGACATTTTTGCTCATCTAGAATTAGGTTAGCAGGAGATGGTAAACAAAGAAAGAGCCCAGGGACACACTTTCTGTTGGTCTGCCTGACTGTGGATAGATCTAGCTGGAGAGTTAACGATACACTAAGAGATAAAGCTATCATCATTTGGAAAAGTAAGGCTAGGAGGCAAGCCCATTAAAAACACAGGAGGCTTGACTTATCACTACATGTGACCATGTGCTTTTAAATGCTGACAGCTTCTATAAAAATTCCCTCTTCCTCACATGTGGTCAACTTGACTGACTGCAGTGAAAACTGGCAAGGTCTGACCCTTCCCATTTATCTCAGCCAGAGCCAGATAACCTTGCCCTGTAGTCCAAAGATACCCTGCCCTTCCCAGTATTCTTTTTATCTCTCTGGCTGTCATGTCAAAGATGAGCCTGGGCCTTGAAAACGATGTGTAGACTTGGAAAACTGGGCATTCCCACCCTTGCAACCCAAACACACTGGACATTTGTTTTCAAGAATTGTGACCACAGCCCAGGACCTCAGTGAGAAGGGGTGAGGTGAGGACATTTGCAGGTTTTCTCAGGTTTCTGCTGCCCCAAATGGTAGCTGCTCCTCAGGGCTGCAGAGTGCTCCAGCAGTTTGGCTTTCCAGTCTCAGTGGCTTGTCCGTCCTGGAATACTGCTTGTTGGAGTAGGAGAATTAGGAGTCAGAAGTCTTTGTTCTAGTCTTAGTTTGTCAGCAAATTCTGTCGGCCTAGAGAAATCCACTCAGATTTTTGGGGTTTCTACTTGTTCATCTGTAAAACGACACAATCAATAGATCATTTTCTGAAATCGTCCAACTCTTACATGAGTGATTCTTTTCTCTTGCTATAAATGCCTTAAATATTCAATGTAATTCCTCAAATTTTGCCTTATTAAACTTCCTCTGGTGGTTGTCTTTATTTAGTATCTTTCTGTATTGTCTCTCCTGTCTCCATCTGGGATGCCAAGCACATGAACTCTGAAATAGGTGGTAATTCAATGTGGTGAGCGCCCCCCATATCTGTGTGCCTTCCACTAGCTGCCCAGAGTTTCATTAGTTCCTAGGGTTGATCTCAGATAAACAAGGTGATGTTTTTGGCCCAAAGTTGGTTGGGGCTACCGGTGTGTTCCCGGCAATTTACAGAATTATAGAAACAGAAAAGCTTTTCAGTATGGTCTCGGGAAAAACATTCCAGGAAACATGAAGCAAGCAGAAAGAAATATACGTGCCTGCCCTTAAGTGGGGCTTGGGACTAATCACTCAGACTATCCTTTCAGTCAGATTGGGGAAGGACATTCCACACTTTGCTTAGTATAAAATGAGATTTAGGCTTTTGGAGAGATTGTGCTTGTTTGGCCAACCCAAGTTCAGCACTAATTGCGTTCTGGAAAGCATTATTGACCTGCCTGATTTGGAGTATGTCTCCTGAATTTTGCAACTCTGGTCAGAGCTAACACAAGCTTGAAGTGAGCTGCATTTGGCCCGAAACTAGTACAGTAGCTGGAGCCCAAATGTTTTAAACTGTCCATAAGCAGATTGTTATTATGAATGAACTTTGTTAATTATCGCCTTTACTGTATTTAAAAATGACCTTTTGAAGTGATGCTTCAGAAGTGCGATCCATACCAACGTGAGCAAGTCTTTGACTTGATTAGATCCCAATACCTTTACCTTGATGAAATTGCAACTGATTAACATTCTCAAATGAGATGGAGCTATAAATGTAAGTGGGTTTTAATGCAATCATTTTTGAGAAAATGTCAAACTTCATTGCACACCTCTTTCTCCCGCCTCCTCCTTTAATGGCAGAGTTCAGTGAAGGACTGAGCCAGATTAATGAGCGAGGGACAGAGGGGATTTTGGAGCCAAGAAAAAGACCACATAGCACATCAGTCTCTAATTTAATAATCTCAGTAGGCTATTCAGTGAGCTAGTATCATTGAACTTCCCCGATGGTATTTATGTACCTGTGGAAGGAAAAATGAGGGAGAAACTAGGGCTGTGTTTATAGACATAAGGGAGACAGGAAGAGAGCAAAATTGTCAGCCTGAGAAGTCTGTGACCTGGAACAAAAAAGCATAATTGGCTAAGTAAATCCACATAATTAAATTAAATATGAATAGTCACTGATTGAGAATTGCTTCATGGACAGAATATGCTTGCTGTTAATGACCCACGATTTATTTACACCTTAAACACCCTGTTTCCTTACTGCTTTAAAGTAGTAAAATTGCCTTCTTCCTGGTGAAATTTATTGCCATTTAAACATGCCAAAAGGCCATTCTGGCAGTCATTACAATAATCTATCATTTCTGCAACTGCTGGTATCCTGTTCTGTGGTCAAATTCAATCTGAGAAGGGTCAACAGAATTTTTTCCACCAAATGCTTCCCTCTTGACTATCATCAATTTACTTTTGTCAACAAAAAGGGCATTACTAGGGAATGAAATAGAAGATCCCCTTAAGACCTCTGGCAAACAGCATGAGCTGCCCTGCCCCACTTTTCAGCCTGAGTCTGCCTTTGTGCATGTGACTGTGTGCACAGTGGGGCCACGTCATGCAGAAGCATGGGCAGGAACCCTGCCACCTGCCTGTTTTTCTCTCCAGTGGCAAAAAAAAAAAAAAAAAAAAAAAAAAAAGGCACATTGACAGTAGCTTACACTCTAGTTTCTGGTGTCCAGTGGGACTGGCATTTTCTTTGAAGGAGGAACTTTTTGGGTTAAGAGATTAATTGTTGCCATATTTTGTTGCATTGCTATTCTCCTCTCTTCCTTTCTGCATCCCCTCATACCTCTTTTTTTTTTTTAAATCTTTTATTCTATGACATTTCTTATTCATCTTTCAGATCACACAATTCCAACTGCTGTTCACAGCAGGAGATGCTTGCTCTGTAGCATAGAAAGAAAAGAAAATGTCCTTTGGCATTGAAAGGTAAGCTTTCATATTATCTCTGCTCAGGAAAAATGGTGTGGAAAATTAAAGGAAAAAAATACAGTTAATTCAGGTTTCCACCAGTAAGTTTTTGGACAAACTTAGAGAACAGTGATATTTCTGTTTATGGGAGTGAGGAGAAGGACTTGAATAGCAGGAACCTTTTCTGTATTGTCTCTCTCGGTTAATATTTGAGGACACAGCCTCATCCCAGGTTTCTTCTTTTGAGGTCAGTTGTTGCCTCGTCTGTGGATAAGAGGCAGCAACAGGGCAAAACAAAGGACTCCCTCTACATTACAACTAAATAATGGTGACTGCATCACCCCTCGGCCCATCACCTGTTCACAAAGAATTTTGGTTTTGTTGACATAGGCTGGCAATGGATTATAATTTATAATCAACAGATTTAATTGTGAATGGTCAGACCGCAAAGTTGAGAATTATATAGTGTTTCTAGTGGATTTTTTGGGGGGAGGAGTGAAAATAAAAATTACATTTCTTTCCAGGTTTTATAATTTTATTATTATTATTATTATACTTTAAGTTTTAGGGTACATGTGCACAATATGCAGGTTTGTTACATATGTATCCATGTGCCATGTTGGTGTGCTGCACCCATTAACTTGTCATTTAGCATTAGGTATATCTCCTAATGCTGTCCCTCCCCCCTCACCCACCCCACAACAGTCCCTGGAGTGTGATGTTCCCCTTCCTGTGTCCATGTGTTCTCATTGTTCAATTCCCACCTATGAGTGAGAACGTGGTGTTTGGTTTTTTGTCCTTGCGATAGTTTACTGAGAATGATGGTTTCCAGTTTCATCTATGTCCCTACAAAGGACATGAATTCATCATTTTTTATGGCTGCATAGTATTCCATGGTGTATATGTGCCACATTTTCTTAATCCAGTCTATCGTTGTTGGACATTTGGGTTGGTTCCAAGTCTTTGCTATTGCGAATAGTGCCGCAATAAACATATGTGTGCATGTGTCTTTATAGCGGCATGATTTATAGTCCTTTGGGTATATACCCAGTAATGGGATGGCTGGGTCAAATGGTATTTCTAGCTCTAGATCCCTGAGGAATCACCACACTGACTTCCACAATGGTTGAACTAGTTTACAATCCCATCAACAGTGTAAAAGTGTTCCTATTTCTCCACATCCTCTCCAGCACCTGTTGTTTCCTGACTTTTTAATGATGGCCATTCTAACTGGTGTGAGACGGTATCTCATGGTGGTTTTGATTTGCATTTCTCTGATGGCCAGTGATGATGAGCATTTTTGCATGTGTTTTTTGGCTGCATAAATGTTTTCTTTTGAGAAGTGTCTGTTCATATCCTTCACCCACTTTTTGATGAGGTTGTTTGTTTTTTTCTTGTAAATTTGTTTGAGTTCATTGTAGATTCTGGATATTAGCCTTTTGTCAGATGAGTAGGTTGCGAAAATTTTCTCCCATTTTGTAGGTTGCCTGTTCACTCTGATGGTAGTTATAATTTTATTTTTATAGTTAATGTCTATTTCACCTAGAATACATTATGGTATAAATTGCAAGGTTTCCAGTTAATAAGCAAGTTGTCCTAAATGTTTTCTGTTGCCAAAAATTAAGTTTTTAATTATATATAAAGACTTCAATGAGCAGACAGCTATTCTTCTTTGGCTTTTGGACACCTGTTTTGGCATAATTCACCACTTGCTACATTTTAGTTTGTATGTAGTTGAGGTCTACTTTTGACTTTGCGTATTGTGTAGGCAAATTCATAAATTGAGTTTATCTATTTAGATGTGCCCAAGTAAAGTCTTGTTTTAAGTGAAGTGAAACAACAAAATTATGAATAGCCTGTAGATTGGAATAAATTAAACTTAATGAGGCAATTTACAATAGCATCGTATACAAATTTACAAATATTTATGCACATTTGGATGCTCTTATAATTTAAAATGATGATGCCAATCATCTATAAGGCTAGGAGCCTTATAGAAAGCATTTTTTCTTATTGCAAAAAAGATACATATTTGTTGTAGAAAAAAATAGAAAATACAAAGAAGAAAAATATTAGTAATCCTACAACATAGAGCTAATCATTGTTATAATAATATCCAGGTGTACATAATTCTATTATGTTACATACATTTTGTATTTTTGTATGTATGAAAAAAGAAAACTATGTATGTACACTTTGGGTTTTATACAAGATGTTCATAGGACTATTCATGATAGCAAACTCTTGAAGGCAATTTGAATATCTCTCAAGGTAAACTGTAGTTCTTTCATACAATGGAATGTTATATAGCAGCAAAAATGAATAAACTAAATAAAGCTGCACACAAAAAATATGTAAATTTTACCAATATAATTTGCAGCAAAAAGCAAGCCCCCAAAGATTACATATAGCATGATTCTCTTTTTACCATGGTTAAAAACTAAAAATATATGTACCTACTCTTTAGAAATACAAATAGAGGTATAATAATAGAAATTGGAGGGTTCGCTACAAAGGTGGGAGTTGCAGTGGAGTCGTTGCCTGATGTCTAGATTTGGGGAATAAGGTCCAAAAACTGCATACGCAACTTTTCTGTTCCAATTCTCATCTCTGCTTCCAGGCTTTTGGTATCTCAGTTTTGGCACTGTTGACATACTGGACCAGATAATCCTTTGTTGTAGGGTATCTTCCTGTGCATTGTAGAATGTTTAGCACAGTTGTGGCCTAGATTCAGTGGCACCCTCCCCACAAGTTGTGACAAGTACGAATGTCTCTAGACATTGCCCAATGCCTCTTGGTAGGCAAAATTGACCCCAATTTAGAACCACTGTGTTAGGAACATGCAGATTGATTGTTATTGACTCAAAAAGAACATAAATGGTAAAGTGGATCTTGTTTGAAAAATTTGATGTCTTTAAAATATAGAAAATTCGATGTCTTTAAATCTCCACTTGGGATTATTTATACTACCAAATACTACACAATTTAGCTCCCATTTGGTTGATTTTTGGTGCTGGGGAAGCCCACTGAAATAACATAGCATAGCCCACTGAAATGACCTGGAACAGAAGTGGATTTTGCTGTTTTATTAAAAAGTCCTTTGTAAAACTCACTGATATATTTTTGTTGGCTCCTACAGAACTCTATTCTGCAACATCATTGATTCTCTAAGCAGTATAGGAACTTCTGGTAGTGAAACCATCCTGCTGGGTGACCTCAGGGAAGCCACTGTGCTTCATCAATCCCACATGAGAGAAAAAAGAGCAGCCATAACAATTAAACTGGCTAGCCTAGAAGGCCTCCTGAAGAAAGGTCTGTGTGAAGACAAACTTGTAATATTTGTTGTGATTGTCAGCCCACCAGGTGCCTTTTGAAGAATTCTGTCTGATTTACCAATTAGGCAGCTGCCCCATGGATATGCATGAAGTGAGACGCAAGGACTGGGTTGGGGTGGGGATGGCGAGCGTGACCAGGTTGACGGCAGTGCTCCAAAGGTGACCTCATATTTACCACCAGATGTTCAAACCATTTCTAAATATTGTACAGTCTTGGTGTGCCATTTTCTTTTCTTGCTAAACTTTGGGAAGCAAGCAAGACTTCAGAATTTTAATGCTCACTTTAGCCTGTGAAAGACATGGTAATGTTCAAAAGTAGCCTGACCTTTTCATTGTTCATTGCTGATTGGTTGACTGACCATTCCTGTTCTCTATTCCAACTGCTTCAGCAACCTCCTTGTCTCTTTCCCTCTTAGTACTGGGTGCATAATTCTACTGAGGTCCTGGCTTTTTTCTAGTACATTTATTTGCTAAGATCTTGTTCATCTTACTGTAGCTCAGGATTTTTTTTTCAAGGTGGGAACTAAAAGATGGAATGAAAGCTTAGCAGAAAAATCAAAATCAGTGAATGCCAGTGTCAAGAATTGCCCTTTCAGCAACCAAAAGGAACTGTGTGATAGGCTAGCTTATATCAGAAATTGAGCATTGTCCTTACCTTCAAATATGACGGGCCATTAAAATGTCTTTGAGGAAGAACACTTTGATTCCAACAAATTCCAAACAAGAAGGGGGTATACAGAATAAAAACAATACCCCTTTCAAATATTTTTAAGCATTTCCTTTGCTGTTATCAGTAGCTCAGGCTATATACCTAGTTACTTAAGAAATTCTTTTAGTCTCAATTTATCAAAATAATTTCCTTGATGATTAGATTTCCTATCTATCCTGGCTAGAAATTCCCACCATTAGAATCATTCTTACACATTAAGATAGGAATATTTACCCTAGATGCCATTATGGAATATACATGTGTTGTCAAGAAAAGATAGAAGAATTAGGGAGGAGAAAAGGACAAATCATCTTCCATGAAAACACCTTCAAAAAATTAGCATTAAGTAGTTGATCCAACTAACCATTTCAACATTGAAAGCAGAGAATAAGGTCTGGGGTATAGGATAGAGGAAAAACAAACTTTCAATAAAACTTCCTGGTCTGATATTAACTCTAAGAATATGATGTTGAATCCATTTGCTACAGCAGGCTTTGTCCATTCTCAAACCATCTGTATTTCTTGGCTACAGAATAAGACACATTCATGAAAAGAAGCTGGGGTATTGAATCCATCACTGAAGTAGTGACAACACTGTCAGCTTTAACTAGACAGAGGGAGCAATCTTTTAGTATGATCTTCACCACTTACAGATAAAGTAATCACTAAACACATGTTAGATGACACAAAGATGTCTGTTCAATGACACTTTCCTGAAAATGAAGAGCGGAGGCTCACCAGGCAATATAAAAACACATGAACCAATAAGAATGGAGGCTTTTCTTCCCCCATGTTAGGGACTCTATCCTGACACTTCACAAGTAGACTCATCTCTAAAGGGATTAACTAAGAAATAATTGCATGCAGCTTGCACCCTGCTGAGCTGTCTTATGCATACTTATCAAGGATCCTTTTGAAGTGGGCAGAGATCTACTAGGTGCTTTACAAGCAATTAAAGTCATAATAAAGAAGTCCATTTGGATGATACTAAAAAAAAAAAAAACAGAGCTAGTCTATTTTTCTTTCTGCATTTTAGATGGAATAAAGACTGCTTTAGACTGTGAGTTCTGAGGAGGCAGGGAGGGATGGAGTCTGCCCTCTTCATGCTGTCTTCCCAGCACTTAGCATATGCATATTAAAATTTGTAGGATGAGTGAATTAATGAAGGAATACTTGCATTATATGCAAGTAGACAGAAAAGAGAAAAAAAGAGAGAATACTTTTTTTTTTTTTTGAGACAGAGTCTCACTCTGTAATCTAGGCTGGAGTGTAGTGGCACAATCTCAGCTCATTGCAGCCTCTGCCTCCCAGGTTCAAGCGATTCTTGTGCCTTAACATGTGAGCAGCTGGTTTTACAGGTATGTGCCTCCATGCCCAGCTAATTTTTGTATTTTTAGTAGAGATGGGGTTTCGCCATGTTAGGCAGCCTGGTCTCGAATTCCTGGCCTCAACTGATCCGTCTGCTTCAGCCTCCCAAAGCGCCAGGATTATAAGTGTGAGCCACCGTGCCCGGCCTGTATCAGTTTTTATATGCAATATTATTGATAAAGGGAAAGACAGTCAAGATGTGAATTTCTCTATAACATTATAATTGCTAACACAATATTTACTGTGTTACAAGCGCAGTTTCATATGTATGAACACATTTAATCCTTCAACAACCATATGCATAGGCATTATTTGAATACCATTTACATATAAGGGAGTTGAAGCTTAGAGAGGTAATTTGCCCAAGACTATGCAGGTGCAACCAGAATTTGTATTCCGGTCTAACCAATTTAGAGAATCCACTACACTTCTTGAGTGAAATTTAGTAGCTTAATGAATTAGTTCTAGATCTCAGAATTCCACTGATCTAGTGAGGTGCAAACCATTCTTGAAACTTCATCATATCCTATCTTCTTCTTTCCTTTCTTCTTTTTGTTTTATTCCTCTTCCCCTTTTTTCTTACCTTCTTGCCTTCTTCTACCCCACAGTGGCAGACCTGATTTGGTTCCATCACTCATTGTCTTTTCCTGTTTCTCTTAGCTTCTGTTTCTTCATCTGTGAAATGCAGTAGTATCTCAGAGGGTTATTGTGATGATGAAATGACATGATATATTAAGTGCTACCATAATACTTGCTCACATTGGAAAAATTCAGTAAAATATGTAGTTCTTCCCTTTCTCCTCTATGTTCTTTCTTGGAAAATGATGATCAAGCCACAATGTCAGAGAGTAGGGCAACAAGAAGGAATATAAGATGCAACAAGAAGGAATATAAGATGAAACAAGGAGTCTGGGTGTAGTTCCACCTGGACAAGTCTTGTGTATTCAGTGCCACTAGGTTGCTTTCTTTTGAGAAGTTTAAAATCACTTTGCATTCAGGAAGGAGCATCTTTTTTGATCAAGCTCCACATGATGTCCCATTTTAGTTTCTCAATAGGAGTCACTAAGTGAACCAGTGGCACATCCTCAAGTCTCTGGGTGGATTTTGAAATTTATATTTTTCAGATCATTGTTTGAGGTACCTCATCTACAACTCAGAAGGGTTCCCTGGACCTTTGCCTAGCCTATGGGTTTTAATACTCTTGGAAGGAACCATCTAGTTTATGGTAGTGTTAACCAGTAACTTGGCCCTTTTCTCCTGGACCTAAGGGCTGGTGTTAAGGCACCTGAAAAACAGAGAAGCCAAATGAATAAGACATTTCTCACAATTACATCAGCTTTGGCTTTGTTTGGTTTTCAAGGAGTTGCAAACATCAGCATTTGCAGGAGCAAATTCAAACTTTTGGGGGCCTAAAGCTTATATAATTCGGTGGGTGTTCTTTAAGAGAAAATTTCAAAGTATCCCTTGAACATATTGCTAGGGGCCCTGGCAAGGCTTTGGAAGAAGCCCATGCTATTGAAGGACTCTGCAAATAAACTTTCTGAGTTACATGTTAAATCCACCCATGGTCATGTCACTCCTTAAATCAAGTAAAGCCTTGTTGGACTCTCTGCCAGGACGTCAGTGGGTTCATTTTATTGGGGGCTCATGCTCACTTGTATAAAAAATCTGTTCTTCTTTCCCTTTGCATTTTGACTGTTTAAAGGCAGTCTGTTTCTCTTGTCTTGAAATTATCAGAAGATTTCAAGTATGACTATAAAGGGAGCCTTGGCAGGCAGATTTTAATGATTGATTTAAAACAATAGCTAACATTTTAAAGCATTTACCATGTATTAGACTCTGGGATAAACACTGTATATGTAGCATCCTACTTAATTCTTTTCTATTTCTGAAAAGTAACTTTCTCAAGCCCAGTAGAGAGAAGAGACGGGGTTCAAACTTAGGCCCATATGATTAAATTAGAATTCAAGTTGTTAACCACTTTGCTATAAACTGATTAAACCAGCAGTAGGTGACACCAGTTGTTCTATGTGCAACAGAAAGGCAGTAAGCAATTTGGGATCCACTTCTTCTTCACCTCATTCTCCTTTCTCTTCTCTTCTTTAACTGTGTATCCATTAGCAAATGACTGAATTCTTCTACATCTCAGGTGCCTCAGTTGTAAAATGGGACAATTGTACATTATCTGCTTGAAAGCTGCTGGTTAGATCATATGCCCCTGTTCCTTCTAGGTTTAAGCTCTGTAATTACTCAAATACTGCTCAAGTTCCTAAACACCTGTCTCGGTATTTGCCTGAATTCAGATCTTAAATAAATAACTGATATCCAAATGTGGTCCCACAGTTTAGGAGGGAGCCAGTCATCAAACAGAGGTCTCTAGTGGAATGAGCCAGTGTTGAGACTTTGAAAAACAAAGATCAGTCTGAAGAAGTTCAAAGAGAGGAAGAAAAAGGTATGTTCCTTGTTAAATGCACCCATGTCGAACTGAAGACTCAGAAAAGTTCTTTCATTTTATTTTATGTTGGACTGACTTTTAAGAAAACAATCTTGGAAGTGTTTATTTTATAACTCTAACAGCGTCCAAGAAAATGGGAACAGCTAAACTCTGGAAAAGCACAGTTGTGAATAGAATTCATTTTCAGTAAGTAGAAAGACTTTTCCTGTCCTGGACCTACATGACCATAGTGACACTGCCCCCACTCCACAGCCCCCAAAAGGAGGACAAAAGACACTGGATAGGGCTTCCTGAGCGAAGAAGCTCGGTCTCTGATGCCTCTTCTTTTTTTTTTATTATTATACTTTAGGTTTTAGGGTACATGTGCACAATGTGCAGGTTTGTTACATATGTATCCATGTGCCGTGTTGGTTTGCTGCACCCATTAACTCGTCATTTAGCATTAGGTATATCTCCTAATGCTGTTCTGATGCCTCTTCTTAAAGTGGGCCATTTGGAAGCTCATCCCCAGTTGCACAATGGGAAAAGAAGTCATATTTGTTCTTTTGATTAGACTGCAGACAGATTATGATCTAGTAATTTTGGCAATAGGATGTTAGCTGAAACAGACCAGAATGGACTACAATTTATATTTTCCAGCATTGATGATGTATATGTGGACAGTATTTCTGCTTTCTTCCTGTGAGTTCTGTGGTATTTAAGAAGTTCTAACCAAACAGACATTTCTTAGACCTTTGCTTGTACTATTTGGATTTGTCCAAGATAATTTTAGTACAATGGTCGTTGTGTATGTGTGCATGTGTGTTTGTGTACGTGCCTGTGAGTGCTGCTGATATCTGAAAAGCACAGAGCAGGGATAGAAATGAGTAAAGGGAAAATACCACCAGTTCTTACTACATACATGCACCCCCCTTTTTAATACTTTACCAAAATATTATATTGAGGAACAAATCCTACTGCTGTTAATCTGTAACAAAAATGTGTTACATTTTTGATGAAGTCTGGATGTAGATACTTAAAAACATTTATCATTGTTTAGGGTCTTTTCCTCCAGACTTGTGTCCAGCTTGTTATAGAGTGACAATGCTGTAATGCAAAATAGCATCAGATGACAAAATTCCAAAGAAGGGGTACTAGTCTAGGTTCTGGTACTACCTACTCACATGACTTTAAGCAAGTCTTTCAGTATTGCAGAAACCGTTTCCCCTAGCAAATTAGAAATGATTATAACCCGTTGCCTCTCCCATAGACTGAAGTGATGACCAAATGAATGAATGTATTTGTGGAATTTAAGTACTATGAAAATGGAAGATGTCATTAATGTTTTAGATTGCAGGTTTTTTGTTTTTTTTTTTTAGCTCTAACATGTAGAAGATGTAAAGAACATAATCAGCTGGCAAGAAATGTAAATTTATCCCTGCAGCAAGAATAGACAGACCATTTCTCTAGTTTTCTGGCCAGACTGCGCACAGGCATATGATTATGGTATCTGTTCTGTAGATAAGAACAGCCACTTGAAGACATATAGAGGGTCCATAAAGAGGTATGAGATTTAGCTGGAATATTGAGTTTTGACAAATAGTAAAGCAATCCTTCCAAATATAGATGGCTAATAGATGAGGTTTAATGCAGTATATAGATGCTTTCAACTGGTTACACATCAAAATGTGTGGCACTTTCTAAAACTACACATTCATGGATCCCTCTCCTGAAGATTTTTGATGTAGAGGTTTGGGTATTTGTACAGTTGAGAGCCATTGCTGTGCCTTTATAGTTACCGACTAAAGTCATTACTGTGGAATGCAGTGAGGTTAATGTTTCTGTTGGTTGTAGCTGGATTTTGCCAATGTCACTCACATTGCATGAGTCTTCATTAACACCGAGGTCTTCACTGTTACACTCTTTTCAGCTTGCATACCATCTGGTTAATCTGCCTTTCCTCCTGAGCTTCCAGTTTCTGCTCTAAGCTTGCAACCTTCTTGGCTTTCCTTTTAATCCACCCACTGATGATTGAAGCCATCGCAGGCTCTATCAACAAGAAGTGCCTCCTTTATAAGTGATCTCTCTTAAAATCAGCTAAAATCTCAGCCTTCCATGACACCTTTCCAAACCAGGTAAAAGAGAAATGTGGATGCTTGCCACCTTACTTCTGTAGCTTTTATGGATAGGGATTAGTATGATGAAAGCAATATTTTAGAAAGAATAAGCTGGAATTCAGTTGCTAAATGGCTATCAGGGAGCTAAGAATGGGAATAAGAACATCAGGTGGAATTTTATTGCTTTGGTCTAGAGGGATGATGGGAGAATGATGTAATTTCCTAGTTGACTGAAGTGGGGATGGTAGTGGGAGCGAGGAGTGTGGAGGATGGAATTGGTCTGGGGAGAGCAGTGAGTCTGGTTTTAAACATCCAAGGAGTTGAGCGACAATAGGACTTTTTGTAAGATAGTAGCCCACGAATGCAAATTTCACTAGTAAACAGTATAGCAGGAAGCCCCTGAACAAGGGAACAGAAATATTTGAGGTCTTGATTCCAATTCTCACTAGTTGCATGCCCTCGGGCTCCTCACTTATAATTTCTCTGCTTCCATCTCTTTCTCTGAGGATCGTAACACCTGCTGTAATTTCCACACATGCCAGAATATGTGGATAACATAGGCATCACATTTCTGATTTCCTTATGTGATAAGGTGTTTAGATAGACTCCACTGGAAGAAGAAAGGCCATCTGTAAATGTGGCCTAGGGAACAGACACCATAAGCACTGCAGCTTCTTCCTACCTCTGGGTTATGCATGTTGCTCTTGGACTTTAAAGGCCTGGTCTTTGCAGTCCAATTGCACTGGGTTTGTTAATAAACGACATCCAGGGAACAGCTCTGGCACCAGGATTTGTCTATTCAGGCAGGGCTTCCTGGAGTGAGGCAGCATGCTGCCTCAACAGAGAACTCTGTTTATCACTTTGGATATGCAATAAAAATAACAAATGTCCAGAGTAAACCTAATTCACTATGCTACTTAGTATTTGAAATACATAAATATGTCAAGCAAAAGACCTCTAATAGACCCTTTTATCCTGGTAATAGTGTACATATAATTTTCCTCTCATTAGTACAAAAACTACCTAGGGAACTCTCAGCCCATCCTTCATCCATTTAATCTGCATTAGCTTACTTTTACCTTGTGTTTAATCTGCTTTCCCTCAAGGTATTTTGAATAAATCAATAGGAATACATGATTGTTTAATGATTTTTAGAAGAGCTCCCTTCGACCACAGCTGCATGATTTAGAATGACTAATTCCACTTTTTACAATTGATCCTTCCCTGTGTGGACCATCCATTTCTGCCAGGCCATTGTGAGAGAATTCTACAGCAGACTGCTTCCTATTCCCGGGGCTCCTGGCGGGCGGCTGGTTTGTTGGCTGGCAGGGCCCCTCCCTCATCATCATCTGATTAAGTTTCACATCAAGGCCCACTCTCAGCCGCTGCTCAGCTGCTGCTTCTGGGCAATTTTCTGGCAGCTCAAATGCGTCCGATTTCAAAATTTCCCCCCCAGTTTCTCTATTGGCTGTACATGCCTGAGAACTGGACTGTCCTTTGAGTACGCTCAGACTTTCCTGACTTTCCTGAGTATTCTGGTGACAGAATGGGTAGAGATGTAACAAAGTAGCAGCAATTCATTTTGCTAGAGGCTCAGGATGCTGTCTAGGTTGTGTGTGAGGGAGATCTTGGAATGCCTATTCTATATAGTTACTCTGAGAACTCTGAGTTGGGACTGACAGATGCTAATCTCAGCCTGGGTCAGTTGCACCAATGCTCTGAGTAAGGAGCTGTGGATGATGACATAAGGAGCATGGAGATGCAGAGAAAGTTGATCAGTAAAGAGAGGTGATGGAGACTGTAACGCCCTATAGGAGAGAGAGCCTGAGAGTGGTAGCTGCCTTCTTGCCAGCATTCCAGGCTCTGCGTCTAGTCCTCTGAGACCTGGCCACATTCTCTCCCTGGGGTTCTCTGACTCTGTTTTCTTATAATAAATCCTCCTTTTTTGCTTAAGCAAGTTTTGTGTTTCTATTACTTTAACCCAAGGAACTTTGATCATAAGAGAATAATGTTGATTTAATTCTATGATGGATTTAAGTGATCAAATTAGCCTAGATTCTTATTCCTAGTAGATTCATGAGGATATTCTTGGAGACTTCAAGGTTCATGTAAAAATAGGTAAACAAACATTATTCACAATTTCCTGAAGTGATGCCCAATATTAGAGTGAAAGTGAAAGTGAAAGGGTTCATTCTTTCTATATTGTTTATTATATAGAAAATAATATTTAATATGTATTTTATTATCAGACAATGCTGCATTTTAGCATCCATCTTGGCATTGAATGCCAGTTTATTCTTCCTCTTCAACTTATTATTATATCTCCCTGAGTCTATTTTCTGATTTATTATATGTAAAATGGGAATAATTTCTTCTTCTCAGGGTTGTGAGAATTAAATGCACAACACATATTAAGTGCCTGGCTCATAGCTGATGTTCATTTCAGCACAGTGAACATTTATTGAGTGCTTGTGATATGTCCCAATAATAATAGCTAAAACTTAAGTAGCCCTCAGTCTGTGCCAGGCACTACTCTATCCCCGTTGTATATTGACTTATTTTATTCTCACACAACCCCACAAGGTATGTAGCACAACTGTGTGTGTCCGATCCTCTGCCCTCCGCACTCACCCTTCTTACCCCCACTGCCCTTACCACTTCCCATCTCTAACACCTGGCTTCTCTGTCTGACTGCTGGATCCTGCTGAGCCTGCAGGTGGAGAGAGCAAGAACAGAACTCAGACTCAAACCTGGGCAGCCTGACACGAGCGATGTGTGACACACGGTGCTATACAGGCATAACTTGTTTTATTGAGCTTCACTTTATCATGCTTCACAGCTGTTGTGCTTTTTACAAATTTAACAATAAAGTATTTTAAAATGAAGGTATGCACATTGTTTTTTAGACATCATGCTATTTCACACTTAACAGACTATAGTATATTGTCAACATAACTTTACAGACACTGGGAA